>NC_087274.1:9136625-9442000 GCF_015220805.1 Pogoniulus pusillus | reverse complement strand
GGAGCCTTTTGAGAAGCTGAGATAGAGACGACACTGAAGTATCATAGAATCATCATAAAACAGCTGGAGTTGGAAGGGATCTTAAAGATCTCCTAGTTCTGACCTCCCTGCCATGGGCAGGGACACCTTCCAGGTTGCTCAAAGCCTCATCCAGTCTGGTATTAAACACTTTCAAGAAGAGGGCATCCACGACTTGTCTGAGCAACCCATCCCAGTGTCTCACCACCCTCATAGTAAAGAGCTTCCTAATGTCCAGTCTAAACCTACCTTGTCCTAGTTCCAAACCCCTGCCTTTTTGTACTCTCACTACTTATAGAGAGTCCCTCTCCAAAATACCTGCTCTTCCTCTCTGTTGAACCAAGAGCAGCCCTGCAGCTCCTTGCAAGCTGTGAAGCAGTGGGGCTGGTGCCTGAGCCTGCAGAGGGCACGGCACAAAGTGGCAGGGGACAAGACGCTGGCAGCTGACCCCCTGCACACTGTGGATGTGCAGCTAGCTCTGGAGGCAGGATTCCTGCCAACAGGACTCAACGGCTGAAAGGATCCCATTTCAGTAGTCCCAGGGTTGTCTGACAGGGAGGAAATACTTGAAGAGTCAACAGATACTTCTCATTTTTTAGGAGCCCGAGAAGTTCTGTGGGTTTACATTTTGTTTTGGATACCAAAGGACTGATTTTTCTGTTGATTCCCAACATAGCAGGAGCAACCCAACAACCTCAGCTGAGCCCCTTGAGTGTAGCTCAGTGTAAGGAGGAGAAGATTCAGCCTGTCCTCAGCCCAAACAGCCTGTTCTCAGCCCAACCAAGCCTGTCCTCAGCCCAAACCAGCCTCTGGAGCTGCTCAGGAAGGTGTTTTTCTGTGCCACAAAAAAAAATGCTAAACCAGAAACAAAAGCCAAGGTTACCATTTTGTGTGTAAAACAAAGCACAAAAATGCAAAGCAGAGCTCTGAGCACTTAGCAGTGCCCACGAAAGCCTTTTTGTCTGGACACTGTGTAAGCATGACCATAATACATTTGTGACTAGCTAAAAGTAAAAGGTGGTGTGGGCTGGAGATGTCAGAAAAAAAAGAGGAAGCTCCTGCTCCCTTCAGAGAAAAGCTTTGCCAACCCTTTCAAAACAAGATTTCTCTGAGTTCTGTATGATTCCAACAAAAACCTGAGGTGAACAGAGCCAACCTTTTCCCTTGGAAGCTGCTCCGTCAGCTGAGCTCTCTGCAGAACCAGTGGAGCTCTGCCTGCTGATCCTGAGCTCAGCCAGAGCCTGGGGCCACAGGGACTCACTGGGGCAGAGGGGAGTCAGCTTCTGTGCTCAAAGCACAAATCATAGAACCATTTGGATTGGGAAAGACCTTTAGATCATCAGATCCAGCCATTGACCCAGCCCTGCCAAGTCACCACTAAGCCATGTCCCTCAGCACCACATCTGTGATGGTGAGGGGCTTGGAGCACAGCCCTGTGAGGAGATACTGAGGGAGTTAGGGGTGTTTAGGCTGGAGAAGAGGAGGCTCAGGGGTGGCCTCATTGCTGTCTACAACTACCTGAAGGGAGGCTGTAGCCAGGTGGGAGTTGGTCTCTTCTCCCAAGCAACCAGCAACAGAACAGGGGGACACAGTCTCAAGATGTGTGACTGTGCTGAGACCAGACTCCCATGAAGGGGAGTGGGGGGAAAGACAAGTCAGTGACCAGTATCACACAGGTTGGAAAAGACCCTCAGGATCACCAAGTCCAACCTATAACCCTACTCTACAAGATACAGCAAGGAGGATCTCAAAAAGCAAGAGCCCATCATGCTCAAGCTTTACAATGTTTGACATGCAACAGAAAGGACGGGGAGAAGGAGGAGGCATAAGAGTCTGCCTAACACTGAGCATTCAGCCTCATAGTGGAGATCCAGGACCCAGCTCAATTCCATCTTTACCCTGTCAGTGAGGGACAAAACCTCTGCTGCAGATTCACTGCACTGATGGATGGAGCAGAAGGGGACCTGCAGAGCTGCTGAGCGCACACAAAGAATGCTAACTGAGGGGCTGCTGGTCTCTCGAGGTCAGCTGCGTGTTTGCCATCACTATGGCCACTCAGCAAAACACAGGATGGCCTCCAGTGGACATCAGCCCTCAGGCAAGCTGGAAACCAAACCTCTTCGTTCTCTCAGCCCAAGCAAGAAAGCTACCCACAAGGTGTTTGCAGAGAGGGTGGATGGCCCTGGCTGTATCCTCTCAAAGGCTGTTTCTCTATCCTCCCTTCCCAGGAGAGACTCCTGGCTGGAAGCTCTCGAGCTGGTGCAGGAGTTATCCTCCAGGGATGTGACTCAGAAAAACCAGATTCCACCAGTATGTCATGGGGATTCCTGCTCCATGGGTAACTCCCTGAACCGGGTGATCCAGATTCACTTCTCCTACATGCAGCCCAGGCAGCCCTCCTGTCTTTTGGTGATAATACTTGCAGGACTTGGGGTTTGGCTGATAAGAAAACCTAAGGTTTTGAGCACTCACGACTGCCAGCACATCTAGGAAGCAGGCAGGGCTTATTTGCCAGAGCAGTCAGCCCTATGCTACCGACTTTTCACTCTTTCTCCACCCAAGAACCAAAACATCAATAGGGAAGATTTAATCATTCCCATGCAAAAGACAATGTTCTTTTTAATGCGCAGCAGCACCACCTTGGGAGGCATTTTAATGCCAGTTACAGCTTTTATCACCCAGCACCGCTCCAAAATCCCCCTTTTTTTCCATCACAACGCTGATGCAAAGAGACCCAAACAAACCCATCCGAGCAGGGCCAGCTTGGAGAGGGCTACCGAAATTTCCACCTCTTCAACGAGACCAGACCTTATTGTTCTCCCAGAGGCTCTTGCAGCCTTAAGGGAGATAGCTTAAAAATAACTCCGATTCAATTGTTCTGCTATTTATACACTGAAAAGTCAACAGCATAAAGGCTACCAAGCCCTTGGGCTGTGCTGGAGTTGATGACCCATTTTCCGCCCACTTGTCCTTGTAGGTGCCATGGGAGGAGTGACACTGGGGCAGAGGAAATCAGGCTGTTTGAAGATAAAGAGGCTTTTCAAAAGCCCAAAGGGCAGTTCAGCATGGAGTTGGCAGGCTAAAGAGGCCCATTCGGGCTATTGTGTTCCCAATGCCAAGGAAATCCATAACAATGCATGGAGTTACTCCTTGGTTGTGTTTGAGAAAGGCTCCGGTTGGACAATGAATAGAAAATCTCCATCTTCTCCTGCTCGCTGAAGAAACGGATGGGTCTGAATGCAGATGCAAAATAACCCTCATCAGAAAGCCATCAAACCTCCCCAGTCTTTACAGACCTGAAGCCCATAAGAGAATGGAGCTTGTCAGGGAGATCAAACCTGCATTTCCTCCGTGTCTGCGCATTAGCCACCAGAAACACAACTCATCAGCCCAAGTCAGCACTGCAAGATGCTCCTGATCTCCTAAGCAACAGCTTTCTGTTACCACTTCGGCAGGGAAAGCCACCTTCTTCAGTCGACCCACCTTCTTTTCTGAGGGACTGGAACGTGTCCAGAGAAGGGCCACGAAGCTGGTGAGGGGGCCTGGAGCACAGCCCTGTGAGGAGAGGCTGAGGGAGCTGGGGGTGTGCAGCCTGCAGAAGAGGAGGCTCAGGGCAGACCTCATTGCTGCCTGCAACTACCTGAAGGGAGGCTGTAGCCAGGTGGGGTTGGTCTCTTCTGCCAGGCAATCAGCAACAGAACAAGGGGACACAGTCTCAAGTTGTGCTGAGAGAGGTCTAGGCTGGATGTTAGCAGAAAGCTCTTCACAGAGTGATTTGCATTGGAATGGGCTGCCCAGGGAGGTGGTGGAGTCACTGTCCCTGGAGGTGTTCAAGAAAAGCCTGGATGAGGCACTTAGTGCCATGGTCTAATTGACTGGACAGGGCTGGGTGCTAGGTTGGACTGGATGATCTTGGAGGTCTCTTCCAACCTGCTTGATTCTATGATGCTATTTCCTAAGCAATAACTTTCTGTTAGCATTTTGGCAGGGACAGCCACCTTCTTCAGCTGACCCACTTTCTTCCGTGGCTTGAGTGCAGCTATTTCGTGCACCTGGGCAAAGCAAGCAGCCCCTTAGTCTAGGTAGAAGGGCTTTGCTCTGCAGAAGAACCCCAGAAAGACAAACTGCCCAGCCAGGTGCTGCCTGTGGAATCCACTGGGCATAATGCACTACTGGAGTGAGAATACAGCTGGAAAACGAACGTTTTGGGGTCTTTTTCAAAAGGGGAAAATACATTCAGCTGCTACAAATGCCATTCAGAATGAAGGTATGAGCTCTGCTCATTAAATGAGAAATTACTCATTAACTGCTGCACACTAATTACCTTTTCTATTCTGTTTGCTTTGGGGTTTTTGTTGTTGTTGTTGTTTTTCCAATGAAAAGAGAATTTGCTTGTCTTAATGCCAAATAAATGCCAAGAAAATCTTGCCACCCACTACAGTTATGATCAAAATAACCATTGCTTCTGATAAGTTCCAGCAGCTAGAGTGGCCCAGAGAAAATGGATTCAGTGCAAGATCACTCACTTCTGAGTCCTTTCCTCTCAGGATCACAGGCTCACAGGATCTTAGGGGTTGGAAGGGACCCAAAGAGATCATCGAGTCCAACCCCTCTGCCAGAGCAGGACAATACTACCTAACACAGATCACAGAGGAACACATCCAGACAGGCTTTGAAAGGCTCCAGAGAAGGAGACTCCACAACCTATCTGGGAAGCCTGTTCCAGTGCTCTGTGATCCTTACAGTAAAGAAGTTCCCCCTTGTGTTGAAGCAGAACCTCTTTTGCTGCAATTTACACCCGCTGCTCCTTGTCCTATCCTAGGGAGCAGTGAGCAGAGCCTGTCCCCCTGCTCCTGGCAGCCTTCACATACTTATGAACATTTATCAAATCCTCTCTGAATCTTCTCTTCTCCAGACTAAACAGCCCCAGGTCCCTCAGCCTCTCCTCATAAGCCATGCCCTCCAGTCCCCTCATCATCCTCATAGCCCTCTGCTGGACCCTCTCCAGCAGATCTCTGTCCCTCTTCAACTGAGGAGCCCAAAACTGAACACAGCATTCAAGATATCCTCCCCTCTTCCCTCAAAGTGGTTATGATTGGTTGCTTGGGGTTGGGTTTTCTTTCTTCCCCTTTTGTAAGCAGGGTACTTTTTACTGGGGTAATTTGTACTACAAACTCCTGAAGATGCGTTTTGATTTGATTTGATTCTTTGTGTGTGTGAGATTCCTAAAGCCTTGGGTTTGAAACAGAAGAGATGAAAGTGCTTTGAGGTCTTTATTTCTTGGTTTCCAGATAGCTCATTGGAGAGCCAAAAGTCACTCCTTGCCTCTCAGTCAAGGTCTGAGGAAAATTCAGACACCTGCCTAACTAATCAGACCTGTCAAGTTATTCCATCAAAGGCAGGAAGACCAAGGCCAACATGCTCCCAGATGCTGATATGAAACACTTTAGATGCTGCAGAGCTTTAAGCAGGATTGAAGCACAAATGTGTCCCCACCACCCCCACCCCCTCCCACCCCACCTCCTGCAGGTAGCCTTAATTTTAGTGCAGTGTGCAGCAATAGAAGAAGAAAGTTTTACTCTGTTTCTAAGCAGAGCAGAGTGGACTGAAGGAGCAATTTGATAGAATCATAGAATCAACCAGGTTGGAAGAGACCTCCAAGATCATCCAGTCCAACCTAGCACCCAGCCCTATCCAATCAACTAGACCGAGGCACAGATTTCTGCTTGAGAGGGTCCAAGGGAGGGCTATGAGGATGATTAGGGGACTGGAGCACTGCCTGGTGAGGAGAGGCTGAGGGACCTGGGGCTGTTTAGTCTGAAGAGAAGACTGAGAGGGGATTTAATCAATGTTTATAAATATCTGAGGGCTGAGGGTCAGGAGTGGGGGACAGGCTCTGCTCACTTGCTCCCTGGGATAGGATAAGGAGCAATGGATGGAAGCTGCAGCACAGGAGGTTCCACTTCAACACACGGAGGAGCTTCTTTACTGTAAGGGTCACAGAGCACTGGCACAGGCTCCCCAGAGAGGCTGTGGAGTCTCCTTCTCTGGAGACTATCAAGGCCTGTCTGGATGCATTCCTCTGTGACCTGAGCTAGATTGTATGGTCCTGCTCTGGCAGGGGGTTGAACTCAAAGATCTCTTTGGGTCCCTTCCAACCCCTGACATCTTGTGATCCTGTGAATTGGTTGGTCTAAGATGGTCCCAGACAAAATGGTGTGACACTGAGCTACCCATGCTGGGCCAGAGCTATTGCTGCTCTTCTCCTGTCCAGCTGGGCCAGCAGCTGCCTGTTCCTGCAATACACTTAGTCATCCTATTGTCACTTCACACCTCTCATGCTACCACTCATCATCTGTCCGTTTCACCCACCTGCTGCTTCCTGACACAAACCAGGATCGATGTCATGGAAGGGAGGCTCTCTCCCTATTATTTGCTCATGCCATTTAAGACATCTCATTTAGGAGGCTTGCCCAGTGCAAACAGCCACACAAAGCCACTGTGAGCTTCTGAAAGAGCAGGGCTAGGGGAAAACATCTGACATGCTGGATGGCTGAAACATCAAGACTCCAAGGATGTGTCTGCAAGGTGCTACTGGACCACCACTTCCACAAGCTAAACCTTGAATTTTGACTGCTTCCATCTGGAGGCATCCCAAAGGAAAAGGTTCTTGTTTTTTGGAGATGCAGAGCAACCATAGAATCATAGAATCAAACAGGTTGGAAGAGACCTCCAAGATCATCCAGTCCAACCTATCACCCAGCCCTATCCAATCAACTAGACCATGTCACTAAGTGCCTCACTGATGGGAGTTTCACAGCCTCCCAAAGACCAAGCCAGAAGTGTCCCAGCTGGAGGACTTCCATGTTGGGTGCTGATCCTGCCCAGCAAGCAGAAATAGGGAGGGCACAACAGAGCAAGGGTGCATCACCAAGGGACACGCAACCATGAGTGGTCTCAGGATTAAACACCAGAAACATCTTCCACCCTCTACAGGTAACCTGGAACTAGAGACCCAAGCTGCTCATCAAGAGGTAGAAATATGGAGTATGGCTCTAACTCTGTCTCCCACTGACAGAATTTGTTTGAGCAAGACTATAACTTTGCTCCTTGTAGCCTCTGTAGTGAAAGCCAAAGCAGATCAAAGAAAGTGCCCCTGTCCTTCAGACCATAAATGCCTTCACAGGCATCTCTTCAGCTCTGTCACACCCCAACCATAACCCCTTGCATGTGGCCTTTGGGAAAGTGATTCTCCAAACAAGGGACTCTGTCAGGCCTCTGGGAACACAAAATGCAGCATCTGAACCTGACCTCAGCTTGACATTGCTCTTACTTAATATCTAGCTAATATCCATCAACGAAAGCAGTCAAATTGGACCTATGGCTCCTAACCGAAGGCTAGGAAAGAAGTAGTTGGGCAAACAGTTCAGCCTGAGGTGGTAGAAGCCATACCAACTGGTCTCAGCTCCTTTTTGAAGACTAGAAGGGGTGTTTGCCCCTTATTAGGCACCCATCTGTGTCACCCAGCTCTAATTAAGCATCTGCTCTCCAAGAGGCTAACAAGTTCTTTTGCTGATAATCCCAACCAGCTTGGCAGCATTATTTATAATAGAGCCAGGGTGAGTCCCTGCTCTGCTCTGAGTCTCTCCATTGTTAGAGGAAGATGTTACTATATCATTATTTTAGGAGACATACAAAATATAATCCAATTATATGGTGGATACGTGGAATTCCCAATGATTTGAGAGCTTGCTGCTTTATTCAGGGGAGGGGAGGGAGGGGGGCAGGAAGATTTAAAGAGACAGGTTGTCACTGGGCATCAAAGGATTTGGGATGATATTTAGGATAACAGTTTATAGACATGGAGCAAATCCTATTATAATGCCACATGGCCATCAGGCTGTCAGGGTGGCAGGTACACTGCATGTCTGAGCAAAGATGCCAGCCAGGAACGTGGTCGTCTGAGCCACGCTGCACGTTTTGTCCTGTGTTGGGTGGGGAACTGGAAGGCTTTCACATGTATCAGCAGCTGAAGTATCTAGACAGCCTCTGTGTTACCCTCTGCTCCTCCATATCCTCCCTGCTGGCTGCATCCTCAGCCATGGGAGCATCCAGATGCTCAAGGCTGTAAGTTTGGCTTTTTATCCTGCAATTCCCCAATGAAAGGGTAGGGAAAGAAACACAACCAGAGGAATGAAAACAAGCACTGACCAAAGCATTTGCTCTGGATCCCTGGCTCTGTGCAAGACCCCAGCAACTGTCAGCCAGCAAACAGCTATCTTAGAACCATAGAGTGCCAGGGCTTGGAAGGGACCTCTGGAAATCATCTAGTCCAACCACCCTGCTACAGCAGGTTCACCAAATCAGGCTGCACAGGAATGTGTCCAGGCAGGTTTTGAAAGCCTCCAGAGAAGGAGACTCCACAACCTCTCTGGGCAGCCACTTCCAGTGCTCCACCACCCTCCAAGTGAGGGGCCTGGAGCACAAATCCTATGAGGAGAGGTTGAGGGAGCTGGGCCTGTTTAGCCTGGAGAAGAGGAGGCTCAGGGGTGATCTTATTACTGTCTACAACTACCTGAAGGGGCATTGTAGCCAGGTGGGGGGTGGCCTCTTCTCCCAGGCAACCAGCAATAGAACAAGGGGACACAGTCTCAAGTTGTGCCAGGGTAGGTATAGGCTGGATATTAGGAAGAAGTTCTTCACAGAGAGAGTGATTGGCATTGGAATGGGCTGCCCAGGGAGGTGGTGGAGGCACCGTCCCTGGGGGTCTTCAAGAAAAGCCTGGATGAGGCACTTAGTGCCATGGTCTAGTTGATTGGTTAGGGCTGGGTGCTAGGTTGGACTGGATGATCTTGGAGGTCTCTTCCAACCTGGTTGATTCTATGATTCTATGAAGTTGAAGTGAAACCTTGTTGTGGCCCAGAGCTTGCTTTGCCAAGGGGTTGGTTCAAGCTCTGTGAGCAAGGAGCCTCTCCTTGGACCTCACCCAGCTTTGGTTTAGGCCTGGCAGCCATAGGGAAAACAGAGGAGAGCAGGGAGGGTGGCAGTGCCCGTGAAATTGGCCACTCTCAGGAAACCATTCACAGCACAAGCATGTTTGGAGCTTTTTTGCAAATGACTCACAATCAACAAAATTCCCAGGACAGAGAAAGTGTGAAAGCTGCTCCCTTGCCTAGATACCGTGGGAACTCTCCAGGGGTAGAGGGGTGAGCTCAGAAAAGAGCCTGGCTGGGTGGACAGACAGACATGCCACATTGCTGCACCAGCCCGGCTTGGGGAAACACAAACTTCAGCCCAGCATTTGCAAAGCTGCCATGGCTGAACAGGGGAGCTTGCAGCCCCCATCCTGCTGCCACCTGAGGTGCTGTGAGGCAACAGAAACCATCTCCACCACCTCCTGCAGCCTCCAGTCAAACAACACACGCAGCAAAGAAAGGCCACTCCTGCCTCTGCTGTTTTCTGTCTGCTCTTTTATCTCAACAGCTCTCCCGAGTCTGTTAGCTCTCTGCCAGCAGCCGTGTGCTCCCCCTGCCAGCACACAGCACCCATTTCTGTGCTCACCAGCCACCTCACCGCTCCTCACAGCTGACATAGGACCCGCCTGTGTCTCCAGTGAGGTGACACAGACTGAGATGCAACCCCATCGTGGGGAAGACTTAAAGGAATAGAGATAAATGTGCTCAAGCAGAGATATTTGCCTCGTATGCTGTCTTTGGGGAGTTGAGAGGACTTGCAGCAGGGATGAATGACAGCCCTGGGTAGTTCACAAACAAGGAGATCCAGCAGGATCTCCAAAAATCCAGCACAATAGCCTCCAGATTACAGCTCAGCCTTGCTGCTGCCAATGGCTCTGCCTTGAGAAGCTACTTACCCTTGCCTGCAAGCTACCAGGAGTGACACAAGGGGGTGTGTCCCCCCCACCCCTTTTCATTGTGAAATGGGAACTAAAGCAGCTCCTGCAAAGGGCAGTGATACCACAGCAAATCCTGGGAGCCATTTCCACCTTGTGCCTCTTCCTTTAGAGAAGAACTCCACCAAAGGGGGCACAGACACCTGCTCAGGTCATGCAAACCCCTGAGCTTCAGAGGGTTGGCTTTTGTGTGTGTGTTTAAGGCCCTGCAGTGTCCTGCTGGGGGAAATGAGGTGCAGTGATGTGCCACCGAGGTAAGGCATGAGCCGCAGCAACGTCGACGCCCAGCAGCGGCCAGATGGGCGCAATAAAAGGCTCATTAATGGGGATCGTTGGACCTCAATTTCAGATGTCTGGGTGAAACCTCCTCAGTGAGTGTCATTATTATGGCACTCTCAATCAATCCAAGCAGCTTTATGACAAAATCAAAAGTTGTGATCCAAGCAGGAGAAGAATGGGGAGAGCAGCCTATTTATTTTGCATTGGCTTCACAGCAAGGACCCAGCAAGCTGCCAGGACACAAGAGTGATGGCCATGTCTTCAGTGGCTGGGGGCAGCTCCAAACATCATCACAGCCCTCTAGCCTTTTGACCCCAGGCCTGTCTGGATGCACAGTGGGATGGTGTAGGCACCAGTACAGTGGTCTGCAGCTCGGAAACGTGAAGGAAAATCCTCCTGGAGATGGCTCCTGCTGCCCGTATCCAAAACACTCTTCAGAGGCCAGAGAGAGCAGGGTTTGCATGCCAGGTTCATCTGTGGTCCTCCTACAGAGCATTTTACTCTGCATTTACTCATTACAACTTCTTCCAGATACCTTTTCCCATCAGAATCTATGTCATGGCTATGTCTATGACAGGCACTCCCCTGTCTCCACAATTCCTGCCATCTTCCTATTCCACATGCAGCAGTTTTCCTCCTTTGAGCTCTGCAGAGCTCAGATGCCAGCAGCCAGAGGCAGTGCACATAGGAGGAGCTCCCAGCCCTCACCTGCAATCCCAGACACTCATTTCTTGGCTGAAGATCTGACCTTTCTCCTTGCCCTTAATACATGAGGTATCTCCAAACAAAGCAGGAGCAGCATGGGTGAATGGTGCCAGGTTGCATGCGGTCCTGTTGGGATAGCAAAACATCACCATCCAGGTCTGACTGAGGCCTGTGGGTCACCAACACTATGTGGCACCCAAGGGCCTTTGGATTTGGGGAAGAAGGGTTTTCATTCCTTGCATGCATCTCAAACCATGTATTTCTTGACTCCCCTGCCAGCACATTTCAGCTGTCATCTCCACTCAGAGATGGAAAGCTGAGACATGGAGGTGCCGTAGCTGCTGCTGACTGGCAGGGAGGGAAGGAGATCAGAAGATCATTCTTTGAAAAATTAAGATCCTAATCTGCCTTAAGCTGCTCAGTGCAGGACAGGCCCTCCTGAGGCAGCATCTCATCATCTTATCAGCAAGGATGAACAGATGAGGCAGAGCAAGGCGTAGCCTGGCATGGGGTTCGCAGCCACAAAACAGAGCTTTGCAAAGTGAAGATCAAGCTTCAATTAGGCTTTGCCCTTCATTATGGAAGTTTACTGCTGCCCTCTCATTAAAAGCCAGCGGGAAGAAGCTGCAGGTGGGAAGAAGCTGCAGGTAGGAGGAAGCATCAGAGGGATTATACAAACCACAGCTGTGTGAGGAGATCTGATATCTCCCAACATCATCAGGCACAAGAGCCAAAGTGTCTTTCTCCTTCCTGCACAAGCCACCCATCCCGTGGAGTGCTCTGATGGATGCTGCATTCTCAGCGTCAGCCAGGAGCAGGAGCAGGAGCAGCCAGAGCTGCTTTTCTCCTCTTTTGATAGTATTCATTGCACCAAGAAGATATCACAGCCAAAAGGAAGGTTTAGCCCTGGGGCTTTTGTAAATCCCAAGGCAGAGGCAGACAAGGAGAAAATGAGTCTGACCTAGAGCCTCTGGCTAATCACCCTGATGAAGGCAAAGACGTTTTGGTGAGGACTAGGGATGATATTTCCATGATGACCCCAGGGGGCAGAGAGGTCTTGGAGGGAACCACCACAGGAGGCCACACTGAACTTCTTTGTCCAGTAGGCACTGATGCTGGCTGGCTTTTGTGTTTCCTTCAGGGCAGTTTCCAGATTCCAGCAGATGCCACAGAGTCAATCCCTTAGCTATTACTGCAGAAATTTGCTTCTGGCATTGGGCAGGAAGGGCACATACACAACCTGGGCAAGAGGGGAGGATGATGGTGGGCAGTTCTGCTGCATGCCTGCCATGTCCACGAGGGGAAAGGCCAGGTTAGAGCAGCAGTGCTGTAATTTACCCCATGCCCCAGGACCAGACCCAGACTGCAAGCAGCAGGAATGCTTCTCACATAGTGAGTTGGCAATTTGGAGGCTCAGTCTTTAATACTTCACAAAATTTTCCTTCATTACTTCTTCCACCTGGGAGCAATCTCCTGGTGCTGCAGCCTGGCTGCTCCATCCAGGAGACCTTTCCAGCCGACTGCAGCCATTCCTGCTCCAGCGCTCGGTGTTAAGCTCCACACAAGAGAGCAGCTCCACTGTTCATGACCTCCCAGCTTCAGGATGCTGCTGCAGGGTGCCAGTGGGAAAGGCACGTTCCCAAAATACACTGGAATCAAAACCACATGGATTCCTGCTGCACAGCAATGAGGAGGAAGGGAGTCAGTGAACAAATATTTGGCTACCCAGCTTTCTAACACAGAAAGTCTGAAGAAACAAAACCCCAGCTTTCCAGTACAGCTCAACCCACTGATGCTGCTGACCCTCTGGAATCATGGCAGCTCAAAGCCTGCCCAGTGTTTGGACTAGTTTCCTTTTGAGGAAACCAACATAACAAGAGGTGGTTTCAAAAGCTTACACAGCCAAACTGCTGAGCAGTGAATCAGCCAACACCTTCCTTGCTGCTCCAGGACATTAAAGTCATGCCAGCTTCTTTTAACTCTCAGCACTGTTGCTTTTCCAGCTCTTTCAGAAGTCCCAGGACTGTCTCAGTGTGTGTCTTGGGTCACATCTGGATTCCAGGGCAGAGGTCCATGCTTGAAGAAGAGTAGCCAAGATGGACACCAAGGTGGTAGTCACCAGCTGAACATACTTTAACCCACTGACACAGCAGGGGAGCTGCCAAAGGGAGGGCTGAGGAAGCTTGTTTTCCCATGCACTGTGTCTCAGTGCCTGGCATTTTATCCGAGGCAGATTGTGGGTTCAGTCTCTTAGCAGACTAAAGAATCCAGAAGGAAGGCAGATGTGAATGTCCTGATCATAGGAAAAGCTTCTGAGACCCTTCTGTTACAGACATCAGTCACTGCACTGAGAGGAACCTGAACCAGAAATAGATTCTCTTGTGTCTAATATTTCATAACTCGACTGCATTTTCTGACTGCATGTAAGATCTCTTTCCCAGGTGGATCCTCTGATGTTTCACACCAACAGAACCCATGCTGCAGCCCTTCTCAGCAGAGTCTTTTACTGTTCCAATGTCTTTCCTTCACTTGCCCACCAACTTTTATGGCATGTGTAGTTAAAATCACTGAGATTTTACTCCTTCAATCACATGGCAGTGAAGCAAAGCGCCGAGCAAAGAAGTTACCAGGTTAGGCTTGACAACCAGCCTCAGCTGGGTACAAGGAGTGCAAGCACCTAAGCCACACTTCTTTAGGAAATGGTCTAAAAGTAACACAGAAAAAGCTAGAGAAATAGGAGGGCTGCTAGCTTTTAGAGTAGAGAGCTGATGTGAGTCCTTGTTCATCCTCTCATGACATGCTGACATTCCCCAACAGCTCTCACCTCTCCCAGCCGTCATCAGTCTGCTTTGCTAAGCTCTGGCACCAAGCAAAGACATTTCAATGCCTGTAGCAAGCTGAAACCCAAGGAGCAGACTGTTTTCCACTGCCCAGAGCCTGCAGATTTAAACATGGTCCTAAATTTGAGAGCAGGGCTCTTGTTTGTCATGGAAAGCCTCATCCATCTTAACCCACACCACTCCACCCAGGCTGAATCACAGCAAGGTAGAATCATAGAATGGTTTAGGTTGGAAGGGACCTCAAAGCTCAGCCAGTTCCAACCCCACTCCATAGGCAGGGACACCTCCCAGTAGAACAGGTTGCTCAAGGTCTCATCCAACCTGGCCTTGAACACCTCCAGGGAGGGAGCATCCACAACCTCCCTGGGCAACCTGTTCCAGTGTCTCACCACTCTCACTGCAAAGAACTTCTTCCTAAGATCTAGTTTAAATCTCCCCTCTGCCAGTTTAAACCCATTGCTCCTCATCCTGCCGTTACACGACTTAGTCAATAGTCCCTCCCCAGCCTTCCTGTAGGTATTGCCTGCAACTTGCCCAGATGCAAAATCAAATAGAAAAGGAGCACTGCAAGAGGGAGGCAGCATCACTGGGCTGCTCCTTCATTCATCCCCACATCCTAGGCAAGGAGATGGAAATATTCCCAAGAGTCTGACTTGCCCCTGCCCTAAGAAATGTGAATCTCTACACAAAAGCATAGCACTGTAGAACTATAGAATTGTTCTGGTTGGAAATGACCTTTAAGACCATCCAGTCTCACCATTCTTTAACTCTGTCAGGCCTGGTGCTAAACCATGTCCCTCAGCAACATATCTCTGCATCTTCTAAACACCTCCACGGATGACTATTCAACCACCTCCCTGGGCAGGCTGTTTCAGTGCATGAGAACCCTTCCAGTGACAAAGGCTGCTCAGTCTGCCAAGGTAGCAATGGATCATGCAAATGACTCCTCTAGCTCTAGGGAGAAGAGCAAAATCCAGCTCTCTGCCCAGAGCAGCGCTTCCAGACATCTGCTCACAGACACCAGCCTCACCTGACAGAGAGGAAAGGGGAGGAGACCCACACAAGGCATGGCTAAAGGCAGGCTTTGCATCACTCTGCAGCAGACAAAGGGGAAATGATGAACGCAGAAAGATTTGCAGATTTTGCCTCTCCTACAAAAGCCCCTGCAGAAGGAATGATCTCTGCTCCCCCGTGCACAGCACGAGAAGGACAAGATTTCTCCTGTGGGCATGGCAGGTGGATGCACACACACACAGAGCAGGCTCTGGACTCTGGCCATTGACCCTGGTGCCCCAGAGCTGGCAGAAGGACACTGCAACAGAGGACACTGCTGCAGAAGAGCAGCCCAGCACTTCTCCTGGCAGCAGAAGGAGCCGTGGCTGCACCAGCACAGCAGCACATACGCTAATTGGGTCTGAGTGAAGCAGGGAGGGAGAGAAGGGAAGAAAGGAAGGGGGAGGAAATGAAAACCCACCCCTACACCCCTGACTCAATGGGAAAACACTGCAATCCAACTCAGGCAGGATGAAACCAACCCAGTACAACACTGTCCGGTTAAACTGGCGGCCCTATATTATTCCCAGCTCGCATTAAGTAGCTCTGTAGTGTTAGTGCTGTTCTTGGAAGATAACTTCACCTTTCACCCCTTAAGCTCCGAGACACTCCTAAAAGTACCAGCATGCTATTATGAACAGAAGAGCAGTGTTAATGCTGAAATGCTCTATCCCCTTCTCCTCCCTCCTTGTCACTGCCAGATTTTAAAGCACAGCATTATTAAAAAGAAAATATATGCTGGGGCTGCAGCATCCCCTTTCAGCAGCAAGCCTTGCGTATGGAGAGCCACAGAATCAAACATCCAGGCTGGAGAAGCCCCTCAGGATCACCAAGTCCAACCCAGAACCCTACTCTACAAGATACACCTTAAACCATCCCTAAGCATCACATCCAAAGGACCCTTAAACATATCCAGGGTGGGTGACTCCACCACCTCCCTGGGCAGCTCATCCCAGTGCCTGACCACTCTCTCCATGAAAAGCTTTTTCCCAACATCCAATCTAAACCTACCTAGCCCCAGCTTGAGGCCATTCCCCCTGCTTCTCTCTGTGATTCCCTGTGAGAAGAGCCCAGCAGCAGCCTCTCCACAATGTCCCTTTAGGTAGTCATCACTTCTTCAGTGAGAGAGTCATTGGATACTGGAATGGGCTGCCCGGGGAGGTGGTGGAGTCGCCGTCCCTGGGGCTGTTCAAGGCAGGATTGGACGTGGCACTTGGTGCCATGGTCTACCCTTGAGCTCTGTGGTAAAAGGTTGGACTCGATGATCTATGAGGTCTCTTCCAGCCTTGGTGATACTGTGATACTGTGATCATCCCCTTCCTCCTCACCCCGCACCTCAGCTTTCCACAGCAAGTAATGAGGGGTTGCTGTTTCCAGGCTCCTCTGTTGTCACTTCTCAACATGTCCTGCCCTCTGTTCTCAAAGCCATCAGGATTCTGCTGGTCCCACCACTCTTGTGCCCTGTGAGAGGCAGCAAGGGACCCTAGCATGTCCCCTGGAGGGGAGGAACCATGCCACAGAGACGGTGCAGGAAAGACATGGAATAGTTGGGGTTGGAAAGGACCTTAAAGAGCATCTAGGACCAAGCCCCACCTCCCTGCTCTAGAAAGAACACCCAAATAAGCAATTTAAAGTGCCTCAAGCCCAAGGTTCTTGAAAGCTCTTGAGGCACCAGCTGCATGGCTACAGCCAGCATCAACGGACAATGCTGAGCAAGTCACCCTGCAAGGCAGCCTGCCAGAGCTAGCCATGGGCTCCCTCTCAGCATCTCCCAAACGCCGGGAGGAGCTTCTCCTCTACCTTCTCATCCTCCCTCCTTCAGGCACATGAGCAGAAACCGCCTCAGCTCTCTCTCCCGAGATCTGGTGCTTTGTATTTGTGGTGCCTTCCCGAGACTGCGAAGTCTTTGGGGGCAGGAACGTGCTGCAATCTGTGTTTGTCAAGTGCCATGTAAACGGCTGCCTAAATGTGTTTGTGTTCAACCGCTTGTTTGTTTTTCAAAGGGGTAGTTACGGGAAGGTACACAACGGAATGAGTAATTGCTACGTGCGGCAGAGCTGGGAGAGGATGGGAGAAGCTGCTGTGGAGCAGAGCTGGGAGAGGATGGGAAAAGCTGCTGTGGAGCAGAGCTGGGAGAGGATGGGAGAAGCTGCTGCGGAGCAGAGCTGGGAATGAATGGGAAAAGCTGCTGTGGAGCAGAGCTGGGAATGAATGGGAAAAGCTGCTGTGGAGCAGAGCTGGGAGAGGATGGGAGAAGCTACGGTGGAGCAGCAAGGATTGCAGTGAGCCTATAGAGAAAGGCAGATATCACCAGCAAGACTTCCCTCCTCTTTTTTTCTGTTTCATAGTCAGGACAGCTGGTGATAACCCCCAAAATAACCCCTGCCTTGGTGAGTCTTGCAGAAGCCAGGGTGGGTCACTTTGGTGTGCATCACACCAGCTGCCTGGCTCTCGCCCTGGCTTTATTCCTGCAGGCTCACCTACTCACATTTCTCTTTCAAATGTGGCTTTAACACGTTTAGGGCATCTGTTTTTCTGTCTTCTTGATAGACATAACCCTGCGTCCTTCTTCCTGAGGCTGCATCAAACCCCTCCTGTATCCCTTTCTCCTACAGCTAATGAAATTGTAATCACTTCCACAGCAGCATCTGTGGTGCTTTGAACACTGAACTGAGAGGTAGACCATCAGAAAATAGCCTGATTAAAAAGGAGTTTGGGGAGGGGGCAGTTTGCCTGAGGGTGACAATGTCTCTTACACTTGCAATGAAATGTATCTGTGTTGAAGAGTGGGAAAGAAAAGAGAAAAAGTTTGGCCCCTCCGGAGGTTCAGAAGCCCTGAGGCTGGATTCACGCAGGCTGTGCTTTAGCACTTTTTAAAGTGCCTTAAAAAGAAAGAAAGGCAAGAAACCACTACCCAGTGGACTGTAAAACACCCCATCACCAGCCAGCCATAGGTGGTGAGGGTGTCATGCCACGGCGTTAGCAGCAGTATCATATGCAAGGTAAGGATGCTTCATTGCATATATTAAAAGGCAGCCTGAGCCCTAAATGCACCCTAAAGAAGATGGATCTCCTTGGGAGGCTGAGAACTATTCATCACAATCTGATTTCTAAGTGTCAATTAATCTTACTGCTTGTCTGTTGTTCCCCGGTCCTGACACATCTCTCACTGTCCCTGACTTGGAAGAGTAATGGGAGACAGTGTTTGAGTATATAAAAGATAATTAATAGAAAACATCCTCCTTTTAAAAAACAACAACCAAACTGCCCTTTTACTATCATATGTCTTTCCAGCAGCATCATTCCCACAGCTACTGTCATTTGAGGAATGTTAATTGCCCAGCAAGAAACTTAGATGGTGTTTTAAAGGAGTAAGTAGCAGCTAATACAAAAGAAATGGTGATTTTATCTTGTTTTTAACCCCCTGTTGTTCCCCTTCCAGCCCTCAGCCTTTCCTCTGACACTACAAAAAGCCACAGAGCCCCTGACATGGGGAGATGTAATGGGATCATAGAATTACAGAATCAACCAGGTTGGAAGAGACCTCCAAGATCATCCAGGCCAACCTAGCACACAGCCCTGTCCAATCAACCAGACCATGGCACTAAGTGCCTCAGCCAGGCTTTGCTTCAACACCTCCAGGCATGGCAACTCCACCACCTCTCTGGGCAGCCCATTCCAATGCCAATCACTCTCTCTGGCAACAACTTCCTCCTAACATCCAGCCTGTACCTCCCCCAGCACAACTTGAGACTGTGTCCTCTTGTTCTGTTGCTGGTTGTCTGGCAGAAGAGACCAACCCCACCTGGCTACAGCCTCCCTTCAGGTAATTGTAGACAGCAATGAGGTCATTCCTGAGCCTTCTCTTCTGCAGGCTGCACACCCCCAGCTCACTCAGCCTCTCCTCACAGGGCTGTGCTCCAGGCCCCTCACCAGCTTCATTGCCCTTCTCTGGACACGTTCCAGCACCTCAACATCTCTCTTGAATTGAGAAGCCCAGAACTGGACACAGCACTGACCAGTGCTGAGTCATGGAATGGTTTGAGTTGGAAGAGGCTTTTAAAGATCATGTATTCCAACTGCTCTGCAGCCAGCAGGGACACCTTCTACTAGAGCAGGTTGCTCAGAGCCCTCTCCAACCTGACCTGGAATGCTTCAAAGGATAACTGGAAATCAGGATCCAGGCAGGTTAGGGGAATTGGTGACACTGTAACTAAGCCCAGGTCCCCCAAAGGCTGATTTTGGAGGCTGAAGTGATGAGATGCCACCTCCAGGCACCCAGAAGTGATCACCATTCCATGCTTTTATGGACAATCTCCACTCAGGATCTTGCAATGAGATAATGTTATTTCACTCATAACTATATCTTGGAGGGAAATAAAACATGTGGTTAGAACTAGGCAGAGCCTCTTGCTCACTAGGACTCATCCCGGGGCTCTGTTACAGCAGCAGGGCAAGGAGATGCAACTGGGGTTGGTAGCTGCGGAATGGCAGTGCAAGTTGCTGAGAGAAAGAACCTCAGGGCAAGTCTGGAGCGTGGCAGGAGAAGGCCCTGGGAATGAGGGGAAAAATTCCTTTCCTGTATTTGGGAGAGAAGAAGTTCCTCCTGGTGAACAAGGTTTAGTAAAAGGAATTTGCGGGTCAAGAGAAGGATTTGGAGCAGGGAGGCTGATTTAATTTGTTTTATAGGATCTGATGTGGAGCTGGACAGGATCTTCCTAGTTCCAGGAAAGACCTCTAGGAGAACCTAGCCATCTGGGTCAGAGCTTGGCTGAAAGTGGTGGTGTCTTTGAGGGATTCAATTTCTTGGGAAGAAGGGTGGAGGAGCTGCACTGCTCAAGGCAACGACCGCAAACCTAAACGTCTCTGCTCTGCCCCTCTCAGGAGTTGCAAAATATCCAAACTTGGCAATGTCAGCCCAGAAGCTTTTCCCAGTGTAATCTGTCTCTTCATCTCCAAACAGATCTGTCTGGCTTGGGATATTGCTGCCTCTCCACAGCTGGGCCAGGAGCACAGTCCTTGTGCTAGAGGCTGCAGGAACAGGACTCCAGCTCTCAGCTGTGTCCTGACATCTGGAAGACTTCAAATAGCAAATCTAGTCAAAATCTAGGCAGAGAGCCCTTGCAGCTGCAGTGCAACATGGGGCATGGAGGATGGGGTTAGCAGAAATGAGCAGCTTTGCTTCTAGTCACTTTTGAACCATAATGTAATTCCTGTCTGGAGAGGGATCAGGGAGACTTCCCAGGGGCTTGTCCTTCCCACCTTGTCTCCTGAGACAACGAATTCTTAACACAGATTTAAAGGCTTAGAAACACCTGAAACAAAAACAGAAGGCTCGTGGAAAGATAGTTTCCTGGGTGTCCATCAAGTCTTCTGGCATCCTTTGAGCTCTTTTGGCTTTGGCTGGTTTTGATGATGGTTCCTAGGGTGCTGGCTCCCAAACTTTCACCAGAGGTTACAGAAACAACACACGTGGCCAAAGAGAGACCAGGACTTTGCATCCACTGAGCCTGCCAGAACATCCTCCCGGCCATGCTCAGCCTTCCAGCCAACACAAACAGACAGGGGCATGTGCTACCACCTCAGCCCCTGGGACAGTGAAGCTTGGTGACCCTTCCCTAAGTTCACTAACAGAAGAAAAATCCCACGGGGTTTGTCTTGTGGAGTAAGCCACTGTTTGCTGTGAACAAGAGAAAACTCCCTGTGCTCTGAGGGTGGGAGATGCAGTCCTGAGTCTGCAAGTGAAGGCAGCAGCTGTCAGACCTATTCAGGTTCCACCAGCCTGTTTAAACAGGTTGTGAATCTTGTAATTGCAGCTTTCCCCCTTAGGATTTTGGCACATCTACTCCTAACCCAACCTTGGAAAGTACAGAAGGTATAGAAATGAAGCCTAATAAAACCTAAATATTCTCTTCCATACTCCGAGGCTCAGCAAAGCTTTGATTTACATTTCCAGCAAAGGTTTGTGCATCTGAGGCAATGGTTTGTATATTGTATTTGTCTAAGATTATAGGTACTTTATGGCATTTACTACAGCTTGTAAATATCTTGTAAAGTGCTATCGACAGAACAATTATGGTAGAGGGAAAGGAATAACAGTTTTGAATCAGTTTCTCTTGGAAGGGGGGAAAAAAAAATGGATTTTGCCCTTTGCTACTGCAAACGATCTGTAGCTCGGTGATGCTTAGCAGCACGCATTAGAAGAACACTGTGAAATGAACCCCTCCTGGCTAGTTTGTCCAAAACCTCATCCCCCGGTTATGCTTTGAGGAATGGGACAGGGTCCTGGAGACAGCAGCGCCTTGTTAAAAATCGGGAGCCCTGCAGATGAGAGCAGCAAACCTCCCCCTGCTTGTTCATAACCAAATCTGCACGCTGACACCACAGATAAGACCTGGCAACACCACTGGAATGCTCTCACTTTTCACCTCCGCTTGCAGCCTTTCCCTATTACTTCTCCACCGCCAGCAGCTGGGGCAGAGTTTTGGGGCAGCAACGGGCAGGGGGTTCCGTGCGAGTCATTCTGCTCTATGGCCCCGCATGCTCCAACGCCCAGCTCCCCTCTGACTCCTGACAAGAAGCTCTTGTTTTCTCCTCGAAGGAGAACCATCCCCCTCTCTCCAGTCTGTCCGGACTTGTCAACAGCCTGCAAGCCGGAGGGAAGCGGCAGCTGACGGGGAGCGGGCGCATGTCCCTGCGCCGTGCCACTGATTGGATGGTGGCAGAGGGATGATGTTTGCAGCCTATTTTTAGCACAGCCTGCAGCAGGCTGCTGAGCGCACAGCCAGGGCTGCGGGAACAATGCCACCCTGGACGCTCATGCTCGGCGACGTTAAAACCCCACGCTCCACACCCCTCTCACTGAATTAAACAGCAGCTCCCCAGCAAAAAGACCTTCCTGCCTTTGGGGATAGTGCCCCACGTCTCTGCAGGCAAACGCCAACGATGCGAGAGCTGCACAGGGGCTTCGGCGCTTGCTTCTCTCCTTGCCGTGCAAGGAAGCGGCGCACGAATCCCGCAGCCTCCATCGCAGCTCGCCCTGCGAGCCGTCAGGCATCTCCCTTAAACCGGCCTCACCGTGGCCTCAAAGCAGTGCAAGGAACCCGGAGCAAGTCACACAGACATCACCAGGGCTTGTCAAGAGGCAGCTTGTGCAGCCAGCCAGTCCGTGTGCCTCCCCGGGACGAGCAGCGGCGGCTTACTGGTGTGCCCTGGGGCGCCGCAGCCAGCCCTGCTGTGTAACCCCGGGAGCAGCTGCTCATGCTTGGCAATCGCCATGTGGGCGCAGTGACCACAACAGTCTGACCCCGCAGACCCTGACCACCAGCGTGAGCCCAGATTTGTGCCGTGCAGGGACTGGGGTGGCTCTGTCCTATCTCCATGTACCAGCCCTGCTGGTTCTGCAGGCAGCAGGAGCCTTGCCTGTGCACCACCTCTCTGCGGATCCAGAGGGGGTGGATGAGGAGGGCAGGGACATGACCTCCCCTTTCTACAAGCTCTACACAGCCTGGAATAGACAAGATTGCAGTGTTTCTCACTCCAGAAAATGAAAATCTGACCTCCAAAGCATCTGCAGAGGAGGTGGGAGGAAGCTAGAGGAGCCCTTCCAGGAGGCAAAGAAAAGCAAGTCTTGTGTCCAGCCCATGGAAAAGGAAGGCAGCTCGGGACATTTGGATTACCTTGCCCACCCCAGCAGCATGGCTTTGAAGGCAGGAAGCAGCTTGGACATTGTCAAGGTGAAGCTGATGGCTGCCATGTGCATTTTGCTTACAGAAGAAACCCCACATTGGCTCTGGTTTGTGGCTCACCTGGAGCCCAAGTTGGTGGCCTGGGATGCTCCAGATCAAAGGCTGCCCAGCACACGTATGCACCAGGAGAGTCCTTTCTCAGTGCTTCCCTAAGCTGATGCTGCCAGCTCCAAGCACTGACCCCAAAAGGCATGAGATAGCCTTCTACTAGGAAACTGCACTCCTGAGGGAACATCTCCTCTTCTCAGACACCAAACCCCAGAAATACCCAGGAAGTAATGTGCCATAGGGGAGGACCATGGAGGGTCCCAGAGACCTGAACAGCAGCAAGCACAAGAACTAGGGATGATCTGCAACCACAGCTACCTCTCTAAGCTTCATCCCAGTGGGACAGAGACTCTCACCTTTCTCATCTTGGACACCATGGAGGTCTCAGAAGACCCTTCAAGAAGTTCAGACACTGGTGCTGTGCAAAGTGTCTGCTCTACTCAGTGGTCAATGACTCCAGAGACTACCCCACTCCAAAGATGTCGCTGCCCCAGCCCAGGCTCATGCCCCAACTTGCTTGAGCCATAAGATCCAACTGATACTCCTTTCCTGGGGAAAGCATCAGAGACACAAGTGTGAAGCAAAACACAAGCACAAAAAGCAAGAGAATAAGCTCTCTCCAGACACATTTGGAGATGGTGACACACATGGCAGTGTTGCTGGCACTGCCACGATGTGCCTGAGGTGAGCCCAAGCAGGAAAGAGTGACAGCCTTATGGGTGGCTTTTGGAGAATCACTGGGACAGAAATGTGCCCTCCAAAGACCTTCCCCATCATCAAAGCCCCATGCATGGGAAGCCCCAACAGCTGCAGTGCTATGGCCCCTATTGGGGGGAACAGGAGAGGACATCTGGCCATGGCCTGAAGCTGGAGAGGAGCTGGTTCACCATTGCTCCCAGCCAAACCAAATCCCACATGAACCTTTCTAGCAATCCGAAGCTGGGAAGTGTCCTTCCTTTGCTTTACTGGATCACGTTTTGGTTTGTGTTTCTCCGTCTTCCCAATCTGTCTCCAGGCTCCCTGGTTGCAGGCCAGGTCCATCCACAGCCTTCCAAGGCACACACAGATTGAGTGGTGACCTTGAGCCAAGTGAAAACTAATTAATCATCTTCTGCCCTGTTCATGCAACGCGAAAGGCCAAGCAGTGACGTGGCTGGGGCCACCGCGTGGAGCTGGCTTGGGCTGCTGCTCCCCACATGCTGAGCTGGCCAGAGGCAGCACAGCCAGCCGGAGCAGGGTGGTTTAGGTGGAACCCAACTGAAAGAAGCAGCTGTGGGATATCATGCAGAGCTCTTCTCAGCTGTGGCCTTCGCAGTATTAGCAGCAGGATGCTGGTCTCACAGGAGTCAGTGAGTGCAGTGATACTGGGGGTTGGCCCTATAAACCCATGCAAAGCCCTGGGATCACAGGATGTTAGGGGCTGGAGGGGACCTCTGGAGGTCTTCAAGTCCAATCTCTCTGCCAGAGCAGGACCATACAATCTAGCTCAGGTCACACAGCAACACATCCAGACAGGCCTTGAAAGCCTCCAGAGAAGGAGACTCCACAGCTTCTCTGGGGAGCCTGTGCCAGTGCTCTGGGACCCTTACAGTAAAGAAGTTCCTCCTTGTGTTGAGGTGGAACTTCCTGTGCTGAAGCTTATATCCACTGCTCCTTGTCCTATCCCAGGGAGCAAGTGAGCAGAGCCTGTCCCCCACTCCTGACCCCCAGCCCTCAGATAATTGTAAACATTTCTAAGCATTATTTATAATACCCTCTCAGTCTTCTCTTCTCCACACTTAAAAGCCCCAGGTCCCTCAGAGCCTTGCCTCATTAGGCAGTGCTCTAGTCCCCTAATCATCATCATAGACTCTCTTGAGCAGATCCCTGACCCTCTAAAACTGGGAGAAGCAGGACACTCTGGTTCTGTCTCATGATGTTGTACACTGGCCTTTCCTGCACCCCAGTCCGTTTCCTCCCAGTGCAGAAGTGTAAGAAGGCAAAGAATGAGGCTTGTGTCTGACCTCCTACAGCAGGGTACTGTCATCTCCCAGGTTTCCATCTCCCTAGCTCTGCTACAAACTCCAAGCAGCTAACTGCTTATCGAAGGCTGGGCTGATCCATTCATAGAATAGAATTTCATAGAATCATCCAGGTTGGAAGAGACCTCCAACATCATCCAGGCCAACCTAGCACCCAGCCCTGTCCCACCAACTAGACCATGGCACTAAGTGCCTCAGCCAGGCTTTGCTTCAACACCTCCAGGGACAGCAACTCCACCACCTCCCTGGGCAGCCCATTCCAATGCCAATCACTCTCTCTGTGAGGAACTTCCTCCTAACATCCAACCTAGACCTCCCCTGCCACAACTCAAGACTGTGTCCCCTTGTTCTGTTGCTGGTTGCCTGGGAGAAGAGACCAACCCCACCTGGCTACTTCAGGTAGTTGTAGACAGCAATGAGGACATCAAGAGCAGCCAAGAGTTTAGACAGCAATACTGCTGTGAAAATCCTCACCAAACTTCCAAGGATTATTCAATTACACAATTGCACTGCAGGACCTTCCTGATGGGAGGTCTCCCCTCTAACTCAAATGCTCCCCAAGATCTCAGGATGCAGCTGGTAAAGCACTCATGAGCCAGCAGAGAAGCCTTCTGCTGAGGCCTGGAGGTGAGTAGGGTTGTGTTGAACCCCCGTGGCGCTAAGAACACTGCAGTTATCACAGTATCACAGTATCACCAAGGTTGGAAGAGACCTCACAGATCATCAAGTCCAACCCTTTACCACAGAGCTCAAGGCTAGACCATGGCACCAAGTGCCACGTCCAATCCTGCCTTGAACAGCTCCAGGGACGACGACTCCACCACCTCCCCGGGCAGCCCATTCCAGTGTCCAATGACTCTCTCAGTGAAGAACTTTCTCCTCACCTCCAGCCTAAATCTCCCCTGGCACAGCCTGAGGCTGTGTCCTCTCGTTCTGGCACTGGCCACCTGAGAGAAGAGATGCACCCATGGAAAACAGGCTGGAATCTTGCATTGGGAAGGTCAGTCCTCCCAGAATATCATACCCACATGAGCCTTATTTGCAGAAGCAGCACAGGTAAAAAACGTTTTACCACCTAATCCCATTTAGCTCTTGGCTCACCTTTTGTTCTGCCTTTGTCTCACACCATAGGACATTGTACGTGCTCTTTGGGCAATCAGGCATTTCTCCTAATGCTCCTTTGCTGGGAGCACAGAGATATGAGCACATGGTGAGTTTTATGACATTTAAACCAGTGTAAATAGCAAACACCTCCACACACGTCAGGGATTAACTCCAGAATCTGCTGCTTTAATAATAAATATTTTGACTTAATGAGAACAAACTAATGAACTTCATTGAGTTAGCACTTCTACAGCAGGGACACAAAGCCTGCTTGTGTTGGAGAAGGAAGTTGAGAGATGGGAATCTGTCTGCCTGTTCCTCAGAAGAATTCACTACAAGTGGATAAATAAAAGAAACTCCAACAGGTTGGACCAAAGCAAAGATGCATATTGCTGTCAAGATCCTAAAGCTTCATAAAATCAGTTTATGGGATGCAGTAGATTCTCAAGGGTTTGCACTCTGGATATTTTCTATTCAGATCTTTTGTATACTTCAGCAGAGGCTGCGAGTTTGGCAGAGGAATTTATTGAGAGTGTACTGGGGGCTAAGGATTGAGTTGGGCTTAGTTGAGTCCAGACCATCCAACAGTCTATAGGGATGGCCAGCAGCCTGCACACTCAGTTGCTGCTCCAGAATTCAGGCAGAAACACCTGAAGATGAGTGAGCTCATCTCCCACTGCTTTTCCCTGAGCCCTGGCACATCCCTCCCTTGGGTATTTTGAGGACCCATGCTGCACCAGAGCACCAAGATGGGCAGAGGGATGCTTGAGCATTGAACCAGAAATGCAAACAGCAGCATAAGATTGAAGAAAGAAAAAAAAAAGGGAAGTGGATTAAAAAAGGAAAATACAGCAGAAGTGAAAATCCTGTGGATTAATTAATCCATTGCTGGTGACATTTGAGAGTGAAGGTAAAACCAAGGCAAAAACACCATCTGGAAAAGGCAGCTTACACCTGCACGGCCCTGCAAAATGCAGCACTAAAGTGCAACTGAAGTCAAGACTGGAAATACTCCTAGTGTACCAGGCCTCCAGCATCTCCCTCATACTCTAAGAACTACAGGGTTTGGGGGAGGGGGGGGGGGGGGAGAAAAAAAGAAAAAAGAAAGAAGAAAAAAAGAAAGAAGAAAAGGAAAAAAAAGAAAAAAAAAAGAAAACAGAAAAAAAAAATATAAAAAAATGAGAAAAAAAAAAAAGAGAAAGAAGACTGGAAATACTCCTAGTTTGCCAGGCCTCCAGCATCTCCCTCATACTCTAAGAACTACAGGGTTTGGGGGGGTGGGGAAAGAAAAAAGAAAGAAGAGAAAAAAGGAAAAGAGGAAAAAACAGAAAAGAGAAAAAGAAGATAAAAAAAGAAAAAGAAAAACGAAAAATGAAAAAAGAAAAAAGAAAAAAGAAAAAGGAGAAAGAAAAAATAAAAAATAAAAAATAAAAATTAAAAATGAAAAATGAAAAAAGAAAAAAAAAAGAAAAAAGAAAAAAGAAAAAAGAAAAAAGAAAAAAGAAAAAAGAAAAAAAGAAAAAAGAAAAAGGAAAAAGGAAAAAGGAAAAAGGAAAAAGGAAAAAGGAAAAAGAAAAATGAAAAAGAGAAAGAAAAAATAAAGAGAAAAAGAAGAAAAAAATTAAAAAGAGGAAAAAAAAAGAAAAGAATTAAAAGGAAAAAGAACAAAGAAAAAGGAAAAAAAAAAAAAAAGGAAAAAAGAAAAAGATGAAAAAAAAAAAAGAAGAGAAATGGAGGAAAAGAGAAACTAAACCAAACCCAAGACTGATTTAACACAGGTCTCTGAGCAGCCTGATCTAGTTGCAAGTGTCCCTGCACACTACAGGAGGCTCAGACTAGCTGATCTTTGAAGGTCCCTTCCAACCCATACTGGTCTGTGACTCTGTCCCCTGGAGCTCTCTGCCCACTGGAGCACTCTGCCCTCTGTGGCCCAGCCAGGTTTGTCACTGTGTGGGACATGGGCACCGCTGCAAGTTCCACAGGAGCCCTGGTCTCAAACTCGCCCCAGCCTGCTGTGTCCTTGGCTAGTTATGCAAACCAGGAGGCATGGCAGGATTTCACAGCAGGAGGACAAATTCATTTTGTAGAAGGTATTTATATAGTTCAATAGGTGTGTGCAGTGCTCTGGAGGTATAAAACATGAGAACCCTGCCCTAAGGGGCTTATAATCTAATAACACATACTAGGTAAATTAAAACATACATCACGGCGGCGATGAATGCCCACCCCAGCCTAGACAGGAGGGCATTGGAGCCATATGACAAGTCAGAACTCAATTTTCATCTGAGATTTGTAGTTTGCCTTTCAACAGCCACCGTTCCCTAACCCCCAAGCGAGGGAGAAATCTATCAGCATTACATCTGGGGGGGGCAGGGTGTGCTCCAGCACGGGATCATTTATTAATTGTTATTTATTATCTGTTAAACAAGGGCAGTGTGTGCAGCACCAGCATCCCTCTTGGTTTTTTTTCCCCTGGATTAATTGTTGCTGTGCCATTCCTAGGGTTTATGTTTTTAGCAGCCCTGTTCTAGCCTAACCTACTGAAGGAAAGAGGGGGGTTTGGAGGAGGGCGGGGGGAGAATGAAAGAGGAGGCACTCACACAATTAATGTAATGAGAGTAATTAATTTGAAAATAATACCCAGGGGGTGGGAGGGTTAAGGTTTTCTTTTTAAAGAAATAAAAGTCGAAGCAAAGCTCCCATGTCCCTCAGGACTCGGTGCTGCACTGACTGCACTCGTTATGTTCACATTTGAATACTCACTCGAGCACATTTCTCATGCTGTTATTTCACCACTTCCTCAGCCTTGCATAATAGATGCAGTCATTGCCACTAAAGAGCCAACATTTACCCACAGAGGTAAGGAAGAACACCATAAAGCAGCCCGGGAGACAGAAATAAAGCTCTACACATCAGGGCTCTCCTTGGGGCTTGCTCACTCACCACAAAGTTAAAAATAAATAAAATCAGAAGATCAAAGAGACAAAATCTTGGTCAGTGAGCCTCCAGGGTCCCCCTCTCCTTTTGCCAGACAGGTAGACCCAGCCTCACATTCTCCATCCCTCCTCTTTTCCTACTCCTGGATATCATCCCAGTGGCCCAGCAGCCAGCCAGGACCTGCCTAACTCTCTCAGGGAAGTGTTTTACCTCATTTTACATGGCCATGTCTTGCTTTACAATCATAGAATCAGTCAGGGTTGGATCCTTGGTCATCTAAATACCCATACAAGAAGGTGTCAGACAGAATCAGAATCAGTCAGGGTTGGAAGGGACCACAAGGATTATCTAGTTTCAACCCTCCTGCGAGGGACACCCTACCCTAGATCAGGCTGGCCAGAGCCTCATCCAGCCTGGCCTTAAACACCTCCAGGGATGGGGCCTCAACTGCCTCCCTGGGCAACCCATTTAAAGTCAGGAACCGCTCCCCAGAGGTCACTGCAGACAATGTACCACTATAGCATGGGGGCCCAACATGGTAGTGGGTGGGAGGGTGCATCATGCCTGCTACTGCAGCTGGTGCTTGAGGGAAGGAGGTGTCTTGTGGTGGCAAAACATGGGAAAAAAAAGGAGGCTGTGGCCAGCCTGCTCTAGGGTAGGGTGTCTTTGCCCATGGCAGGGAGGTTGGAACTAGATGATCCTTCTGATCCCTTCCAGCCTTGACTGCTTCTATGAAAAACCCACAAGGCATCTTCCTACCCCTTCCAATGCCACCTGCTGCTCTGCTGTGCCTGGTCCTACAGAAGCTGAGTGAGCCTGTTGCTACTTGGGCATCTGAAACTAGTAGCACACAGACATGCTGGAAAGCTGAGCTAGGTAATGGAAACAAGAAACTGCAGGATCTGAAGGTGCTTATAGCACTTTCTTCAGGGCTTCTGAGGATCTGGAAGGCATGGCACTCACCACCACTATGACCTCTGAATTGCTGCCTGCATCCAGCTTTCAAACCAATCCTCTGCTGCCTGCGGGAAGCGGACACAAGAAACCCCATGAAAACCTCTGTCTTGTGGTTTTGTGTTGCCATACCCTTCTGAAGGGAAATGGAGCAATCAAACTCTTCAAGTGGCATCACTGACAGGTCTTCAGAAAAGAAGAGGGACAGGTCTGGTGCTTCCTTTCTCAGAGGCTGCATTTCTCTGCCCACCACTGACAAAGGACCACAAGCAGAAAAGATCAAAACCCTGCATGAAAACCAAAGAGGAACTTGCCAGAGATGAGAAACTTCAACTTCTCAGAGATGATCTGAAGCTCTAATTGGTTCAAGTGTCTCTTAAAATGTAAGATTTGGCAAAGATGCCATTTTTGGTCCCAGTGGTAGCGCAGCACAGCGTCACCAAAGCCAGACCTGACTGTGACAAACATCTCAGTGTGCTATTTTGTGAGCGTGCACAGAGTTATGTCAAACAATACAACAGAAGTCCCTGAAGGTTTTGCTGTGTGTGAGAACTTGCATGAGCAGAAGTAGATTTTCACTGAATCTACAGCACTCAGGTCAGCCATGCAGACTACAGGGCAGGTCAAGATTTCTAGCTTCATTTGGAGCCTCTGGATCACCTTGTGTCTGATTTTCCAGTTAGCAGAACACTGACATTGCTCAAAGTAAGAGGAAAGGGGATGAAGAAACCATGATGGGGAATGAGGTTTCCTGCCAGGGAGAGGCAAAGGGCAACCATCTAGTTTTTAATAACAAAGCACATGAGCAGAACTTAAAATCATAGAACCAGAGAATTGTTTTGGTTGGAAAAGAGCCTTAAGACCATCGAGTCCAACTGTTCATCCAGCACTGCCAAGTTCACCATTAAACTATGTTCCTCAGAACCACATCTACACAGCTCTTCAATTCCTCTAGGGATGAGGACCACCACTATCCTGGGCAGCCTTTTTCCAGGGCTTGACAGCCTTTTTGGAGAAGAAATCCTTCCTAATGTCCAAACTAAACCACCTCTGGCACAGCCTGGGGCTGTTTCCTCTTGTCCTATTGTTTCTTACCTGAGAGAAAAGACCAACCTCCACCTGGCCCCATCTTCCTTTCAGAGAGCTGTAGAGAGCCTGAACGTCTCCCTTCAGCTTCCTTTTCTCCAGGCTGAACAACTCCAGTTCTCTTATCTGCTTATTACCAGACCTGTCCACCAGACTCTTCACCAGCTACATTGCCCTTCTCTGCACCTGCTCCAGCACCTCGATATTCTTCTTGTAGTGATGAGCCCAAAACTGAACCCTGCACTGAAGTGCAGCCTCACCAGTACCAAGTACAGGGGACAATCCTTGCCTTGTCACACCATTGCTGGCACAGTAACAACAGCAGCAACATCAGCAAGGCAGCGCAGTGAGCGACCTGTGCACCTGCAGCCCCAGGAAGGGCACTTGGGTGTCCAGAACCCATCATGTCCCCTTCCCCATGGACTGAGGACAGCCCGCGGACACCAGCACCCGACCAGAACAACTCCCTGCTGCTATGCTTTGCGGGAGCCAACTAGGCAAAGGTGGACCAGGCAAAGGATGCTGCACCCTGCTGCTGCATCAGAGTGGGGATGTGTCACCTGCACATGGGGGTGTGAGGCGGGGGCCGTGACACCGTCCCCCTTTCTCTCCCCCGACAGCAGCCTGGTGCTGCCTTTTGCCGGGGGTTTAACTTTGTTTTCTGCTCTCCCCGGCGTTCGTTAGCAGCAGTGACATTTCTGCGGACGGGCAGGCGATGACGGCAGCTAATGGCTCCCGGGCCCTCTCCCTGGTTTCCTTAGCAACTGCGGGAAGGGAAAACAGAACCTGTCAGATGGAAAATGTCAATTACAGAGGATGCGGAGGGGAGAGATGCTGCGAGCAGAGGAGGCGTGCGGAGGTGGAGGGGGGAGCGCGGCAGAGGAAGGCTGTGCCATGGTGGGCAGGGTGGGGGGTGCCCGGCGGCACTGTCCTGGCAAACGGCACGGGGGTGAGGATATTCAGCCACAGATAAGGACTGCTGGATAGAGGAATACACAATTTCCCCAGCAATTCTGCCAGACAGAGCCCACCCTCATGACCAACCACCTACTGATAACCCCCAGACAGACCAAATTGCCCTGTGCGGGATGAAAGAGGCTGGAAAAATATCAATCAGATTAACTAATAAATAAATCAGAGGGAGGAATAAATAAAAGGTGGCAGATGAGCTGTGCCCGCGTTTTGCCTATCGATCCTCACCCCCTTGGTGGATGCAGGGTGGATCAATGCTGAAGGAGAAGTCCTCTGCTGAAGCAGTGGGGAAGGAGCTGCTGACGCAGTGTTAATATTAATCAAAGCGAGTCCTCCCCGCACGCTGCCAGCAAGACAAAAGCAGGCGGTGCCAGCAGCTCAGGGCGGGCAGGGCTGCCCGCTTGTGGGTGCCCAGGGTGGGGAAAGGGCTGCAAGTCGGTTGTAGGTGCCCAGAGCCATACACCCCTCTTTCTACCAAGGGCTTCACCCCACCAGAGCCCCCAGCCCAGCAGTCACAGAACACAGGGATGCCCCATCCACTGAAATCACAACAGGGTGAGGCTGAAATCAGAGTTCACCTCTGCAGGCCCCCCCTGCCCAGGGTAGCACAACCCCAGCTCCAGCCCTGCAGCATCACTAATGGCATCCCCGTGGACCATTTGGGTCATGAGCCATGGCACATTTGCCTGCCTCGGGCAGCTTCTTGCACCATTTGGGTGCTTTTGCTTAATGCAGCTTCCCATCTCCACCTTGCCAACAACTTCAAACACATCTGGGTTTAAAAGTACAGGGGGAAAAAGCCAAGGCAGCAACAGCCTCGGCCACTCCCTCGGATGGCTGCCACTTCCAGCAGCCCATTTGCACACAAACAGCTCTTGGCTGTAGCTGCAAATGCACCCTGAGGACACCCGGGTTGTTGTTCAGTCACCTTGTGCTGACACCTACTTGCCCGTTCAAAGTCCTCTTAAAGCAGAGAGTGCTAAATCAGCCGTTAGTCTCTCCACTTAGCCACCACCCGAGACTTCTTGTCAGGCTCTGGCATGGGGGATTCAGACTTTCCTGGTCTTGACTGACATTTATACCCTGCCGGGAGGGAGCAAACTGACTGCTCGTGTGCTGTGCATGGCAAAGCGAGTGGAATGAGGAGGAGAACAACTGCCCTGGGAAAGTGATCACCTGCAGTTAGCTGAAAGAATGAGTTCTGCTCACTTTTCTTCTGTATTTTTTGCTGCTGTTTGGCTGTGTGGATCAGGAAGCCTGGGGCTGAGGAGCTCTGCTTTCTCTCTGCTAAAGGAAACAAATAGCTCACCTTGCTGGGTACTAAAGCTGCTCTGTTTGTGAGCTCTGCCTTTATCAGACAACGCTTGCCCATCTCAGCAGAGCCCTGTGATATCCCTGGGCAAAAGGAAACACCAGGCCTTGCTTTGTTCTCCTCACCCCTTCCCCTAAGTAACCTCTACAAGTGGGAAAAGCAGCAGTGTGAGTTACAGGGACCAGAACCTCTCCAAACTGACACTCTGGTGAGTCTCATCCTAATGCCAAAATCCAAACCCCTGTCTGCACCCTGTTTTGCAGAGCTGTGCCTCTCTCTTGTCCTCCAGTCTCCCAGCTCCAAGCAAAGTCTCTCTGCTCTGTCTTGCCTTGAGCCCCCCCCCCCTATTTCAGAGCAGATCATTTCTCAGTACTTGGTGCGACAAGGCTGTTTCACCTCTCTACTCTCTTCCCTTCTGCTTTCCTGAGTGTTTAATTGCAACAAGAGGCTTCTGCAGGCTGAAATAATCACCTCTTAAGAGTGGTCCAATGGAGGAGTGGGAGCTGGGACAGCTCCAGGAACTGTCACACAGGTCCACTTCTCCTGCACTTTCCCTTCTCACGCTCATGAGTTATTTTTACATTTTCTCTTATGTAACCAGGTCAGGCTCTGCTCTGGTTTCCACTTCTCTCTGAAGCCAAAGGGAAAAAAAAACCCCTCCATTAGTTCAAGTAATGCATTTCCAGCTATCTGCCTTCCTGAGTGTCACCCCAGGTTCTCACCACGGCATCTGGATGTGCAAAGTTCCACATTCTGGGGGCCTCTGGGGAATAACCTGCTCAGCATGAGCAGCACAATGTGACCACTCCCAATCACCAGCTTTAGCCAGTCTCCAGCTGCACCATTCCCTGTGCCTTACCCAAACCCATTCATCATCCAAAAGTCCCCAGTTGTGTTATAATCACAGCACTACCCAATCCAGGTTTAGATTGGATGTGGAGACCTTTAAATTGTATAGTTTGAAATATTTCTTTCCTGAAAGAGTGCTGAGACATTGGAACAGGCTGCCCAGGGCAGTGGTGAAGTCACCACTGTGGGAGGTGTTGGAGAAAGGTGTGGACATGGCATTTTGGCATGTACTTTGATGAGCATGGTGATGCTGGGCTGATGTTTGGACTTGGTCTTTTGCAGCCTTAATGATTCCAGGATTCCCAAGAGAGGTGGTCTAAAAAATTGGTGCTGTCAATAAATCTTAGAGCAGCAACACTCATCTCATCCAGCCAGCAACCTTCTCCCCTTAATCTCACCTCCTGCCAGCAACTGAGATAAACACCTTCCTCAGCCCAATATTGGCCCCCTTGTGCTGCCAGCAAAACTCTGGCTGGCTGTGGCAGGGCTGTAAATATCAATTGTTCTAACCCCGTTAGAGCCTAATAGGCTCAGCAATATCTACTGAGGAAAGGGCCTGACCCCACGCGTCAGCAGTCATGACACGGAACAGCTATAGCATGTTCAGGGTATGCAAAAGGCTTAAATGCACATTTAATGGTTGTCAGGCAGCAGTTCCTATTAATATAAAGACAGTCACATCCCAGGGCTATGGAAAAGAGCTGAAAAGCAAGGAAGAAAAATGAATTTATTTCGATGGATGTTTGCACGATCATGAAACGATTCAACTCGCCAGAGCTGCTCTGCTCCTGGAAGAGCCAGGGCAGGAGTGCAACTTGGGTAGTGAGCACAAAAGTTTCCCTGCCCATGTGACTCAGATCTTCAATTATTGACATTTTTAGTTCATTATCATTTAAGCACTTTCTTTCTTTGCCTTGAGCCCGGGAAAAGGCAGCCTAACTCGGGCAGATAATTTGTTGTTTCTTTGCAGGTCTCTTTTCCATCATTAAATTTTTATGTCTTCTCCATTAAAAGCAACCAAACTGCCAGCCCCTCTTGGCACCCTAATACCATGATAGAAATAACAACTAGCTACCCCCAAAAAAGATTAATGCCTTCACAGAATCACAGAATCAACCAGGTTGGAAAAGACCTCTGAGATCATCGAGTCCAACCTATCACCTAACCTTTCTAATTAACTAACCCATGGCACTAAGTGCCTCATCCAGCCTCTTCCCAAACACTTCCAGGGATGGGCACTCCACCACCTCCCTGGGCAGCCTGTTCCAGTGCCTGACCACTCTATCAGCAATGAAATGCTTCCTCATCTCAAATCCAAACCTCCTCTGGTGCACTTTGAGGCCATTTCCTCTTGTCCTGCCCTTAGTTAATTCAGAGAAGAGGCCAACAGCAGCCTCCAGCCCCCCTGTCAGAGCAAGGTCACCCAAAATGGGTTGTTCAGGATGACATCCAACTGCAGCAGGGTGGACTTAGGTTGAATATCAGGAGGAAGTTCTTCTCTGTGAGGGTGGTAAAATCCTTTTCAACAGGTTACTCAAAGATGTGGTGGAGATATTCAAGATCAGACTAGCTGCAGCCCTGAGCAACCTGTCCTCTTGTTCTGTCACTGGGTGCCTGGGAGAGGAGGCCAACTCCAGCTGTGCTGGAAGGTGTCCAGAGAAGGGCCATGAGGATGCTCAGAGGGCTGGAGCTGCTCTGCTACGAGGAGATACTGAGGGAGTTGGGGCTGTACAGTCTGGAGAGGAGAAGGCTCCGAGGTGACCTTATTGTGACCCTTATTACATCTCTAACTGTCCCTTAGGCTCGAATTAGTGCAAGAAGAAAAAGAGAGGCAAAATCAGGTGGCTCCTGGCAAAAGGGACCTGAAACAAGCAGCTGACTAATACCTCCTTTCCAAAATCCACAGGAGAAATTCTTCACAAGCGTTTTCATGATACCAACCTCAAATGCCACAGCTTAGAAGCTCTGACTTTCAGGACTCTCCCACATAACCTGTAGGAACTGAGAAACAAAAGTATGACCTGTAAGTATCAATGCACAGCCTTCCATTGCTGGGAGGTAAACCACTCACGTGAAAGCATGCAGAAAAGGAGTTGAAGTTCCAACTCCTCTGCCTTCCACTAGACCAAATTGCTCAAACTCTTGTACAACCTGGTCTTAAAACACCTCCAGGGAGGGGGCATCCACAACTTCCCTGAGCAACCTGTTCCACTGTCTCATCACCCTCACTGTAAAGAATTTCTTTCTAATATCCAGTCTAAATCTACCCTCCTCAAGCTTCAATCATAGAATCAAGCAGGTTGGAAGAGACCTCCAAGCTCAGCCAGTCCAACCTAGCACCCAGCCCTGGCCAATCAACCAGACCATGGCACTAAGTGCCTCATCCAGGCTTTGCTTCAACACCTCCAGGCACAGCGACTCCAGCACCTCCCTGGGCAGCCCATTCCAATGCCAATCACTCTCTCTGCCAACAACTTCCTCCCTTCTCACAAATCTCACCCAAAGAACACAGAATCACAGGGTTGCTTTGGCTGGAAAAGACTTCCAAGATCACCAAGTGCCTTACATCATCAACCCAAGACCACCATGGCCCTTACATGAAGCTCTTTATCAGCATTTCAAGACTCGGGCAGAGATCTGCCTCATATCATTCTGTAAAATACGAATTGTAGGCAAAGCCAAGATGGACATTACCATTCCTTAGGACCAAGCTGCTTTGTTCAGGGGTGGCAGCTCATTCTTTCTCCTATCACAGTTAGGACAGACCTTTAGTGAAGCTTTGTGACGCACCAATCTGTCTCTCCTTGCAGGCTGTGCAATTTTACTTCACTCTAAATTGATAAATTATGTGATGGCAGAGTAAAAACCCTTCACATGGACATGAGAAATTATTTCCATGCCACATGAAGTTTCCTGTTCCCTTTTTCTTTTCTTTTTTTTTTCCCCCTTCCCTTTCCTTTTAGGTTGTCATCCTCATTTGAGCAACCTTTCCAAGACTTGAAAAGGTCAGTGCCCTCATATTTGGGCCTTCAGATTTGAGGTGATGAGCTCTGTTGAAAGACATAATTGAGCCTGGGCAGCTTGAATGGTTTCAGCCTGCCCAGGATACACAGCGGCCCTGGCCCTTTGAAGGATCTAAAGGTGTTCATGGTGGGGATGATGCTGGAATTTCAACAAGCTGCAGGCTAGCTCAAAAGGTAATTAATATCATCTAATTGGTCTCAAGGCCCTCGACAGTGGTTCTGTCTGCAGTCCTCTGTGTCTGCACTTTTTTCTTCCTCCTTTAGAGGCTCTTGTTCAGACAGAAGCTCCACATGCTGCCTGGGTTGGGGTGGGCTGCAGGCAGCTGCTTGTCATTGCAGACTGAGATGGAGACAAAAGGCTGCAAAAAAAATCTTGTGAGCAGCAGCTGAGGGAACTGGGCTTGCTCACAGCCTGGAGGAGGCTGAGGGGAGACCTCACTCTCTACAAGTCTCCGAGAGGAGTTTGGAGTGAGGGCAGTCCTGGTCTCTTCTCCCAGGTAACTATCAATAGATGAGAGGAAATGGCCTCAAGTTGTGCCAGGGGAGGTTTAGGTTGGATATTACAACAATTTCCTTCCTGCAAGAGTGGTCAGACACTGGAACAGGCTGCCCGGGGAGGTGGAGTTGCTATTCCTGGAGGTGTTCAAGAAACATGTGGGCATGGCACTACGAGTCATGGCTTAGTGGGCATGGTGGTGTTGGTTTGACTGGATTTGATGATCCTAAAGGTGCTTTCTAACCTGAATGATTCCACAATGTTATGACTGCCTGGTGGGGAACGCTGCTGTGAGCAGAAATGCAGCACTGGTCCAAAAGCACCTCAATCTCAGCAGGAGCATCAAATCCCTCCAGCACCCTTATAGGCTGGACTCGATGATCTCAGAGGTCTTTTCCAACCTGGTTAATAATGTGATATCCTGGCAGCAGGTGCTGGTGGTCCCATTTGGGGTTTCCCCAGTGCCTGCCCCAGCAGCAGAGCACATGGCCTCTGTTGGCTCACAGCTTGAGTGCAGGAACAGTTTCTGAGCCATTTAGGAATAAACTTGGCCCATTTCTATCCTCATTGCACATTTCTGTCCTTAACACTGCAAAGCATACATGACACTTTCCCCACACCAGCTCTGCCCTTCTCCCTGCACTTGCACTGCATTAACAGCCTTTTCCCATAAGGCAGGAGCAGGCAGAGTCCCTGCCTAGAGCAGCATCTCCCAGCTGGGCTCTGCAAGATCTCAGAACCTAACCCAAGAAATAACTGCAAAGAGCAAACAGCCATTTAAACCCCAGGTGTGTAACTCTCTCCTATTTGAGGCTCAGAAGCAAATAAAATGAGGGCAAACCACAACAATAACAGCATTGTGGTTTAGCCTGGCACTCATTTCAGCGAAGGATGGTCCTTGCAGCAGCACTTACTACTTGCTGCTTATTGGCAGCAGAAATTTTGGTGCATAGTCACTAAGTGCAGCGGAACAGAAAGCGTCAACCTCCCCAAATTCAGGTTTTTAAGTCTCAAAAGCAAAGCAGCAGCTGACTTCAGTGGAAGAAGACAATGAAAAAGGTTTGTGGCTTCCTTTCAGATCATCATTGCAGCCAGCAGGTCCTTCTCACCAGCCAAATATGAGAAGAGAGAGTGGGGGGGAAAAGGAATTTCCCATCTGTTTGGTCAAAGCTGCTCCATCATTTCCTCACTCACCCCAGCAGTAGGACACACTGAAGAGAAGACCCTGAGAATTCAAACGTAGCCTGAGGAGTACAGTCCCTGAATACAGCCCATACAACTGGGTAGGTTTCTTTCCATTTCTTTAATTATCCCTTTCCCCTCCCTCCTTTCTCATCACACTCTTCACTACAAGCAGCCTACTTAGCAAAGCAAATGGCTGTGTTCTCAGCACCACTGCTGCTCAGCTTGATAATGGCCTCTGGTTGCAATCCAGCACCCAGAGGGTTAAACGTAGCTCAGTTGTTGCAGAGGCTGTGCCCAAGCAAAGATCGACAGGATACCAGCAGAGCAGCAAGGATGGTTTCTAACCTGGAAAACGTTCATGGTGGAGACCTTTGTGTACTCTGGGCCACTCACAAGGTACTTGAAGGGCCAAAGCATATCAAGGTGGTGTTTGACCTCTTGCTTCTCTCCTTTAGAATTAGAGCAGGACTGTAAATACTCCTTGTGTCTTAAATGTCATACTGCTGATTTAAACTGCTGATTTGAACAGCTCTTGAAACCATGGCCCTGCTCTCAGAAGCTGCAACAAATGCTGCCGCAGCTGCCTACCTGGAATGGGGGAAAGGACACTGCTGTGAGCTGCAAACCCAGAGCAAATGCAGGCAGCTGAGCACTGCCGTGAGCTGGGGGTGCAGAGCAAACCCTCGTGTCTTCCCTGGGGCTTTGGTGCTCAGCAAGCTCCTAGTGTTTGTTCCTCTGCATCCAGATCACAGAATGAAGCCCTCAGCAGTGGCTGGTGTACACACATCTGTCCAGCCTGGCCAAGGGAGGCTGGGAAGGTAAAATTAAATCAAAAAACACGTTGCAGAGTTTTTCTGGGTCATGTCTGTAATAATGACAAGGGGCCCTCCTCAATCAAAATCTAAGTCCCTGTCCTCTCTAAGGATTGGGCTGTCCTACCTATCCCTGTATCACCACACTCCCTCACAAAGAGGAACTGCTCGTTTTAGCACTTCCATCTTCTCTTTATTTTCCCATGACTTCAACATCTCTTGCACAGATTTACTGACAGACAGCCTAGAGTCAAAGCAGAGTTTGTTACCTCAGTTTGTTTGAACAACAGCTTCAGGAAATGCTGTCTGATAGTAAGGATGCTGTCAGGAGGGCTGGAGTTGGGGGGAGGGTGTTGTCCTGGACCTCTTTCCAACCCCTTCACTGCCCAGATGGTTAACCCTGAAGAGCCCTTTGGCCTCCCAAACCAGCCTACAAGGAAAGAGTGATAATCACTTCCCAGAAATGTAGTGAGGCTTAATGAGAGTTGAAAGCACTTCAAGCTCCTCAGCAGAAGCTGTTTTAAGTAATAATTGCTGTAAAAACAAGCTGGTGCAGCATGAAGGAGTCTTGAAGAGGGACAGTGATGCACAGCAGTGGTAGGAGAGCTAAGAGAGGTCACCAAGATCACCTACATCCCAGCCTAGCTTCACCACGAATCCAGCCTCAGGTGAGACCTAAGCTCTTGGTGCTGCTGAGGAAAACCATCCTCAAACGCGGAGCAATCCCTGCATTTCCTAACAGGGAGTGCCCGAGAATGGGCTGCCCAGGGAGGTGGTGGAGGCACCGTCCCTGGGGGTCTTCAAGAAAAGCCTGGATGAGGCACTCAGTGCCATGGTCTAGTTGATTGGATAGGGCTGGGTGCTAGGTTGGACTGGATGATCTTGGAGGTCTCTTCCAACCTGGTTGATTCTATGATTCTAAGAGACTTTCCCAGAAGCACCAGAGGGGGGAAAAAAAGACTTGGACACAACTGATAACGTCTCCTGCAGTTTGCAAAGCCTCTCGTCCTTTGTTTCGGCGATAAAAACCTCCCTGCGAGGCCTGGAGGTGACATTGCCCCCGCACAGAGCAGCTTCCCCCGCTGAGCAGGTGCACCGCCAGCGCTCGCTCCTGCTGCGATCTCCAGCAGCCGCGCAGGGTGCTGGGCTTACAAAAGCCTATTGTGACAGCAATCAATCAGGGTGAGGGCTGCCATCCTGTGCCATGCCTTGCTGTGTCCAATGACCCAAGTTCTCAGGGCTTCTCTGTCCCAAGGACCCGGCTGATGCCTGAGTCTCCTGGCAGCGCTGCTATCCCCAAGTCCCTGGCTACCGGCGCTCCCAATCTGCGCTCTCGCCCTGTATCCTTAAGATAAACACGTCCTTCACTGTAGTCACCTACTCCATCATACACTCCTATCAAATGAGCCTTGCTAGCTCGTAAATTACTGTGCAAACCATTCCAAACAATAAAGGCAATTTTACTTACTGAACCATTAAATTTACATACTTAAATTAGACTCAACCAGACGTTGAGAGGGGACGTCTCGCGGCCAGACAAACAATGAATTTAGGGAAAGAGCTGCCGTGTACTTCCCCACCTCTCACATGAAATTAATGAGGTGCTTCAATTTAATCATCATTAAAATTACATCTTTATTTAGTTACTTAGCAGAGTTTGACTCACCGAGCGGCGTGGAGCAATGCCTCCAACATCAACCCTTCCACAGAGGGGAGGCAGGGAGGAGATCCAGCCTCCAAAAACGCCTTTTGTAACCCTATGACACCAGGCTGGGGGTGTGTGTGTCAAGATTCCAAAGTGTTGTCCAGAGCTTATTATTAAGGTAATACAGTGAGGAAGGAGAAACAGCAAGTCAGAGTAAATTGAGATAATAAGGTGTGGGATTAGACTAAGAGGGGTTTAAGATAGGCAGCCAGGAAGGTCTTTAGATGGCAACAACAAATGGCAAGCTCTGGCAGCATTATTGGTCTTAAAGTTCAGTGCAAGTTGTGTGGTGAAATCTGATGAGAAAAGCAGGAGTTTGAAACAAAAATCACACAGGCACACAAAGACAAAGAGACAGGAGATGCCTGATCTCATGTGCATGTGCAATTTGTTTTGCTTTAGCTCCCCCCCACGCATAATTCCTTCATCTCAAGATGCTCCCGTGCATTGCAGGCGGAGGCTGGTGAGAAGGGCTCAGGGATGGGAAAGGCAGCACTGTGGGATGTTGCAGGCTGACCACAGTTCCAGCCCTGGGGGTGCAGCACTCAGCCGTGCACAAAACCATGCCATGCACATCCTGAGATACAGATGAGAGCTCCCAGCCCAGAAATCCAGCTGCACAAGGACTGCCATGGACACAAGCACTCACTTTGGTACCAGAAAGTTTTCAATAAGAGCAGGGATTTCTGAGCACAGCAGCAGAGCCTGTGAGGGTCTGTGGGGACACAGAAAGTAGGGATCAAGCTGGTGGGGACAGACTGGGGAAGGTCCAGCAACCTAGTCCTGGGGATCTGCTGCCTCTCTGCAATACTGAAGGGTCATGCAAGAAAGCAGAATAAAGATGTTAGGAGCCTTATGAAAGTAGTATAAAGAAAAGCAGTTCCTACTGCCCTGGGCAGAGCAGCTGCACGCAGTAACAGACAAAACACTTCCAAAGCAAAGAGCTCTGCACGAAAGAAGGGAGAGAAACTCCAGCCCAGAGATCAAGGTACCTGCGGTTCACCCAGGATGTCAAAGGTCTAGGGAGGTCTCCTCAAAATCAGCAATAGGCTACAAGAACACAGACCTTTGTTGTTGCTTTAAATAATTTTCAGCCCAACACACTAATTCTCTGCTCCCTGACTCCAGCTGCAGAGCTGAGTGATCTCAGTGGCCTCACTGCTGTTTGACACTGATGAGAATGAGCAAGATTAGATCTTAATGAGTTACATTTGGAGACATGAAACACTGAGAATCTCTCTTCCCCCACGGATACACATAGCTCTGCATGGATGGGGCACATCCACATTATTTCCATCAGAAAGTCTTTATTGCATTTCTTCCCTTCAGCTTATTTCACTCACTCCCACTCCAGCAGCAAAGGGACACCAGCCCCCAACAAACCCATGGTGGCACTATGGGTAAAGCAAACTCCTTTTCATTGGAGAGATGCTGGGTACCCCCATAGCCATGTTTACATGGCTCATGATGCCATCTTCCAGCTTTCTGCCACGCCTCTGGGGCTGCTGGCAGTGCCCTGCCCAGGCTGTGTGTGAATGCAGAGTGAGCACTGGGCATCCACACCAACTCCCCTGCCCATGCACACACTGCAGTTGAGCACAGGACTAGGAAGAGCAGGCCCACAGCTGTGACTTTGCTAAAACCATCCCAGCTCTAATACCAACAATAAATGGGGAAAGGGCAGAAATAATCAGAGCTTATTGGTGAGGGCTGCAAACAGTGGTGTTATTTCACTGCTACCTGCAAAGAAACCAACTAAAGCTTCCTTTTGGTTTCTGCACAAGTGCTGGACTGGCAGGTGTGCCAGGCCACCATGCATGGTGGTGAGCAGTTAGACCTCAAGTCACACTGTGAGCTCGAAACCATAGCAGGATGCAAGGGAGTTTGTTTGACATCCCTTTAGGGGTGGCATCTTTCTTCAGGCAGGGAAGATAAAAGTTAGTTATGTATAGTGGGAAGCAGCACTTGCACCTGAAAGCTCAGTGCATTAAAAGCCCACAAACGAGTAAACACCAAACTGCCAACTGCTTTTTACCTTCTGTAAATCAAAATACACTTTGGAAGTAAAAACTCCCAAATTATACCAGGCGAGATGAAACATTAACCCACGAAGAGTGGAGATGGCAGTAGTGGGGGATACACAGACTAGAGGCAAAGCTACAGTTTGTCTACATTAAAAATGCAGCATCAGCAGAGGCGTCTGAAAGAGTCATTTATCAACTCCTGGATTAGAGAGACAGCTTAAAGTAAGTGCACCATTTATCCACACATATGCACAAATTGTCTGCTGAGGAAGGAGAGGAGAGCTGCAGTCTTTGTGCCTTACAAGTTTCTCTCTAGTCCTCTGGGTAAATGTTGGGCCAGAATGACATTAAGCATGGAAAATAGGAACCTTGCTGATGGTAACAGGGGGTACAATTCATGTGAGCAGCCAGGATGGAAAGTAATCTAATGCTGCAATTTCAGAGAAACAATATAGAGTCACTCACATACATCATGATTAATGGCTGGATACCATAGTGTGAAAACCATTTAAAAAATGGCATTTTTGTCACTGACAATGTTACACATATAGTAAAGGTCATACATGATAAGAGCATTATCCATATTTCTTCTGCAAACATGTTTAACCTTGTAGAGCACAATTCCCTGGAAGATTGGTGATCCATCTCCAGCTGCAAACTGTGCTCTTCAGAACCTGAGAAGGCCAATTTTACATTTCTATCACTCACATCCACACACACAGAGGCTCTGGGAAGCCTGCAAGCCTTTTGGAGTGCAAAGGGATGGAAATGTTCTACAGCAGCACCCACTCCGGGCCTTACATCCTCCACCTTCTCCCTGGCTGTCGCCTTGCACTGGAGCTGATGCAGGGATGCTTGCTGCATCCATGCTGGAAACTCAATTACCTGCCAACCCCTTCTCTAAAGTCTCATTGAGGAGCCCCTTTGCTGCCCTCTGATCACAGGTAGGTGCCATCAGTGGGTCTATAGATATCAGTGAGGCTCATGCCTGCTACCTGGCAGTGTTTAGCAAAAAGATGCAGGTAGCTGAATGACCAGCTGAAATCCACAGGGAAATCTCATCCTAGTCAAGGATGACCACCTTAAAGACAACCTGCAGAAAAGCTTGGATGAGCACACAAACTTGGCAATTACTTTTTTGGATCTGTATTTTAAAGCACAAAAAACTCTTCCAAGGGCTCATCTCAGTCCACAAAAGAGCTCCAGGTATCAGGTGAGTCACTTCAGATCAAAATCTGCTCCCACTTGTGCCACCAACTCAGACCTCCAGACTTGCTGAAAGCCATGAAGACCACTGCTGTGAGTCAGACTACAACCCTGCCTTACAGCTGCTGGAATATTGGGAGTCTGGGTTGAAATCTGGAGGAGCAACAAGGTTCACGATCTGTTTTGCAGCAGCTTGTGTGATCCTCTGGATGCCTCTCAGAAAGTGGCACTGAACTGTATGTGTGCCACCGCCTGCTGGCCCACACACAACAGCAAGGGTAGGTTTTCCACATAGGCACTGAAGTGTTGGTCTCCTCTCCCTTGCAACAAGTGATAGGACAAGGGGAAATGGCCTCAAGTTGTACCAGTTGGAGATGAAAAGAAACTCCTGCACTAAAAGTTATTAAACGCTGCTGCAGGTTTCCCAGGGAGGAGGCTGAATCTCCACCTCTGGAGATAGTTAACAGACACAGAGATATAAATGCTGAGGGACACAGATTAGCAGCAGACTTGGGACAGTTGGATAATGATTGGACTCATTGATCTTAAAGGTCTTTTCCAATTCAAATCATTCTATGATCTACCCATGTTTGAACAAGTGTCCCCTGTTTGGCCAGACCATGCCCCTCAGAGTTCTTTTCCTGCCTTTACAGAGCTCTCCTGATTAACCCCAAGTCAAGCTGCAATTCAAGGTCACATTCTACTCTTAACAATCCGAGCACAAGGTCTTAAAGGCACTGTACCAACATGTAATTGTTTCTACAGCAAATCAAACCTCTGGATGAAGCAAACATCTGAGGAGTGTAAGGCTCACTGCACGGTGTTCAGCTCGACTCTGAGCAGTGCTGCCAAGCCTCACCTTGAGCAGGGCGTGGGGACAAGGACAGAGGATGTGCTCACCATAAACAGCTGGGCACAAACATGTTAGAACACCAAAGCCACCACTAAGGGTAAGCAGCAATGCAGTTCATCACCTCTGCATGCTGAACCTTTGCTAACAAATGAGCATCATGAGAAGAAGCAGAAGGATGCTGTCGTACCTTGAGGAGCTGGCAGAGTGGGAGTTCGGGAACTGCAGGCAGGATCTGTCCTCTATCCTAGCTCCTGGCTCCCCAGCAGATCTGACCTCACTTGTAGAGGGCATGATCTCATTCGGGAGGAATTGTTCTGTGGGAGATACTGGAAAAGCTATGGGAAGAGATGGAGGCTCAGTGCCTTGAAACCATCTACTGGAGCAGGAAGCCTTGTCCCTAGCTGGCTGTGAGAAGGCAACTTGAGTACTCCTAGGTTTAGAAGATGACCACCTCAGGAGGAATGATTACCACTCAGTGATTTTCACCTTGCTTTAAAAAGTATGACCCCAGACCTCTCTCAGGTTCCCTCAGGTCCCAGGCAGGAGGCAGGGAGTCAACCCCTCTGGTGCAAGCAACCCAGAGAAACACTGAGGCAGTGTTGAGCAAGAAAGAGCTTCCTGCATGGAGAGGATGGAGGAAACATTTCCACGGTGGCATTTGCAGCTTGTCAGATCAGCTTGTGCTTTCTTCTGTGAACAGCACACTGAAAGCTTCCTACTGCACTCAGGGTGGGAAAGCTTTTCCCCAGAGTGGTTTGCAAAGACTGGCTGGACCAAATTATTCTTCTCATCATGAATGCCTCTCTCTGAGCTACCTTACCCATGCAGATACTCAAATGTTATTAATATGAATGAATGTATCTTGTCTCAGGGTGTCTCATGGTAGGAGCCATTTCAGAAACACTGGGGAGGGTGGAGGGAAGGAGGAAATACAATTGAGCAGCCCTGGTTGCATCTGTCCTATTCCTCCGATGACAATTTCTCTCTCCCAGGAGCACCACAGACTAGAGGCACTCACACATTATACATCATTCAGTCTTTTCCTTTGCAAAATTAGCTTTCTTAGCAGGGAAACAAAGGATTTGCTGTATTGGATCAGGCTACTGACATGTCTGCTGCTGTATCCAAGCTCTGGTACTTAAGAAATACAGCAGCTCTCCTCTGCTGTGCTGGCCAAGTCCCTGCCTGGGGAGCCGAGTGCTCAGTCAGAGATTGCTTCCAGATTGCCACAGAAAATCATCTGATGCTCAGTAGCAGGTAGCTTCACTTCTCTTCTAATTTTGCCATCTTACATATCCACAAATGGCCACCATTATTTAGTCCTTTTCAAAACTCAGCTGGAACATTTATCTCACTACGAGCCTTCGTTTCTACCTTCCATAAAGCCAACTTACCGCCCCCCCCCCCCCCCCCCCCAAGGAGGGGTTCTTTCTACTAGTCTTAAATTTACTGCCCTGCATGGTTTACTTTACAGCTGTTAACACAATGAAAGCTTTTGTAAGCAGAGGATGGTGCTGGGGGACCAGGCAGGAGCTAGCAGGAGACAAAGATAACAGTCTGTGGCTAATGCTAGGGTGTCACATGCCCAGCTCGATGGGAAGACCATAACTCACAACACATTTAATGGCATAAGAGAGAGGGACTACCGAGAGCATTCCCCAGAGCTTCACAGCACAGACTGTCCCCAGCAGTTCTCCCGCAGCAGGTGATGGAGAGCTGTGGATTCCACTGGGGCTGCAGCACAGCCGTGAAGGCAGCAGTGGCTTTTAAACCTTCTCCTCTTAAGCAAAAGAGGGATGGAGAGGGCTTCTTGGTCAGTCAGAGCCTGACATTCCTCATGGACCCTAGAATAAGGCTTCATAGCTGGGGAAACACATTAAAGGCAGTACAGAGCCCTGTGTCTGCACACATAGGCTGAGCCGCCAGGGCTGCATCCTGGGAACTGCCAGTGCCTGTCACACCAGCAACAGCCTCTTGCCTTTTGACCTTTAACTCCTCCTGGCCCAAAGCAGAGCACACAACTCACGTTGTCATGTTTTACAAAGCCTCAGATCAAACAGCTACCCAAAGGCATGGGGAAGGAGTTTCTTTTCGGAAGAGGGCTGCACACTGCTGCCAGCATGAGCAGATGTGTTGTGCAACAGAGCAGCAGCGTTGCCTTCTCCTCATGACAACGCTGACACTGAGAGGGCACTGCAGGATCAAAACCTCCTCCCTCTGCAGCAGACCTGCTTCAGAGAGCCCCTGTCTCCAAGATTTGCATCAAGAGAAAGAAACAATCCCAGCTGCATGCAAAAGGGAAAACTTTGCATCTCACAGAGGGATGCACACTCTAAACCAAAAGCTGAGCCCTGGCTCCACACCACTGCTGCCCCCCTCTATCCAAAATGCTGGGCAGCCGTCTAGGACTTCTTGAGATCAGCTGTGCCCCAGGCTCTGCATGGACTTACACACATGATCATGTGCAGGGAGCTCTCCCCAAGCCCTTGGGCTGTGTCTGTGCTTGGGTATATGTGATGCGTGTGGTGGGTGACACTGGGCTGTGTGGAAGGCATGCAGTGGGTGATGCTGGGCTGTGAGGGAGGCATGCAGTGGGTGATGCTGGGCTGTGAGGGAGGCATGCAGTGGGTGATGCTGGGCTGTGGAAGGCATGCAGTGGGTGATGCTAGGCTGTGTGGGATGCATGCAGTGGGTGATGCTGGGCTGTGAGGGAGGCATGCAGTGGGTGATGCTGGGCTGTGTGGAAGGCATGCAGTGGGTGATGCTGGGCTGTGTGGAAGGCATGCAGTGAGTGATGCTGGGCTGTGTGGAAGGCATGCAGTGGGTGATGCTGGGCTGTGTGGAAGGCATGCAGTGGATGATGCTGGGCTGTGAGGGATGCATGCAGTGGGTGATGCTGGGCTGTGAGGGAGGCATGCAGTGGGTGATGCTGGGCTGTGTGGAAGGCATGCAGTGGGTGATGCTGGGCTGTGTGGGATGCATGCAGTGGGTGATGCTAGGCTGTGAGGGATGCATGCAGTGGGTGATGCTGGGCTGTGTGGAAGGCATGCAGTGGGTGATGCTGGGCTGTGTGGGATGCATGCAGTGGGTGATGCTGGGCTGTGAGGGATGCATGCAGTGGGTGATGCTGGGCTGTGTGGAAGGCATACACTGTGAGCATGGCTGGGTCTCGGGGCACACAGAGGCACATGTTTTCCATCAGCCACATCCTCCACACAAGACCGGAGTTAACTGCTGAGAGTGCTCTCTGCCATCTTTTGTGAGTTGAGAACCAAGAACACTGCATAAATCATTATTCTTGCTAATTACCAGGAAACATCAAACAAGACAAGCATTTTACTCCTCATCACTGAATTTTGTTATGCTAATTAGAGTTGTATAAGCTGTTGCTATTAAACCTGGAGAGTCAGAAAAACATTTGCATTAATACCCACAAAGCTCCATCAAAACCTAGTTATTAGTATTTCAATGAGGATCAGGTTATGGGGAAGCTGCTGCTATTTCAGGGGCTGGTTTGTTGTTTTGCAATCCTGCTGGGAGTGAAAATACAAATAAATGCAGGGTGAGGCCCCACGCAGACAATGCTTCTTTTAAATGGGGGATTTAAAAAATAGGGGAAACTTTGATCAGGAGCAGATACAGGAGGGGGAGAAGGGAGGCACAGCAGTACTGAGATATTGTTGCTCTGTGTTCCGTGCTGCTCGGCTAAGGGTTCAGCTCTTAAACACTGAGTGTGGATGCCAGGCTAGACTTTGCTTTTTTGGATTTCTGAGTTCCTGCTGCTGTCAGCCTCTTGCTTGGTTTTGGGTCTGGTATTTCAAGTCTGATTCTCTGAAATGCAGCTGGAACAGGAGCTGGCTCCTGCCTTCTTGTGAGACCTGCCCATCAAGAGCCTGCCTTCATTTGTACCTTGTGCACCACGTTAAAAACCCAGGGGGCAGGATTTCTGGTTACCAAATCACACAGACCAAGCCACGCGTCTAGACCTTCACAGGGAGCCAACTTTATAACAAGAACTGGCAACTCCTCCTTTCTAGTGCCAATCACAGCAGCCCAGCGCTTCATCTGAAGATCTCACAGCACTTCAGAAAGGCAAATTATTCCCCCAAGTGCCCCTTTGATACAACAATTATCACCATTTGATGCATCAAATACAGCCCCAAAAAAATTAGAGGAGTCCAAATTCACAAGCAGATGAAGAGGTACCTTAACCCCTTAGCTCCCACTGCTGGAGCATCACTGTGGTGAGCTGTTTGCAAACACACACACACACATTACCATCATCATTTCACAGAATCATTAAGGTTGGAAAAGACCTCTGAGATCAAGTCCAACACACCACCACCTTGCCCACGAAACCATGTCCTGAAGTGCCACTCTTGAATATTGCATTCGGTTTTGGGCTCCCCAGTTGAAGAGGGACAGGAATCTGCTGGAGAGGGTCCAGTGGAGAGCTACAAGGATGATTAGGGGACTGGAGCGTTGCCTTGTGAGAAGAGGCAGAGGGACCTGGGGCTGTTTAGTCTGGAAGACTGAGAAGGGATCTAATAAATGTTTATAAATATCTGAGGACTGGCCAGGTGTGGGGGACAGGCTCTGCTCACTTGCTCCCTGCGGTAGGACAAGGAGCAATGGGTGTAAGTTGCAGCACAGGAGGTTCGAGCTCAACACAAGGGGAAACTTCTTGACTAGAAGGGTCACAGAGCACTGGAATAGGCTGCCCAGAGAGGCTGTGGAGTCTCCTTCTCTGGAGACTTTCAAGGCCTGTCTGGATGTGTTCCGCTGTGATCTGTGCTAGATTGTGTGGTCCTGCTCTGGCAGGGGGGTTGGACTGGATGATCTCTTTGGGTCTCTTCCAACCCTTAACATCCTGTGAGCCTGTGATTTCCATACATTTGAACACCTACAGGGTGGTGACTCCACCACCTCTCTGAGCAGCCTGTTCCCATTGCTGGACCAACTTTCCATGAACTGAAGGTGCTGGTATGGAGCCCACATGAACTGGTATCACACCAGACCTTGCACCACAGAGGAGGCTGTGACAGCAAGCAGAGGGAACACTCTGGGGAAGGATCTGGGGTGTAAGTTGAGTCAGGAGCAGGCATCCTTATCCCAGGTTAACACTGTGGGTGTCAGAGTTCTGTGTCTGACCTGTGCCACAGGCAAGCAAGCTGTCCTTGCTGATCCTCAGAGCAGACTTCAGCCATTAGCAGGCTCCCCAGCCCTTTGCTCAAGCCACAAAACTCCCTTTGCCTGGCATTTATTGCTCAGTAAAGAGCAGACCCTATTGACAGCTGGCTGTGGCTTAAATAATACATCTGGAGCTCTCTCTGTAACCCATGGTGCTGTTCTATTGATGGGGCTACAAGTTATCTGTTTTTAAGAGGCCATTTGTCACCGATTCCTGGAGAGAGAGCCATTCACTCTTGCACTGTATATTTCTATCAAAGAAAACAGGAGGAAAAAAGAGAGAGAGAAAAGTATTCCTTCCATTTTCTCTTTCTGCTGGGAGAGGCAGGTGAATTGAGTAGCGGTGTGAAAGAAGAGGTGTTCCAGGGATGATGAATTAGGGCAGCAGCGCTGTGTGCTCCAGCGTTTTGCTGATGTGGTGGAACTGTGGTGCACAGCAAGCCCTGTCCCATGCTGCCATTAAACACCTGCCCTGCACCCAGCTGTTGTTTGTACTAACTACACTGACCTGGGGGGCACTCTTCCCCTCTCAGTGCCAGCCTCCACTCCACATCCTCAGCATCAACCATTCCAACTTTCAGGTGTTACACTTTCTCTCCAGCTTCATTTCCCTATGCATACATCCAAGAAACATCCACAGCACCTTTGGCTCCAGAAGGTATCACAGTATCATCAAGATTGGAAGAGACCTCATCAAGTCCAACTCTTTACCACAGAGCTCAAGGCTAGACCATGGCACCAAGTGCCACGTCCAATCCTGCCTAGAACAGCTCCAGGGACGGCGACTCCACCACCTCCCCGGGCAGCCCATTCCAGTGTCCAATGACTCTCTCAGTGAAGAACTTTCTCCTCACCTCCAGCCTAAATCTCCCCTGGCACAGCCTGAGGCTGTGTCCTCTTGTTCTGGCGCTGGCCACCTGAGAGAAGAGAGCAACCTCCTCCTGGCCACAACCACCCCTCAGGTAGTTGTAGACAGCAATAAGGTCACCCCTGAGCCTCCTCTTCTCCAGGCTAACCAATCCCAGCTCCCTCAGCCTCTCCTCGTAGGGCTGTGCTCAAGGCCTCTCCCCAGCCTCGTCACCCTTCTCTGGACACGCTCAAGCATCTCAATGTCCCTCCTAAACTGGGGGGCCCAGAACTGAAGTGATGTGAAGGTCTCACCCCTCCTCCTATCTCAACACAAATCAGCATAAGACTATGACAACCTCAGGCTGGGTGCCACCACCCCACAGGATCTGTTCTAATGCTGTGTCCTCCCTAATCACAGGCAGCTTAAGAGGGTAAAAAATCCCCCATCAGCCATGCTACAGTAAGGAGAACTCTAAGAAGGATGAGGGAAATGAAGACACTGTGAAATGCAATAGATGTCAACTTCTACTTATTTTTTAATTTCATCTCTTACAAGCTTTTTGGAAGCTAACATGATTAAGTTCTCCACACAATTTATTAGCATGGTGTTGGAAATCCAGCAGTATATTACACTGTCTGAGTAATCCAATTAGTAAAATGTATTTATTTAACCAGAATATTAGCTGCACACAATCCCAAATGAAGTAAAGTCGCTGATCCTGGGGTTCCTCTCACTTCTTGGAATCCATTTACCAGCTACAGAAAGGTTTACTCTAATGAAATAAATATCAGCCCTCTGGTTTTGGAATAATACAAGAGAACCAATCTTGCTGCTCAGCTAACTGCTTTCCCCCACCCTTTTCTTAGCAGCAGCTACTGACGGCACACAGGTTTCACAGCAGCATAAAGGCTTCCCTGGCTTTTCCACTTTCCTCTCACCCCGACCCCAAGCACATCCCCAAAGCCCCCCAAGCCCAACTGTATTCCCACTCTTTACAATTACCAAATCATTCCCCAAATTAAGAACATTTTTTTCTCCCCTTTCTTTTCTCATTCATGCAAAAAAAAAAAAATGAACCTTGTACCCTCTTTACCCTGATTTGCAAGAGCTTTGAAATAAAAATCACTGTGGGAAGCAAAGGCTCTTGAGCACTTTTTTCCCTCCTAATGAAGGAGCTGAGTGACAGCCCCCGAGGCTGGAAGGCTGACGTGCTTCAGCAGCATCCCACCAAGCTCAAGGGTGGGCCTGACTCAGTGCCAAGCTAAAGGAACTGTACTAGGAGCACTGACTGATGGGTGACAGCTTTTTGGGGTATTTTAGGGACTTTTTTGATCTCTCCCCTCCCTCACCCATTTTTTTTTCCTCTTTCTCTTCTCTTTCTTTTGTTATTACCTTAAACACACCCAGCTCCTAATACCACAGCATCCCCACCTAGGACTCATAGAATCACAGAATCAATCAGGTTGGAAGGAACCACCAAGGTCATACAGGCCAAGCTAGCACCCAGTACTGTCCCACCAACCAGACCATGGCACTAAATGCCTCAGCCAGGCTTTTCCTCAACACCTCCAGGGATGGTGACTCCACCACCTCCCTGGGCAGCCCATTCCAATGCCAACCACTCTCTCTGCCAACAACTTCCTCCTAACATCCAGCCTAGACCTCCCCCAGCACAACTTGAGACTGTGTCCCCTTGTTCTGTTGCTGGTTGCCTGGCAGAAGAGACCAACCCCACCTGGCTACAGCCTCCCTTCAGGTAGTTGTAGACTCCTGAAGGATTCCTGACCATGGCTTCAGGCTGTCACCACTGGGGTAAACTCTCCCAGCCCATGGCAACTGCTGATGCCACAGCAAGGGAAAGTGAGTGGTGCCACAGCCACCACTGACTCACTCCTGCCATGGTCACAGTATCACAGTATCATCAGGGTTGGAAGAGACCGCACAGATCATTAAGTCCAACCCTTTACCACAGAGCTCAAGGCTAGACCATGGCACCAAGTGCCACGTCCAACCTTGCCTTGAAGTGCCCCAGGGACGGCGACTCCACCACCTCCCACCAGGAGACCCAGACCTCTGTCTTCACAGTCTGCCACAGGGAAGAGCTCACTGTTGACCAGTGGTACTTTTCCGAAGCTGCTGCTCCAATTTATCTTCATTAATTGGCTTAATTATTTTTTCATGTGAGCAGCAGCAGGAGGTTTGGTCATGAACAACAGCCAGCCGAGCCCTCCTCTTTGCTCTCATCACTGCTGGGTACCCCTAGCACTGTGAGCAGCTCTTGCAGTCTCCCCTGGCTTTTAGATCTAGGCATGAAGAAAATGGGGTCAGGGCAGCTGTGGACAGCTTTATCTTCTCCCATCCAGACAGAATGTCAGGATAAAAAGGCTTGGGGCATTGTTGCAGCATCCCTGGATGGGGATCCTAGGAATCCAAAACCTGGGATTCTGGGGAACCTGCACATGCCATATGCCAGCAGGAAAAGACATGGAGAGGATGGATTTGCTTTACTTGCTCACAACCCATGGAGCAGGACCAGCAACAGACCAAGGGGTCAGTCTCAAGTTGTGCTGGGGGAGGTCTAGGCTGGATGTTGTTAGGAAGTTGTTGGCAGAGAGAGTGATTGGCATTGGAATGGGCTGCCCAGGGAGGTGGCGCAGTCACCGTCCCTGGAGGTGTTGAAGCAAAGCCTGGATGAGGCACTTAGTGCCATGGTCTGGTTGACAGGACAGGGCTGGGTGCTAGGTTGGGCTGGATGACCTCGGAGGTCTCTTCCAACCTGGTTGATTCTATGAGTCTATGTCCTCCATCTCCCCACAATGCTGCAGCAGCACCTGTGTCACTCTGGCATTCAGAATCACCTCAAAGCCTGACAGAGAAGGAAAGGACTAACAGCCAGAGTTAATAATAGACATCATTTGCAATGAGCCTTGGAAAAAAAACGAACGTCCTGAGGCAAAAGATCTAATTCTGTGTTTCCCTTCAGATCCTCCACTGAACACAGCCAGAGCTGGAGGAGGGGAAGTGCCTGCACCAGCCACTCACTTGAGTTGGGTGTGTGAACCCCTGTGATGCTCATTCACATGCAGAGAAGTGGTGAGAGATCCTCCCATTAATGCAAGCAGGAATTACCCGTGTAATCTGGGGATTAACCGAGCCCGAGGAATTATTTACATTTCCTAAATGAGGGAAACTGTATCAAGTGGGTAAGTCAGAGACAGGGAGCCGAGGTGTGGGAGAGCAGCTCACGACCGGTATCTGCAGGAACAGCCATCCCTGGCCTTCTTGAAAGCGAGTTTATCTGAGGCTGCACCAAATACTCGGTGTCTTTGGCCAAGGGCTGCTGCTGAGGCGCAAAGCAGCTGGACTGATGCCACCCTGGGGCTCATTTCCAGGGAGGAAGCCATGTGCACTTCAAACCCCAGACCCATGCCTGCAGAGCTTGCCTTCATCCCAGGCTGCAACTCCTCCTTCTCCACCAATGATTACAGCAGCAGCAGGAATAATGAAGACCAGATTTCATTTCGTGTCTCTCGAGTGAAGTCTCTCCCACAGAGACCCACGTCCTCTCAGCAGCACCCAGTGTGACTGCTGGGGGAGGATGCAGACCTGCTGGTCACGTCTGTGTCACTGACTTCACTGCCACGCTTTGAAACCCAGCTCAGATCACCCAGAGAATCCAGCACACCGTGCTTTGCAGTCTTCACTCATCAAAAGCTGCAGTGACAGGCAGCAGAGCCCTCAGAGCCCCATCTTCTCCCAAACGCTATAATACTCACAATAATCATAGCAACAACAACAACAACAGTTACAATAAGCCTCCATCCTTCACACACCAGACGACGATGAGTCAGACTCCATTTCCAAACTAAGACATCTCTCCTGCTATTCTCCCTCCCCTCCAGACTAATAGCTGACAATGTATGCCTTCCACATTAATGATAAGGGTTCAAGGGGAAAGAGGCTGCTCTCTCGTTTCGCTGACATTACACTCTCCTATGTACCCACCAACATACCCTAAGGCAACAGAACTAGTAATAGGTTCCTCTAACTGCCTCCTGCATCAAATTTGACACTGGGTGCTTTCTTCTCCTTTCCCATCGCTCACCTTATAACACTGTCATCATCATTGATTTTGACTTAAGGAGAGGAGAAAAAAAACACAAACCCACACAAACCAACCTTCTCCCCTTGCTTGTGCAGCACCAGGGTGCTGAAGAGCAGCTGTTGTGGGGACTTGGAGCAGGGAAGAGGCAGACCAAGAGGGCTGCTTCTGTTTCACCTGAGTGTCTGTTGTGGAGAGACTGAGGCAGCAAGCTTGGAGCATTTACTGCACCCGACAGATTGGGTTTACAGCCCTGGGACAGTGTTGCTGGCTGTGGGGATGCTTCTCAGATTGCAGGCAGCATCATAGCGGAGTTTTGCTCTGAGCTCATCTTCCCACTAAGGTCTGGCTTTGTTCAGTTACAGGCAGCACTTCTTTTTCCTCCTTTTGTCTTCCTTCCACAGAAAAGACAGCTGGAGTGATCTCTATCTACCTTTGCACTATGTCATTCTCTACAGTGAGAACCCCTCTGTTGCCTCCCCATCTGCAGCTAAGGTGGAGCCCAACCCCAACAGGCTGTTGGTGATGGTGAGTGATGGCTTCACCACGGAGAGGCGAAGGACCCTTCCTAGCAGCAACTCTGGGGACAGTGACAGGTACATCCCATGGGACAAGAGATGACAATTTCCCCTCAATCTAGTTATCAGGTCATCCATCTCTCACTCCCAGAGAAGAGGGCTGGGCTCCCATGCCAGCCCTGGCTGCTCCCTGGCACAAGGCTGCCAGGAGATACCTCAGTCCAATTGCCAATCCTTGTCTTCTGCAGCTGCATCCAAAGGTGTGTCTTAGGGGGAAGTATAGGCTGGATGTTAGGAGGAAGTTCTTCACAGAGAGAGTGACTTCCCATTGGAATGGGCTGCCCAGGGAGGTGGTGGAGTCACCATCCCTGGAGTTGTTCAGGAAAAGACTGGATGGGGCACTTGGTGCCATGGTCTAGTTGATTGGATAGGGCTGGGTGCTAGGTTGGCCTGGATGATCTTGGAGGTCTCTTGCAACCTGCTTGATTCTATGATTCTATAGCTGTGCTGAAAGGGGAAGGAGCCTTCCTGCTGCAGCCCAGAGAAACCCTGCCTGGGCAGTCTGGGAAAGCAGCAGGTTCCTCCTGCCTGGTTTCTTTGCAGACACACAGCAGTGAATCCCCAGAGTGTGGCTGACCCGCAGCTGGTGTTTTCTTTGATTTATGTCAGAACCTATTTATGTCCTCTGCTTAAAACAATCCAGTTCGTGTCAGCAGTAAATGAAACTGTGTACCATCCAGCAGCTGTTTGGCTGCTACCTGAAATGAGTTTCACTCCAGTTCTTATCAAGCAGAAATCCTTTTAATCATCAAAACTGCCACAGCCTTCTTGCAGCTGTGATGGTGTGGTGATTATAACAGGGGAAGGCATATTGCAATCTGGGGACACGGCAAGAGCCCTGGAACTGCTGGTGGGTTTATTCCAGTCTTGCAGCCACTTTGGACACAGTAACATGCGTAAATGAGAGCTGGTTTTCAGCTGTGGAGCCCAGTTTGCTGCAGACTCAGGCACTGGCATGGTTTAACTGGACTTGTAAGGGCAAGGCTAGGCTGATTCAGGATCACAGGATGTTAGGGGTTGGAAGGGACCAAAAGAGATCATCCAGTCCAACCCCCCTGCCACAGCAGGACCGTACAACCTAGCTCAGGTCACAGAGGAGCACATCCAGACAGGCCTTGAAAGGCTCCAGAGAAGGAGACTCCACAACCTCTCTGGGCAGCCTGTGCCAGTGCTCTGTGACCCCCACAGTAAAGAAGCTCCTCCTTGTGTTGAGCTGGAACCTCCTGTTCTGCAGCTTACGTCCATTGCTCCTTGTCCTATCACAGGGGTGTCGCCCAGCCTCTGGCACCTCCACCACTATCCCAAGCAGGCTCATTACTCTAAGAACAGCAGTGGCCATTAAGACTTGCTTATTTTGAAGCTCGTGCTACTGATAATTCCAGCAGGGCATATGGGGATCAGTTCAGGAAAAACCCTGAAATGAGATGGAGGCTGAATTCCTGCTGCAGCCCTTACAGCCTGATGAGTCTCCTAGCAAAGGACTCGGCTAACGAGGCTGCTGGCAGCGAGTGGGAATGCTGCATGAGGAGTGGGGAATGTTCGCCCAAAGCTGTTCTGAATTGATTAAAGAGGATGGGAAGAGCTGGGCTGCTCCACTCAGAGACCCAGCACGAGGCCACAAAACCTGCTCGTCCCTCCAAAAACTAATGATCACAGCTTGAGTGGCGAGTCTCAGATGCTCTCAACATGCTCCTTGCAAACAAGCTGCAGACCAAAAGCAATTTGAAGGAATTATTTGGGAAATAATTCTAAATAATGAATGAAGGGAGAAAACTGCAAGCTGTTTACAGATAACTCACCCACAGCTGAATGTGCTGAGTAGATGATTCACTATTGATTATTTCCCCAGCTCTAGCTGTAACCTTATTTAAAGCATTAATTAAGACAAGGCTTGGTAGTTCAGCATATTCTAATCTGCTTGGGGAGGAAGAGCTCTTGAGATCTCAGCCCTGCCCTCCTAGAAGGAGAAGTGGAGATTCACACCCTTCTTCTGGCTCCTGCCAGGATGAGGAAGAGGTGGGGGACACCGAGCAGAGCTGAGCAGCAGCCTGTCCAAAACACAACACATCTCTCATAGCTGATGCAAACCTCTCAGCAGGCTGTGGCTCAGGGCTGGTGAGTGCCTGGGTATGTCGGGGGGAAATGGGGTCCTACCTGGCTTCTAGCTGGATTTCAAATGGGACAGCTGCCTCTTGGGATAAACCCTTTAAAGACAGCCAAAGCAATCTGGCCATCCCTGCAGACGGCTGCCCTCAGATGACCTCTGGCCAAGTCTGCCCCAGTAACAGCACACAAATGCATGCTCTAAAACATGCCCTAAAATGACACTGCTTGTGCAAGTGGCTCTTGTGCCACCTGGCCCTTCAGAAAGGTCTGGCAGCCAGACCCACTATCAACTCCAGTAAGCCACAGGACACCCAAAAGCACAAAGCTCATGGGGGTTACATTAAGAAAAGGAACCTTCCTTTCAGTTCTGCCGTTGACTCGAACTGCACCCACTGCAAGCACCAGAAGCTGGTCTGCTCCTAGCCAGGGCCTGACACCTGCAGGCACATCTCGTTGACATGAGCACAACTCAGCCCGTGCTGACAGCACCTCACTGAGCAAGCCTGCAGCTAATGGAGCACAGGACTGTGTCGTCAGTAACACACAAACACGAAGATCCAGCAGAGCAATCCAGCAGAGCAAGATTTCTGATTCAGATCCCAGGGCAACACAACTCACCACGCTGTGAGGAAGGGGAGAGCTGCTGCTCGCCAGCTGCACTCCCCAAGACAGACTCTGCAGCTGTTTGCTCTGCTGTGCCACCTGTCCCCCAACCATCACCCCAGAGCACATTAAAGGCAGACATGTACCTGTTATCCCTACATCCTGAAGAAGCAAGGGTGTGATACCTGGCACCTAGCTGAAGCTAAAATACTCCTTTAACCAGGTGATTAGCTCAGCATTGCCCAGAGCAGGTTTACATCATTTCTGGATGATGTGGATTATAGGTAGAGCAAGTTAACATCTGTGTTAAGCAGTGCCAGGATACAACTGATCCCTGCTCTCATATCTTTGTTTCAGAAAGAAAAGCTCAGGCAGTGAAGGTTTACCCAGCTCTGAAGCTCAGGCAACCAATGACTGGCATTTTCAGCCCATTTCCATGTCCATTGAGAACAACCACAGCTTAGCCTGAAAGCTGCCTGTAGTTCAACACTGTACTCAGCACTGGTCAGGCCACAACTTGAGTACTGTGTCCAGTTCTGGGCCACTCAATTCAAGAGAGATGTTGAGGTACTGGAATGGTGATGAAGCTGGTGAGGGGCCTAGAACACAGCCCTGTGAGGGGAGGCTGAGGGAGCTGGGGGTGTTTAGTCTGGGGAAGAGGAGGCTCAGGACAGACCTCATTGCTGTCTACAACTACCTGGAGGGAGGCTGTAGCCAGGTGGGGTTGGTCTCTTCTGCCAGGCGACCAGAAACAGAACAAGGGGACACAGTCTCAAGTTGTGCCAGGGAAGGTCTAGGTTGGATGTTAGGAGGAAGTTGTTGGCAGAGAGAGTGATTGGCATTGGAATGGGCTGCTCAGGGAGGTGGTGGAGTTACCATCCCTGGAGATGTTCAAGCAAAGTCTGGATGAGGCACTTAGTACCATGATCTAGTTGATTGGACAGGGCTGGGTGCTAGGTTGGCCTGGATGATCTTGGAGGTCTCTTCCAACCTGCTTGATTCTATGATTCACATGAGTAGGGCTTGCCGCCAGTCCCTTTCTCACCACTCAGCACTGTTTGGCATGGTGTTCATTTGCAATCACATCATGGTCAAGCCATGATCAGCTGCATGGTCCACACAGCCTTAGTCTGTCCTAATTTATCCACAAAGTTTAAAAGCAAGATTCCAGTATGAGCCCTTTTCTGCAATCAGCCACAAGCTGTGTCTCACAGGGCTGAGCTTTGAGGTGAAGTTAAACTTGACCACTAACCAAGGCAAGATAGCAGGAGAGCAATTAAAACCTCAAACAAAACCTAGCATCATTAGTTGGACTTTAGCAGCACATCCAAGTTTTTAACAATTCAATGCTCCTACAGACTGTTTTTGGGCACAGAGTGAAAATTATTTCATATCAGCTTCACGAGAAATCCACACCACAACCACAGGCTTTTGAAAGAACCACTTAAAGGACATATGGCACAACAGCCAGTTTCTCTTAATCCAAGTGTTCAAGCCTATCCCTTCAAGGTGACCACACAGAAGCAGAGAAGACTATCCCAGTCACAGCTGTGTTTTTATACACACAAAATTTGAGGTGGAGAATGTTTCCCCAGCCAGCATGCTCATTTAAACCACGCAAAAGGGGCAGGAAAAGCAAATCTCAGTAACTCACTTCAAATCTCTCTCTATCTTTCTCCTGTCAATCTCATGACCAGCACTGGAGGTCACACACTGCCCTGGGTTTCACTGCCACCACCTCATATGCCAGGTGAGTATTTTCACAGGTGGTCACTCAAACATGATCCTGGTCACTCAGATACGTTTTGACAAGCTGCTCTGCTAGCTCCATGCACAAGTCCTCATGCCAGCACCGGGGCAGGCTGAGTGCTCTGCTTTGAGCTTGGATTTGGCTGAGCAATGACCATACCAGGCCATCTCCTCCCAGGCAGGTCCCACATGGCACAGCTCATCATCAAACACACAAGCAAATATATCTCATGGATATTGTCCAAAAACAAATCAAAATTCCCTACCTGCAGTTGACTCCTTCCAAGGCTGTTTTCTGGTGGAGGCTTATCTGAAGGCTTATCCTGTGCTGAAAGACAGGGAGGGAAGAAAAACAAACAAATTCTGGTCAGACAGCAGTTTGGTTAGGAGAGATCATAGAATCATAGAATCATAGAATCAAACAGGTTGGAAGAGACCTCCAACATCATCCAGTCCAACCTACCACCCAGCCCTGTCCAATCAACCACACCATGGCACTGTCTCATCCAGGCTTTGCTTGAATACCTCCAGGGATGACATCTCCACCACCTCCCTGGGCAGCCCACTCCAATGCCAATCACTCTCTCTGGGAAGCACTTCCTCCTAACATCCAGCCTACACCTCCCCCAGCACAACTTGAGACTGAGATGCTCCTAGATGGGGAGGGAAGATGCACTTGGTGTTTACTTTCACTACTCTCCATTGCATGTAATGCACACTTCAAAACTTGCATCATTCTCTCCACCCATTTTATTTTATTTCTCCATTCATCAAGCTCTCCACAAGCAGTGTACTACTAATTAGGACAAAAACATTAAGTTAAAATGAGTAGTTTTCCTTGATGGTAGTGCTGATTTCCCTGCCTCTCTCTAACTCCAAATCAATACAAGTCTTTTGGGGAATTCAAGCAATTTTTCATTAACGTGGCTACAATGTGTATCAGATTGATAACTTGAGGGAGGGAGGCTGATCAAGAGGATGAAAGACACAGAATGGCTTTGTGTGTGCCTTGTGCCAGGGAGAGGCCTTGCTTTGGGTGTTTGTAGATGCTGTTTTGCTTGACTGCATTTCATTCAGTTGGAAAAGTGTCTCTGCTTTAGGAGCAGAGTGACCTGCATCCATCTTCCCTGTCACTAGGAGGTTCCAGAACCCATAAAGCAGGGTACAAAACTCATGAGTTTCCTCATCAAGCTTCTGTGTTTCCTGGCCACACCTGGTTTGGCTGGGGAAGGGCAGAGACTGGGAGCTTGCTTGTGTGTCCTTGCAGCTACAGACTTCTAGTGAGCATGCATGAAGTGCAGACTTAAGAGTTTATGGTCATAAACTGCCTTCATTTAAAGTAGTTTCTAGGGAACCTGGACAATAAAACTTGCAAAAGTTTCACTGGGTTCTCACTGTGCCTTATTTGCCCTACTAGAAACCCAAAAGCTGCCATCAGATTTGCTCCCATTAGTTGGATCCTGTGGGAAAAAGTCTTGGTGCACATGTCCCACATGTGGGAGCTGCCCAGGAAAAGCCACTCTGGCTTCTGACAGGGACTCACAGAATCATACAATTTCTGGGTTTGGAGAAACCTTTCTAGGTCATCTAGTCCAAGCCCCCTACAGTCAGCAGGGACATCTTTACCCAGATCAGGTTGCTCAGAGCTCCAAACAACCTGACCCCCAATGTTCCTAGGGATGAACCAGCAGCTTTTTCACCATGCCCTCATCAAACCGAGAACATAGCAGTGATAGCACAACTGCCACCAATGGCAATGGAAAATACCATAGAATCAAGCAGGTTGGAAGAGACCCCCAACATCATCCAGGCCAACCTAGCACCCAGCCCTGTCCCACCAACCAGACCATGGCACTAAGTGCCTCATCCAGGCTTTGCTTCAACACCTCCAGGGACGGCGACTCCACCTCCCTGGGCAGCCCATTCCAATGCCAATCACTCTCTCTGCCAACAACTCCCTCCTAACATCCAGCCTAGACCTCCCCCAGCACAGCTTAAGACTGTGTCCCCTTGTTCTGTTGCTGGTTGCCTGGCAGAAGAGACCAACCCCACCTGGCTACAGCCTCCCTCCAGGTAGTGTAGACAGCAATGAGCTCTGCCCTGAGCCTCCTCTTCTGCAGGCTGCACACCCCCAGCTGCCTCAGCCTCTGCTCACAGGGCTGTGCTCCAGGCCCCTCACCAGCTTTGTCACCCTTCTCTGGACACATTCCAGTACCTTAACATATACTCTTGAATTGAGAAACCCAGAACTGGAACACAGTACTCGAGGTGTGGCCTAAACCTCTCCATGAAACAAACACTTTGGCATGGGAGTGAGCTCTTTGCACCAGATGGCCCCCCTGGTCCCTTGGTAAATCCAGTTCTTAGGCTTTGCCACAAAGAGGCTTAAAATTAATTAGCAGATTTTTTTTTTTTTTTAAGAGTTCTGGGTACAAGAAGTGTGTGAGAAAGGACATTCAGCAGCAGCTTTTCAGGACTTACAGGCCAAGATGAGGATTTATAGTTTGCAAGAGAGTTCCTTGTGCAAATGCTCATTTCAGACTGTTCAAGGCTGCAAGCAGATGCCCTGACCAGGACAATATTCCCTGTTTTCCTAGAAAGGCAGTCAAGAAGGAAGAGATCTGCTCATTTTCTAAAGGGGACCATTTTTACCATAAAGCATCTGTCCCCTCTGGTCCTCATTTCCAGACAGCTGCAGTGGAGAGGTAGGTGACAAGAGCTGATACATGGTACACTATGGGAGGACCTTACAGGGAGCACACCATTACTAGGAGCTGATTCATCTGCTGCTGATCACAGGTAGCTATTGAGGCTGCTCTGAAAGAGTAACCCAGCAGCCACCATAACACTGAAGTGCTGGAGTGTGTCCAGAGAAGGGCAACAAAGCTGGTGAAGGGTCTGCAGGACACATCTCACGAGGAGTGCCTGAGGGCACCGGGGTTGTTGAGCCTGGAGAAAATGAGGCTCAGAGAAGACTTTCTCACAAGTCCCTGAAAGAAGGTTGGAAGCAGGTGGGGGGCAGTCTCTTCTTAATTACAAGTGATAGGACAAGAGCAAATGGCCTCAAGTTGTGCCAGGGGAGGTTAGAATCATCGAAGCAGTCAGGGTTGGAAGGGACCACAAGGATCATCTAGTTCCAACCCCCCTGCCATGGCCAGGGACACCCTACCCTAGAGCAGGCTGCCCACAGCCTCATCCAGCCTGGCCTTAAACACCTCCAGGGATGGGGACTCAACCACCTCCCTGAGCAACCCAGTCCAGGGTATTTTCATTCTCATGGTGAAGAATTTCTTCCTCACGTCCAGGCTGAATCTCCCCACCTCCAGCTTCACTCCATTCCACCTAGTCCTGTCACTACCTGATAGCCTAGAAAGTCCCTTCTCAAGTTGAGTTTGGACATTAAGAAAAAGTCTCCCTTGAAAGGGTTGCCAAGCCCTGGACTTGGCTACTGAGGGTAGTGGTGTAGATGTGGTGCTGAGAGACATGGTTTAGTAGCAGTGTTAACTGTTACATTTGATGATCTCAAAGGTCTTTTCCAACCAAAACAATGCTGTGATTCTTCCCCTGGCTTCTTCACTCTTTGGTAACTCCTACAAGCAGTAGTTGGTTTACAAACCAGCCTCCAGTGACAGAACCTGAAGCAAGCCAAAGCAGTTGTGCATAAATGCACCCTGCATGAAGGTGCTGCTGGCTACCAACACCAAGCAAAATCCCTGGGTTTGACAGAAAACTTCCTAACTTCAGCCTTGCCTTTATTCTATACTTCTCCCTTCTGCTTTGCCATGCCTGATATTTCTGAGGAAATTCCCTTTGGAAAGAGGCTGTTGTCAGTGTTTAGCTTCCCTTTGGAAAGAGGCTGTTGTCAGTGTTTAGCTGATGGTGTTTTAGAGCAGCTCTGAGCAGTGTTGAGCAGCACCATGTTTAAAGCTCTGTCAGTCTGCCCACTCAGGCAAGCCTGCTCCTGTCTAGCCACTAAAGCAGCACCAAAAATGGGAAATTTAAGGAGAGTTAGACTAGCTCAGAATTAGAAATGTTTTTTTCAAGGACTCAGAGAGTAGGAAACACAGGAAATGCTAAGCTGAGGGAGCTGGGGTTGTTTAGCCTAGAGAATAGGAGGCTCAGGGCAGACCTCATTGCTGCTACCTGAAGGGAGGCTGTAGCCAGATGGGGATGGGCTCTTCTGCCAGGCAATGAGCAACAGAACAAGGGCATACAGTCTCAAGTTGTGCCAGGGGAGGTCCAGGAGGAAGCTGTTGGCAGAGAGAGTGATTGACATTGGAATGGGCTGCCCAGGGAAGTGGTGGAGTCACTGTCCCTGGAGGTGTTCAAGAAAAGCCTGGATGAGGCACTTAGTGCCATGGTCTGGTTGATTGGCCTGGATGATGTTGGCTGTTCAAGGCAAGGTTGGACGTGGCACTTGGTGCCATGGTCTAGCCTTCAGCTCTGTGGTAAAGGGTTGGACTTGATGATCTGTGAGGTCTCTTCCAACCCTGATGATACTGTGATACTGTGAAGTCTCTTCCAACCTGGTTGATTCTGTGACTCAAAACAGACAGTTTGTTAAAGGAGAGTCATCTGAAATTGGTAAACTGGATTGCAACACTCTTTATTCTACTCTAGACTTGGTCTGAGATGACAGAGAAATTTAGATCTTATCCTTTAAATCATTGGGGGGGGGGAAAGGAAAAAAGGCCGAGTCTTCCCAGGAATTGAGACTGCAGAGAGAGAGAAGCTCACATGAAAAAGCCAGGTTCCCAGAACAGAAACCTTTCCCCACTCCTAATCCCAAGCAGCCAGGAAAAATCTGGAGAATGCATCATCAATATTACTGCCCTGACCTGGTTCTTACTCTCAGCTTCCTATTCTGTCCTAATAAAGGTGGATTTCATGTACAATAATCTGAGGACAGCAGAGGTGAGGGTATTTGCTGGAAGGGAAGCATAAAGAAGATAATATTACTGGGCTAGACTACATACAGCTATAACTGTTTGAGTATTAAATCCATTTTTCACCACCAAGAGCGTTACCCAACAGCATGAGAAATACAAACAGGAGAAAACATTCTTGAGTGAGGGGAAGTGATGGTCAAAGCCTGAAGTTTGGTAAAATGCTTTTCCACCTCCACATCCTACACGGTGTCAGCACTAGGACAGAAAACCGCCGAGCGGTAATTGCAAAGGACACTTCTTCTTTCTCATCCTGTCTCTATCTGTAAGGCAGGAGGATGGCAAGTTAATTAATTATCTCCAGCATCAGTTTACTTGAAGATTTTTTTTTCCCCTTCTCCCCAGCAGTGCATCAAAGGAGACTGATGGAAGCCTTGATTAGAGGGATAATGAAAGAAATCTCTACTAGATTATATCATTTCTTGCCCGTCTGCAGCCGTTCTCAAACCGGCTGCTTTTGCAGGGCTGGGCATCACGTCTGGAACATATCACAGGCATGGAAATCCACCTCAAATGCAAAATTTATGGAAAAATCCAAGTAATTGCATGTTTACCATATTTCTGTCAAAGGTCTGGGGGGGAAAAAAAAATAAAAGCTATCAGACCATCTGACTTGCTATAGAGCGGAGATTTGCCACGTGTCCTGTTAGGGTCTGCTACTCTGTGGAGATAATCCTTATTCTGAAGTCACATCAGACATGGATAGAGAAAATTTAATAGATGATACAGAGCAGGAGGAGAGCAAAGGCAGGAAGAGAGCATATGCTGATTGGGGTAAGACAGGCAGCTGGATAACTACCTTGTTATCTGTCCTAGGAAGCCTTTCACTAACAATGACCATCAGCAAGGGCCACAGATGAGATGCTTTATCTCATTTCTCCCCCCCCCCCCCCCCGCCTCCTTCCTTTCTGATCTTGCCTGTTTTCACCTTGTCCAGTCCTTGCCCAGTCCAGAGTAACAGGAGCCCTTGGAGGTGCAAAATTGGCTTTCACTGCAGAGAAGAAAACTTGGGTACAGCAGAGTCCTAGCTCTCCATCCCTGTCACACCACTGCCCCATGGTTGTCTCCGCATTTGAAGTCCCTTGGGGATTTTAATGCCATTTCCCTCTTACCCAGACTGTGCACAGGCTGCCAAATCTAATAGTGAGGAGAAATGAAGTGTCAGGTTCTGATACACCAACGCAGCCAGCTGATTTCTATCTCACACAGATAAACCCCAAGCTGTTCCCAAGAACTCCCAGTGGCACATTTAAGCAATCTATTTCTTTTAAGATCAGACTAAAGATTCTTCCCCAGTGGTGACTAAACTATTGGTGACACCAGTTGTACTGACCCTTGGATACTCAGACATTCCAGCACCAACCTCTGGAGTGAGAGTTTGAAGACAACAATATGCTAACAAAGGAATGAGTCTTGTAAAAGTACCACAGAGGCAGACCACCATCATCACCTCACCCATCAGAGTCATTACACAACGTTAGGGGATGGAAGGGACCTCAAAAGTTCATCTAGTCCAATCTGCCTGTCAGAGCAGGATCATTTAGAGCAGATCATAGAATAAAATCAAGCAGGTTGGAAGAGACCTCCAACATCATCCAGGCCAACCTAGCACCCAGCCCTGTCCAATCAACCAGACCATGGCACTAAGTGCCTCAGCCAGGCCTTTCCTCAACACCTCCAGGCACGGTGACTCCACCACCTCCCTGGGCAGCCCATTCCAATGCCAATCACTCTCTCTGGCAACAACTTCCTCCTAACATCCAGCCTAGACCTCCCCCAGCACAACTTGAGACTATGTCTCCTTGTTCTGTTGCTGGTTGCTTGGCAGAAGAGACCAACCCCACCTGGCTACAGCCTCCCTTCAGGTAGTTGTAGACAGCAATGAGGTCGCTCCTGCACCTCCTCCAGGCTGCACACCCCCAGCTCCCTCAGCCTCTCCTCACAGGGCTGTGCTCCAGGTCCCTCACCAGCTTCATCGCCCTTCTCTGGACACATTCCAGTATCTCAACATCTCTCTTGAATTGAGAACTGGACACAGTGCACAGGAATGTGTCCAGGAAGGTCTTGAATATCTCCAGAGAGGGACACTGCACAACTCCCCTGAGCAGCCTGTCCCAGTGCTCTGTCACTCTCACAGTGAAGTTTTCCTCTTGTTTATCTGGAACTTCCTATGCCTCAACTTCCACCTATTGCTCCTGCTCTTTCACATGCATTTCCCATCACCCAGATGTCAACCTGGTAAGTGGGTGGCCTGGAGAGATGCTCCAGTCCTTGCCCTGTGTTTCTCCTGTCCACCACAGCCAACATGAGCAAGAACAACTGGTGCCATGCAAGGAGCACAAGTAAAGGCAGAAGGGGAGCAGAAAGTGTGTGATGGGGTTAAACATCCCGGTCTGAAGTAAAGCAATTTCCTTCAGTCTCCTGCCATTTCCTTGTGGAGGCTTATCATCTCCAGCTGGGACAATATAAAGGCCCATTTAATCGAGATCCATTTAACACTGAATCACACTAACAAGATTACTTAGCCAGGGCTAATTCTGCATTTGCTGAAGTGCAGTATCCAGGGTGAGTAATCTCTGTGTGCTGGTGGCAGGTTCAGAGACAGGTTAGCCACTGGCTTAGCATCACAGACAAAACATGGAAAGTACATGGAAGACCATGACAATGAAATTGCAGCCAGTTTAGCCTATCAAGCTGTTCCCTTTCCCCTACTCAGTGTTATTTGAGATCAGTTCAGAGAGGGTTCCCTCATTACCCCATAGGATCCTAAAAGGGGAATTATTTTCTTTGTCCTCACAAGCAGCTGAGCAGGCAATACAGCAAAATCCTCTTCAGTCATTATCTGTTAAGTGCATGGCATCCTTTTTGAGTTAAATGACACAGTATTTCTTGCATGGGGCTAAATTCAAAAGGTTTTGCCTTCCATCAGGAGATAACTCAAGATTTGAGTGCTAATTGAATACATTTATATGCACACAAGTGATAGGCATTCATACAATTTCTTAAAGTAGATTCTCACCATTCAGTCATTTAAAAATATAGCACTAAGGGCTCTATTATTTATGATTATTAAATCACAAATCTGAGTAGCAAAATACTTCACTCAGGGAAAGTGTGAAGAGGCTGTTTCAGAGGAAAATCTCCCTTTTCAGAACTCACAGAACACCACATCATCGCAGGAGGATGCTGATAACTAATATTGTTTTACAGCTAAGGCTCTCAAAGTAGCTTACTCAGGTAAATGGATTAATCCTAATCACCCCCTCAAATGTTCCCAAATCCTCCAAGCAGCCAGGGCTAAGGCTGATGTGCTCTGGGGAAATACTCACCTTTTTTGTGTATGTTGACTCTGACTCATTATGCTGTCAGAGTAGGATCTGGGGCATCCCTAGCTGTTCCCTTCCTCGCTTTGAGAGGATGGGATTTGTTGGCACTTCAGGAGGGATTCATCTCACCTGATGTCAGAGTTCCACAAGGCAAGTGTCTATACTTGAGTTAGACTCCTAAATGTATAAGTGGAGAGAAATTGGAGCGATTTGTCTGACCTATTTTAGGCAACCACCTCGAGATGAGAGTGACTGCCTGCTGGAGGTGCCCATTTCTCTCCATTGATGGTAAATGAGGTCTGAGTGCTCGCTGCAGATGCTGACACCCAGATTCCATCTCACTAGTCAGGTGAAATGGATCCTATCCAGCATAATCACCACCTTTCAAAAGGAGTCTCACTTCCCCCTCCCCCCCCCCCCCCCCTTTTTTTTTTTTTTGTGTGTGCCAGGAAGATTAGTTTAACCATTTGGAGAATTTCCCAGGTTTTCATTTCTGTTCAGCATCTTTTGGCTTTTCTCCCCATTTTGGCAGACAATCATCTGGATATGGCAACTAGGCTGTTAAAGGGAATAGATGATAGTGACAGAGCCTTGTGCCTTTCACTGAACAGAGCAACCAGAGCAATCTGGATTTGTTTTGCAACCCAGCTGAGTGCCTCTTTTGATGCTCTGAGGGCTTATCCAGGCAAAGAACCAACCCAGGAATAGATCAAACCCATCTCTGTAGGCTAGCAGCAGGCTCTAGAGTGGGCAAACACTCTCTTCCCAGCAATGAAGATCAAATTTCTGCCAGGTCAGAATGACAAGACCAGTGATCTCCAGAGATGGCCAGATGACCTCCAGAGGTTCCTTCCAACCACAGTATCAAGTTGTGCTGGGGGAAGTATAGGCTGGATGTTAGGAAGAAGCTGTTGGCAGAGAGAGTGATTGGCATTGGAATGGGCTGCCCAGGGAGGTGGTAGAGTCACCATCCCTGGAGGTGTTGAAGCAAAGCCTGGATGAGGCACTTAGTGCCATGGTCTAGTTGACTGGCTAGGGCTGGGGGATAGGTTGGACTGGATGATCTTGGAAGTCTCTTCCAACCTGGTTGATTCTATGATTCTGTAAAGAAGGAAAAGCTCTCCAGGGCAGTATCTTCCCATCTAGTATGGAGATCCCCACATTCAGAGTGCCAGTAGGGATGTGCTTTGCTCCTGATAACATGCACTCCTTCAGCACAAGCCGGCAGGCAGCTTTGGGAAGATTTAAGACAAAGGAAATCAACACCTATGGGGATGGTTGTCTTTAGGCTATGGCAGAAGCTGGGCAAGAACCTTCAGTATCATAATTTATATTCAGATTTCTAAGCTCACTTGAATCTAGCTCACATTCCTTTCTGAAGGACTTAGACACTCAGGAAACTAAACCCCACTTACTCACTGGCTTTCAGGCCTGATATGCAAAAGCACACAAGTGTAATGCTGCTTCGTGTGCCTAATATACACCACCAGCTCCACCATGGGATTAAACACTTACATCAGAGCTGGAACCAAGCCCCATGTGATTCTGGTCAAATACTGAGGTCACTTGTGAAAGTGGGATTTATGCTGAGATTTGAAGTTCTTTCTGAATCATGGTTTAAAGCTCAGACTAGAGGTATGCACCACTTCCTCCCCCCACCTCATTAAACTCAGGTACTTTAACCATGCCTATGGCACCTGCACAGAGGGAAGGCAGTTTGCTGGTCACCTCCGTGCAGAGAATTCACACATTTGATGTCCACCACCTAGGTGCCAAGCTGTCTAGAAAATGGCCAGCAGATTTTTGAAGCTTGTAAGAGAAACAGGCAGGCTTGCATGGGAAATGTGCTTGTTTAAGGCTTGTTTCTTTGAGAAGCAAGGTGCCGAGACAAAACATTCAGAAAACCTTCCAGTTGCCCTCATGACTTCATCCTTGGCAACTGAAAGCATGCAGATTTTTAAGTATAAAGGAGGAAATAAAATCAGGCTCAAAAATATGCTCAGGTCACACTGGAAATCCAAGGGAGTCCTTTAGCAAGTGCACAGAGTGTCTCCAACTACACAAAACCAACACCCACCCCACTTGTATTCCTTCAAACAACAAGCCAAGAGGTTTGACTGCACACAGACAGACCTGTGCCTTGGACACTATGGGAAAAGATGAGTCTTGAATTTGATCTCTGACAAAGGCAATGACAGCATTTGGACTCAGACAACCACCTTCTTGCATCACCTTCTTCCCATCTCCCACTCCGGGCTACGGAGCCCAGAATCTCAGAGGCAGGAGCCAGCTAATTGCCTGCTGCTGCAGGGATGTGTTGGGACAAAGGATGGAGCTGCTGTAGGTATACAGGGTACAGTGTACCCTACGTGTAGACCCTTCCAGGTGCTGTGGTGCACATAGATATGAGGCATATGGGGCCATACAGAATCTCAGAGCTGGAGCAATGCAAAAGACATTGCAAACGCAACCCCTGCACTGTGGGGACCACAGACTCCTCTGTCCTCACCATGATGTCAAACCAGCAGAGCACACAAGCTCTGTTCACTCCAACAACATTTCAACGAATGAGTTTCCAAGCATTTTCCAATTTTAACTTCCCCTAACCCACAAAATCTCCCTGCTAAAGGCACAGACTTGCACACGGCATGTTTAAGCCTGAAGCTTTCTTTCCTCGGTTACCTTTTCTGAGCCTCTCAAAACCAATCTGCTGGCTGTGGGTTGTAAAACTGCTCCGTTACCTGTCATCTTGTTTTGATATAATGCCATCATCTCTAATTGATGGGGCACAAGGGCTTGAAAGGCATTAAGTCCTGCCTGCACGTGTGCTGAGCTGTCACCGCAGCGTGATCACCACCCCACCAACATCCCCCTGCCCGCACACCCGCCGGCTGGGCAGCAGTGCCTGACCACGCTCACAGCAACCGCAGAGGCGAAGTGCCTCGCTCCAAGCAATAGGACCAAGTAGGCTCCATGGGGATCGTTATTAACTTGGCTTTAATTACAAACTAATTTCCTCCTGCGTAGCCAGTAATTTCAAGCTCTGTGGAAGCTCTAAGCAAACAATGGTGGGCCATTTCCCAGCCAAAGAAGCATAAACAAATAGACAAATTTCAGAGCCTCAAAAGAGAGCAGCCTACCTGAATGCCCCCAGAAGCAACAACCTGAGAATTTTCCCCCGAGCTAAGCAGAAGACTCACTTTTACTTGCCAATTAACTATTTAAGACTATCCAGTTCTGCCAAGTTATAAGGAACACCCAGCAGGTCTTCCTAACAGGAACTGCTTGCACCTAAAATATGCATAGGCTGCCACCTCCCCATAATAGGCTGGATGCTGTAGGTTGCTCACCGGCTTGAGCACTGCTGAAACCATGCTTAGCAACTGACAGATTGCAAGGAGAACTGGGGGAGCATGAAGGCTTGTTAGCAGCGAGGTTTTCCCAGCTGAGGCTCAGCCATGCACTGATTGGCAATTCAGATCATGGAGCTGGTCCCGGTGGAGCCTCCATATGTTTCTTCCCCTGGAGGAGCGATGAATGTCAATTCACCCCTTGGGGTGCGTCAGGCGAAACTCCTCCCGAGGGTGAAACGAGAGCTGACAGCAACTGGCCACAGGTGCCTGGACCAACTTCCACACATCATCTGATTTTGCTAAGAGCCAGGTAAAAATGAAGCTGTGTTTGTTGCTTTTCCGTGCACAGCGCTGGTGTGGATGTTCCCCTCTCAAACTTAGTTGGGAAGAGAAATTAGGGTAACACACAGTTACACACCACACCACAGAGAAATGGCTGTTTATGCTGGCCTCTCATCAGCACCTCCAGGATCTTCCCAGAGTTCATGACAGTGCCCTGCAAATGCAGTCCGTGACAGCCTCAGTGAACCGACAGCTCCATTCTCTTCTATTCTATGCGCCCAAACCTGCCGTGATGTATTTTCCTTCCTCATGCCCACATCTCACATCAACCCTTTCTTCAGAGCATTCTGCCAGCGGCTCTTGACGAGCTTTCCAGACCTTAATTAAGCTCCAAGACACCTCCATGAAGTTGACTAATATAATTAAGAGAATATTTCAGATGAATAAGCTGAAGAGAGGTGAGATCAAACAGCAGAATGATGGAAGAAGAGTTACCCAGTGGCAAAGTAGGTCACAGAGAGCCCAGAGCCCCCATTCCTGACACACTGCCTTTCCCTTCCCATATCTCTAGTGGACTATTCCATGATTTTCTCCTGGAAAAGGCAGCTTGGGCCATTGGCATAACACAATAAAGCAGATTCATTTGTCAGGAAGGCATCAAAGATTGAGTTGCTCTCTGTAGCACTGCCACACAGGGAAGCTTCTCGCAAGTGTCAGGAGCAGCTGCGCATGTGAATACAATGATGTGTTTTGCCATTAAGGTGAGAGGAAGCTGCACTCCAGCGGTTTCTTTCAAACAAACTTTCTGAAATCACAGTAATTATGTGGTCTGCATTCAAATAACTCTCAGATTATCTGTGCATCTCCTAAAAACAATGCCCCATGAGATTTCTTTAATTGCACGGTAAGCTGCAAGAAATGCACTCCAGGCCTGAGTCTTGCTAAGACCTGAGGCATGATCTGACTCATAACTTTAAAAGGATTATCATGCACTTGAAAATGAGCATGCACCTAAACCTCTCCATGACTGGCTCCTTACTTAGCAAGGCATTCACTTGGGACTTTTTCCTAGGAGATGATACCTAGAATGAAACTGTGAAGTGTTGGGGTGCTATAGGGATAAAAGGAAAATTTCCCAGCTTGGAGTTGAGCTGGATATGTGATATCTCACCCTCCTACAGACACTTGCCTTCAAAATAGCCTTCCACAGGAAATTCAGCAGCTACTCACTGCTTAAAGAGCTCTTTCAAAGGCCTTTTTTCTTCTGTATCCAAATGAGACTATGCTGCAATATCTCAAGCACCATGGCTACCCATTGCTTGGGAAGCTCAGCCCTTAGAGGCACAAGTCCCAACATCATCAGCACAAGTTCATAAAATCAACCAGGTTGGAAAGGACCTCCAGGATCATCCAGTCCAACCTAGCACCCAGCCCTGTCCAGTCAACTAGACCATGGCACTAAGTGCCTCATCCAGCTTTGCTTGAACACCTCCACAGACAGCAACCCCACCACCTCCCTGGGCAGCCCATTCCAATGCCAATCACTCTCTCTGCCAACAACTTCCTCCTAACATCCAGCCTATAACTCCCTCGGCACAACTTGAGACTGTGTCCCTGTGTTCTAGTGCTGGTTTCCTGACAGAAGTTCCAACATCATCTTCCAATACAAACTGCAGCAGCAGCTCTTGAGAAGAAATCACTCATGTAACACTTGTCGGTGAGCTTGTCTACAGAGCTGTTGCCTGGTTTGTGCTCACCCACCTAACACAAGCATTACCACTGTCAGGGAGCAGCCGTGAGGCTGCTCGTTCTGGCTGTTTGCACCACTGACTTCTCCTCTTCCCACCTGGGATCTGGCGACAGCATCATCAAATACTCTTCCTGAGTCTGCCAGAGGGGGCAAAACCACACGACAGTGGGAAACTTCATGTGACACCATATCTCTTTAAAATTGTTGTTTCCCAGTGCTGGGGCTCTGTGGAACACCATGAAGTGATGGCAGCTCCTGGGACCTCAGCCACGCTCATTTTTTGTGTGTGTTTTGCCTCATCTGTTCCTTTGTACTTCTCCATGTCCCGAGTGGCTTTGACACAGGAATTCCTGCTTTTCATTTTTCTGCTGTACAAGATGTCAGCAGATAACAATCCATGCTTCATTGGTGCTGTTCCATAATTGAAAGAGCCAGCAATACATCAGGCTTGGAGTCTGCAAACCCCATCAATAAGTACTCTATTACTTGGGCATAATTTTCCACCACCCCCCAGACGAGACTTAACAGGCAGTAGGGTTATATTGCTGAACCCACACTTCACTGCAAACTGTTTAAGATAATGTCTACTAAACTATAGTCTATTGTCACAAATTAGTTTCTCAGACAACCAGTGTCTAGCAAAAATGTACTTAATATGCAAAGCTGTCTGTTTAGATCTATCTGTCTTCCAGTAAAGCTACCTCAGGGAAAAGAGAGCTGCAGTCCAAAATACGGCACAGGTTTCTTTCCAAGCTGACATACACAGATCCACACTTTTCTCTAGGAACACATTTTCCCCCATGTCACTAAGGTGGTTTTTTTTTCCCCTCACTTATCCTGCATTTTCAGCCTATAACAGAGACCTTAACAGTTTCTGCAGCACTACTGATTGTGCGAGGGCAATGTGAAACTTGGTGGGTCTCTCTTGTTAGATTTAATTCTTTGAGCTTCTCTGTAGCACGTTAAGAATCAGCTTCCTGGTCCATTTCAGCAGAATCTCATTGAATCCCAAGAGTTCCCCCTTTAAATAAATACCAGGGGCTTGAGTTTTAATTACTTTCTGCAGAATCCCCTTATCAGCAGTAGCTTTGACAGGCACAGGCTATGTGCTATCTGGAAACACGACTGAGATCTCTAACTCCTTCCATGGCTTCAGCCCTTGAAGCTTGACTCATACCCATTACATATCATGTCCAGAAGCACTGCCAGAGTGTGGGCTGTGATACCTGGAAAGGCAGCTCTTTCCCTCCATAGCTTATTATCCCAGAAGATCCTTACACCCTCCCTTGTTGCTGGCACAGATAAATTGCTAAGGATGCAGTTGTGCTGCTGCTCTGTCTGCATAGCAGGCGACTCCCAAATGTGTCATTTGCTGCACAGAGCCCTGTTTTCACTCAGTTTTCATCTCTCAGCTTTGGGGTTCTGCAAACGCCTCCAAAGTCCACTGCTTTTGTCATCTAGAGCACCTTTACAGGGGGCACCACTCCTTGCACCATGGAAGGTCTGCCACAGGCATCCAGTGACACTACATGGGTGCACAAAAGAAGTGGAGCAGGTGGGGGAAGTGACACCTTTCTGAGGCTCACTGCACCCATGTTCCCTCTGCGTTTCTTAATTTCAAGACCTGGTTAAATTTATTAGGAAAGAAAAGTCAATCCTTATTTAAACTTTGTATGAAGGTGATTTTGAGTTTTGGATAGAAGATGAGGTCCTCTAATACATTATCTCAAATGAATCAGCCATCCACCAGTCTAGAAACTGCCTCAGGAGATCCAGAGAGAGCATATTTAATCCTAAATCCTCCAAAATCTGTCTGCTGCACTGCAAGCATGCTGACTATCCAACTTATTCAAGGATCTCATTACAGATTTATTTGAATGCCTGCACATTTTTATCCTTGTAACCCCTAGTGAGGCATTGCACTGCCTAGCAAGAACTATGTTTGGGTCTTTCACCTCCCACACCATTCCTTAGTCCGTCTCCATCCTTCACCCACACAGCTGGTGGCTGGGCTGACTTTCCAGCCTTCAGAAATTACTGGAAATAAGAGCTGTAATCTACAGCTCTTTCTGTTTGGCTGTTTTCAAAGGCTCCAAGAGCCACATCCATGCCTAAACTCTTTGATCTTTGCTTGCTGCCTGCCCACTCTGGAGGGCACACACCTACTGCCCTTTTGCCATATTGATGGTCCTGACCTGCTTCAGCTCACCTTCACACCAAAAACGAGGTAACCGAACTACAGGCAGAACAAAAGCAGCCAGCAGAGCAGCCTCGAAGCCAAAGCAGCCATAAAACCCTGTTAGACCTCATGGTTCAACACATGAACAGAGCAGAGGGAAGACCTCCCAGAGTCCTGTGCTTGGATCCAATAACCATCCATAACTACCCCTAAGGATAGTTTCTAAAGAGGGGAGAGCAATAAACAGCACTTCCCCTCTTCATTACACAACTCCAGCAATAACTATGATGAATGGCAAGGAACAACTGGGTTTCATTGCTAGATTTCCAGGCTGTGGTGTCCAACAATAGAAGCATAATAAAGACAGATGGCAGCGGATTAACTCTTCTTGCAAGGCAGCCAGCGCTGGTTGCTGGACTGCGCTCACTGCGCCTCAAACACAGCAGCCTCATCCCTGCTGAGCACTCCTCGGGTCTGTACAGCAGTGGTGGTGGCAGGTAGGGAGGGGATCAGGCATCCTGCACACCCCAGGTTTTGTTCAGACCTCAGCAGTGCAACGTTGATTCTGCCCTTGTGTTCTGCTTTGAAGCACAGCTGCTAAATACACAGAAAACTCAGAAGCAATCTAAGCCTATTTCCCATAGAATATTTCTGCTCCTTTTCAACTGATATTAATTGCCTTGATATCAATTGCCTGATCATTTTTTTTTTTGCCCCCTTTTTTTCCCCTCTATTTTCTTTTTTAATTTGGAAGCCTCAAAAAGATGGAAAAAACCCAAACCAAACCCAACAACAAAAAAACCCAACCCAAACCCACCAAACAAACCACTCTGAGATTGTTGTTGCTTTCAAGCGAAGGAGATTGCTTTTTAACAGTTGTTAGACTTTTCCCTTCCACTTTTGCTCATTTAAGCAGAAATAATAAAGATTATTTGCCATTCTTTTGGGTTTTTTTCAGCAGGTTTAACGTGGTGCTAAACAGTTGGACTTGATCCTGATGGTCCTTTCCAACCATGGCGATTCATAGCCATTTGATGTTGTGCTGAGGGATTTGGTTCAGTCAAGGACTTGTCAGTGTGAAGCTAACGATTGGACTCGATGATCTCAAAGGTCTTTTCCCATCTAAGAAATTCTGTCATAGTGTGATTGGGTTTTTTTATCCAAGTGAAACAATTCCCTGGTTTTTACAGGTGTGCATTGGGTACCATTCTAATTTTACCAGGAGGGCTTAGGTCAGTTCAACCAACAGAGAAGAAACGAAGGCTGGGAGGGAAGAGAGCTGGGTGGGAGGAGAGCTGGGCAGTGCCCACAGCTCTGGCACTGCTTTGCTGTGTGCAAAGGTATGAAATTCCCTCTAAGCTTCAGCGTTAAAGGAGTGCATGCATTGCCAAAATTAGCAGGGGAGGGGTCTGAACCACAGCTAATTGAGCTTGTGAAACATTTGAAGACCTTCAGATGGAAGGTGCTAACCAAAGTGAAAATTATCATTATTTCTGCTTAAGTGAAGCTGCCAAGCAGCGCTGCTCCAGTCAGTCATTGCAAATTCAGGGCTGTCTTGTTTAGAAGTCCACTGTAACCAAGCTTAATTTCTGCAGATGTGTTTGCTATTCAGGACCATTTGCTGGCTTGAATAATTTTCAGACAGCTCTTTTTTTTGGGGGGGTGGGGAGTGAAACATGTTTCATTCTCCCATTCATCTCTCTGTTAACTCCGGATGTGTGATGGGCTACACAAGGCAGCGTGTTGCTGTTTCCACTCCCTGCCTGAATGGCAGAAAGTTTATTAGATGGGAGAATAATGAATAACCAGTAATGAATCCTCTTGTTTTCATGTGAAAACAGATGAGTGTGTGAAAAGCAGAGCCTCTCCCCACGTTCTTGCCAACAGATCCCCATTCGCAACGATGCTCTCCAACAGAGAGAAGCAAGCAGACTCCTGGTGCAGCCAAATATTTGGCCATTCACAAGCTCTCATTTTATTGTCCTACCAGACCTACCTATGTGCCTACCTGAAATATGGAGGGCTTGACCTGCAGTCTCTACAGAGACAGGCCAATTAAAAAACCCCACTAATGCCCTGGCTTGTGCAATGTGCATTCATCAGCCACACAGCACCTTCGCTTTTTTTGGTCTCTCTTGGGCATCAGCAATTTCTCCTTGCAGTGTAGGATTACTCCTGCTCTGTGGGGGTTTACTCAATACTACTAATACATCAAATCAGTTTGCTCTCCTGGACTTCTGCAAGCCCATATGCCACATCTTCCCCTAAGTGCCTAACAGCGGGATGAGAGGAAACAGCCTGAAGATGCACCAGGGGAGGTTTAGATTGGGTATTAGGAAATATTTCTCTGCTGAAATAGAGGTCAGGCATTGGAATAGGCTGCCCAGGCAGGTGGTGGAGTCACCATCCCTGGAGGTGTTCAAAAAACTGTGCAGATATGGCACTTAGGACATGGTTTAATGGGCATGACAGTGTTGGGCTGATGGTTGGACTTGATCATAGAATCAAACAGGTTAGAAGAGACTTTCAACATCATCCAGGCCAACCTAGCGTGTCTCATCCAGGCTTTGCTTGAACACCCCCAGGGACAGTGACTCTACCACCTTCCTGGGCAGCCCATTCCAATGCCAATCACTCTCTCTGCCAACAACTTCCTCCTAACATCCAGCCTAGACCTCCCCTGGCACAACTTGAGACTGTGTCCCCTTGTTCTGTTGCTGCTTGCCTGGCAGAAGAGCCCAACCCCACCTGGCTACAGCCTCCCTTCAGGTAGTTGTAGACAGCAATGAGGTCTGCCCTGAGCCTCCTCTTCTGCAGGCTGCACACCCCCAGCTCCCTCAGCCTCTCCTCACAGGGCTGTGCTCAAGGCCCCTCCCCAGCTTAATTGCCCTTCTCTGGACATGTTCCAGTACCTCAGCATCTCTCTTGAATTGAGGAGCCCAGAACTGAACATAGTACTCAAGGTGTGGCCTGACCAGTGCTGAGTACAGGAGCAGAATAACCTCCCTTGTCCTGCTGGCCACGCTGTTCCTGATGCAGGCCAGGATGCCATTGGCTCTCTTGGCCACCTGGGCACACTGCTGGCTCATATTCAGCTACTCTCTATCAGTACCCCCAGGTCCCTTTCTTCCTGGCTGCTCTCAGCCACTCTGTCCCCAGCCTGTAGTGCTGCTTGAGGTTGTTGTGGCCAAAGTGGGAATCCTGCACTTGGCCTTGTTGAATCTCATCCCTTTGGCCTCTGCCCACCCATCCAACCTGGCAAGGTCCCTCTGCAATGCTCTCCTACCCTCCAACAGATGCACACCTGCTCCTAGCTTGGCATCATCTGTGAACTTACTGGTGCTGCACTCAATCCCCTGGCCCAGATCATCAGTAAAGATATTGAACAGAACTGGGCCCAGCAATGATCCCTGGGGAACACCACTAGTGACTGGCTGCCAACTGGATCATAGAATCATAGAATCAACCAGGTTGGACGAGACCTCCAAGATCATCCAGTCCAACCTATCACCATCACTCTCTGGGCCTGGACCTTCAGCCAGTTCTTGACCCATATCAGAGTGAATCTGCCCAATCCATGAGCTGTCAGCATTGCCAGGAGCTTGTTATGGCACACAGTGCCAAAGGCTTTGCTGAAGTCCAGGTACACTACATCCACAGCCTGCCCCACATTCACCAGGTGGGTAACCTGATCATAAAAGGAGATAATAATGTGGGGGAGGAAGTTCCTAACCTACCACAACCAACCACCTCAAGGTGGTGTCTCCTGAAACCTTCCTACCTGCTGAAAGGTTGAAAGTTCCAACGTGCCCAGATCCACTTCCTTGCTCCTGTTTTTGCTGACCATGTGGGCTCCCAGTTGCATGTAATTATTTTGGCATGCTGGTGTTAATGATGTGTCCAGCTCACTTAGCCTGTTCATCAGTATTGCTGGTCATTTGCTGTTTCTTTGTTTCTTGCCTCCCAAAAGGTCACTACATCATCAGCAAAACCAAGCACAATTCATCCATTATTTATCAAGCCAGGTTTGCTGCTCACCTGTCCCTGCTTTCAAGGCCATGTTCCATCCTTATGTCTCAAACCTACATGCCACCTTCAGGCCCACACCTGCTGGCATAGAGCATTTATTAAACAGGAATCATGGGCTGCAAAAATGAAGCTCGCTGCGTTGCAGGCAGGGATTTGGCTTCAATTTGAACACCCTGCATTCCTCAAACTCATCCCCCCAGGTTCTACTGCTGCTTTGCCTTCTATTGACTGAAAAACTATTTGTAAGTAAATCTATGCAATGAAAGACCTGCCTTTTGCTATTTGGCCTGAGATGTGGCCTGCTTTAACCCTCTGTCAGTGAAGGCTGCCTACATCTGTTATTTCCTTAGCCTAACTGGTTTCTGAGTGCTCACCAGGGCTCCTCACATCTTCCACTGGGGCACTATTGTGGAGTAGCATCCCTGGGGAAAATACAGAGATAGTGAAATACCCTGTGCAAAATCAGGGATGCTCAGCATCTCTCTGCCTGTGACCCCAGCACCTTCCCAACAGGAGTGCCCCCTACATTTGCAGCCTCACCAGCTCTCCCAAGTGTTGGTGTACAGGTGACAACCAGCAATAGAACAAGGGGACACAGTCTCAAGTTGTGCTGGGGGAGGTCTAGGCTGGATGTTAGGAGGAAGTTCTTCCCAGAGAGAGTGATTGGCACTGGAGTGGGCTGCCCAGGGAGGTGGTGGAGGCACCATCCCTGGGGGTGTTCAAGAAAAAACTGCATGAGGCACTTGCTGCCATGGTCTAGTTGACTGGCTAGGGCTGGGTGATAGGTTGGACTGGATGATCTTGGAGGTCTCTTCCAACCTGGTTGATTCTATGATTCATAACGTTATCAAACCTCCATCTGCCTCCAGGGGGTCTTTTAAATCTCAGCCCCTGGGAGGAGCAATAACCTTCAAAAAACAAACCCAAAAACCAAACCCAACCCCCATGGGACTTATTACAAAAGGGAAATTCTAGCCTACAAATAAAGGCAATAAAGAGGCAAGAAGTCTGCACCCGCATCGCATCTAACCCAGCCCCAGAACAAGCGGAGATGTCCTGATGAGCTGCAGAAGGGGTGAAGGCGATGTCACAGCCACCCCCATCGTGGAGCTGAGCTGTGGTTACGCTGGATAAGAGCCGTTGAGCATCACCGAGGTCACCCCGGGGCAGCACAACTCTCCTCTAACCCACCCCTGGGGCTCAGCTGATTGTATTTATCATATCTATTGCTCAGACAGAAAGCCAAGCGGGAGAAGCGACTCCAAACCAGGGAGAGACTCCAAAGCAGGGAAGGGAGCAATGCCATCGCCACTCTTTACTCCCCTCCCCCCATTTGTCCTGGTTATCAGACTGGAAAAGATCACCAATTACCCTCTTCCCAACCACCACTGCTCCTGCCAACAAAAGATGAAAAGCGCATTTATTTCTCTTAAGTGAGATCTTTTTGTGACACATAAGGACCCTTGTATACATGACAATTACTTGTAAAAAATGTCTCTCTGTCTCCAGCACATCTGTAAATGGATTTAAGCCCATATAAAAGGATGTAAAAAGGGCTATAACCGCCCCAGCAGCAGCTCCCTGGAAGCTCTCAATGGTGGGTTGTTGGGGTTGTTGGGTTTTTTTTTTCCCCTCCACCTATATAAAAGCCGACACAGAACAAAAAGGTCTGTCAGCAAAGAAAGGTAGCTTCACCTAACTGGGGAAACTTAATTTTATTTATTTTTATCGACAGTTTCAACGACTATTTCTCAATCATAAAAGCCAAAAGCACCGGCTCAGCTACTCAGCCCATCATTTCTCTTTAGCTTTTTATTTGCGCCGGGAACTCTTTGGAGAGGCAATATCTTGTTTGCAGAGACACCCTAGTGGCAACACGACATTACTCAAACCACCAAACGAGGCTCATGCAGAGAATGCAGACTTCTCCTGCAGCACCTCCAGCGCTTTATGGCTCTCCCCATACACCTTGGGCTTCCTCGGCTCCCCCTTCACCTCAGCCTGCCCCATTACCACCCGCTTCTGCCTTTGCTCATCCTTCCTGGAAGTCAGAGCTTCACTTCAGAGCAAATGCTGTCATTGTCTAGTAGGTAATTATTGGTCATTGCATCTTATTATCATTATTTTTACTATTTATTTTCTGACAGATGCCCTCCCAGGGTTCTGCCTCACTCAGGTTCATCTTGAACACTGCCTTCAGTTTTGAGCTCCCCACTTGAAGAGGGACAGGGATCTGCTGGAGAGGGTCCAGCGGAGGGCTACAAGGATGATCAGGGAACTGGAGGGCTGCCTTATGAGGAGAGGCTGAGGGGCTTGGGGCTGTTTAGTCTGCAGAAGAGAAGACTGAGAGGGGATTTGATAAATGGTGAGGGCTGGGGGTCAGGAGGGAGGGACAGGCTCTGCTCAAGGAGCAATGGATGTAAGTTGCAGCACAGGAGGTTTCACCTCGATACAAAGGGGAACTTCTTTCCTGTAAGGGTCACAGAGCACTGGAACAGGCACATCAAAGACATTGTGGAGTCTCCTTCTCTGGAGACTTTCAAGGCCTGTCTGGATGTGTTCCTGTGTGACCTGAGCTAGATTGTATGATACTGCTCAGTCAGGGGGGCTGGACTCGAAGATCTCCAGAGGTCCCCTCCAACCCCTAACATCCTGTGATCACAAACAGCACCCTAAAGGACTATGGGATGGATCCATACTTGAATTACAGACATGCCACTCATACTCCACTGGCCCAGAGGCTTCTAAAGGCTACGTCCATACATACAGTCAGGAGTCAGAGGCTGCATGGAGGAAAGAAAGGAGCATACTGGGATTTGCCAAATAAGCAGTCTGGTTCCCAGATCCCAGCAGAGCTGGTGATGGCCAGGCACCTAATATGCTAATGCATTGGATGGTCCTGGTTTTGAGTGCCCTGGTCCTTCTGCAAGGCCAGTAGTGGGCTGTCCCTCTGAGTGGCCAGTGACAGGCTCATCTCACTGTGATACCAGTGATGAGCTGATCCCTCTGAGAGGCCAGCACTGGGCTCAGGATACAGAGCTGAACACACTGTATGCAGCCATGGGCTAGTTCAGTGGTGGACCTGGCAGTGCTGGGTTAGTGGTTGGACTCAATAATCCTAAAGGTCCTTTCCAACCTGAACAACTCCACTATTCTGAGGTTATTCACCACGCTCTGAGCAAAGGTGAGCCCCATCTGGGAGCATGCAGACCAAACCCTTTCACTCAGCCTGCAGAGGTGGCCAGTCACCACAGCTAATTTAAACACTGAGAAACAGCAGCTTGCAGGAGCACATTGCTTTTGGGCAAGGCTCTTATCAGCTTCCCAGAGCAAGTTAGTTTGGCCACAGCAGATAAACTTTGTGTTGTGCTACCTTGGCATCTGTGCTCTCACACGGAGGCGAGGAAGATTCTCCACTCCCATTTGCACTCCTATCCTAACAACAGCACGGGTGTCAGGTGTCTGCAAGCTAAAGGCTTCCCTGGCTGTGGCACGACACCAGAAGCATATGCAATGAGACTGCACCTTCTGTTCACACTCCGGCAGTAATCCCGAGCAGGCAGGTTTGCTGTTAACCTCCCTAATGGAAAGTCTGTTCGATGCCTTGTTGGCTTTGCCTCAGTTGAAGTATTATCTGCAGAGATGCAGACTGTTGATTTGTGGGCATCCTCTAAAGGGAGAGCTGCAGAGATTCAAAAGAAAGCCTGCAGCCAGCGGAGGAAGGTGAGTTCAGCCCAAAGACAGGCCAAGGCTGTTAGACATGATTCCTATGGGAAAAAACAGCTCCCTCCAGCTGGTTTGGGGAGAGGGGGGAAAAGAAGAACTTGCCTCAGCTTAATTACAAATGTACTACTTTTCTTTCCTCTCTTGCCACCCCTGCCCCTCACCCCCTGATAAAATGAGGGTAAAAAGCCCTGCAAATGGCAATATCCAATATTCATTAGTGGCTTGTGAGAGAGACAGAGACACACAACTCATTACTGGGTTCTTCACCTTTACCCTTGACAATGGTTATTTACATAATAACCTGACCCTTAGGTTACTCTTCATTAACAAACACATGTGCAAACATAGAAGCAGCTGGCTACAACTCATAAATATATATTGTTAACCTTGGCTTAGAAGACTTACTTTCACTTACCAAAGGAAAAAAGGGAGAGGCTATTTTGCATAGCTATTATCTTCTAACCTCAGTAAATGGTACAATGAGCCAGAGGCTCGGTGTAGAGCTGGGTGTGCTGCAGGAGACTTGTGCTTGCAGGACACAACACCACAGCCAGCACAGATCTCCATGCAAACTACCTCGTTCTGTGTTGTCCCTGCCTGGAGCATCTTCCTCTGCCCTATGGGGCACTGTCCCAGCTGGGGAATGAGACACTGGAGGTGAGTTGGTTCAGCTCTTCTATTCCCCAAATCTTCTAATGATACCAGCTGAGCTTGACCATGGTGGGATAGTGTGCAGAGATGGGATGGAGTGGGGAAGGACCCAAGAAGGCCTAATGGGATCCTGGGATGTATTAGGAGGAGTGTGTCCAGCAGATCAAAGGAGGTTCTCCTCCCCCTCTACTCTGCTCTGCTGAGACCTCATCCTGAATCCTATGTTCAGTTTTGGGCTCCCCAGTTGAAGAGGGACAGGGATCTGCTGGAGAGGGTCCAGTGGAGGGCTACAAGGATGATTAAGGGACTGGAGGGCATGGTTTACAAGGAGAGGCTGAGGGACCTGGGGCTGTTCAGTCTGGAGAAGAGAAGGCTCAGAGGAGATTTAATAAATGTTTATAACTATCTGAGGGCTGGGGGTCAGGAGGGGTGGACAGGCTCTGCTCACCTGCTCCCTGGGATAGGACAAGGAGCAATGAGTGTAAGTTGCAGCACAGGAGGTTTTGCCTCAACACAAGGGGGAACTTCTTTACTGTAAGGGTCACAGAGCATTGAACAGGCTCCCCAGAGAGGTTGTGGAGCCTACTTTTCTGGAGCCTTTCAAGGCCTGTCTGGATGTGTTCCTCTGTGATCTGTGTTAGGTAGTATTGCCCTGCTCCATCAGGGGGGATGGACTCAATGATCTCTTTGGGTCCCTTCCAACCCCTACCATCCTATGACCTTTCCAGAGAAGCTTTCCAGCTAAGAGTAGTGGTGCAAATGTGCCAGGCTCCCTGTGAAAATATTCCTGTGCAAGATCCTGCAGACCAGGATTTAGTTTTCTTCCATGTTTGTGAAGGCATCTAAACCAGCTTCTGAGACTTCAATTTCATCATACAGGTTGGTCTGACATGGAGAAAATGGACACCCATGAGCAGAGGGAAAGATGTCCTGGAGCTTTCTGGAGGATGGGCAAGTTTTCACTCGGATCAGCTTCAACAGGTCAGCCCTATCTGTCCCAAAGGCAAGTCTCAAAGCATTGCTCAGCATCATTTCTCATAATATATTCCCCAAAGTCTGGTACCCCAAACATAGCCCTCTGAGCTCTGCTCAGCCAGAGGTTTATGAGCATTCAGAGTATACTTCAGTGGCCACATAACAGCCACTCCTTCTCAGTAAGGTACCATCAACACTACTTGCAGGAGGCCAGCCTTTGTTTTGGCCACAGTTTTGTGACCAGAGGGGGTCACACAGATCACAGAACTGATTTGGTTGGAAAAAAACTTTTAAGATCATCAGTCCAACCATCCCTTAACTCTAACAAGTCTAAGCCACATCTCTCAGCACCGCATCTCTGCCTCTTTTCAACACCTCCAGGGATGGGAATTCAACCCCCTCCCTGGGAAGCCCATTCCACTGTTTGGTAACCCTTTTTTAAGTGAAGATGACATATCCCATTTCTAAATGCCCCTGACCCTGGCTGTAAGCAGGCAGATGACAGCAGCACCCTGCAGCTCAGGCTCTACCAGAAATCAAGGAATCAAACGTGTTTATCAAGGTGGGATCTTCGGTTTGCTTTAGGCAGTAGATGTTCCTCAAAGAACCATATTCTCATCATCCTGCACCCAGTAATGCACAGCAGATTTGCAGGGCTATGAATGCTCACCATCATCTGCTGACAGAGGCCAGATTCCACCACTGCCAGCACACTGTGGGTGCAGGATGGGCTTCCTGGTCCATGCTGTCACTGCCCTGCATTTCAGCTCCTCTCAGTTCTCATATTTACTCTTTCTTCAAGTCTTGTCCTGCCCCAGCCTAGATGATCAGAAGGAGGCATTTTGGAGGTTGTGAGCAGAGAGAATAGCAGCTATGGGTCTGCCTCTGGTTTGACATTTGGGAAACAAAGGAATTACTTAATGAGAACCTAAATGAGGATAAGCTGCAATTGAAAGGGAGTTATATCTACTGTTTACAGAGCACAAATGTTAATTGTGTTTATGTATCAAAACCTGAAATTAACAACTCCACATTGCAAAATCTCGCAAGAAAGCCAAACCTTGCTGTTCCAGGCAGCCTGTATTATCCACCACAAATCACTCAGAACCCTTTTTACCTATTCACTCAGTATTTCCAAACCAATTACTAGCATACAGTTTGCAAAGCAGGCTGACACTTGGGGTTTCAGGCAGGGACTTCCTTCAGTCCCACTACCAATCCAACTATGTTTTAATTTAGTGAAGAGGGAAAGCATATAATTTTTTAGCTCCAGGGAAGCCAGAGGCAATCACAAATATCCCTTGAGCTGAGTCAAATTCTTCAGTTTATAGAAGCAGCCCATTCTATTGCAATAATTGGACTTTAGTGTCCCTTTCGTTTAAAGAAACAATAGCTGATCTGGAGAGCTGATGGCATGGACACAGGACGTTCCACCTCTGGGACCCAAGTCAGAGACTTAGCTATAATTGGAGGAACCCAGAATAGCAGCTAGTGCCTCACTTGCATGGAAACAACAACAACCACCAAACAAATAATAACAGGAACAGACTTCCCAGGACAGCGGTGCAGGATCTTCCCAGGACAGAGATGGAGTCGCTGCACCTGGAGGGATGTGAAAGCTGTGTAGATGTGGTGTTGAGGGACAGGGTTTAGTGGTGGACATGGTACTAGCTTGGTTGATCTCAATGATCACAGTATCACCAAGGTTGGAAGAGACCTCACAGATCATCAAGTCCAACCCTTTACCACAGAGCTCAAGGCTAGACCATGGCACCAAGTGCCACGTCCAATCCTGCCTTGAACAGCCCCAGGGACGACGACTCCACCACCTCCCCGGGCAGCCCATTCCAGTGTCCAATGACTCTCTCTACCTTAGAGGTCTTTTCAAATCTAAAGGATTCTGTGATTCTGTTCTAAGAAAACGACAATAGCAATATTGCTAAAAGCAGAGCAACACACCAGAGATCTTCCCCCCCACAACTGGACCTTCCCTAGCGTTTGGCATCTGGGTGATGCTACCCAAAGGCAGACCTTGGAGACATACAGCTTCAGGTTAGGGACAAGAGCTTCTGTGACCACCAGTGAGCCTGAATACACAAACCTGTACAATACCTCTGTACCACTTCAGAACAAATAGGAAGGCATCTGTAGCTGGAAGTCTGGGCAAGAGAGATGCCCTTGGAGACTAAATGAGCAGATGGGACCTACTATCCTTAGATAAGGTTGATGATACTCATTAGAGAGTAAGCCCAAGAAATTAAGCTTCTTTCAATATCAAGGTGATAGCTGAGTGGAGAGGCTGAGCAGGATTCACAACAAGCTTCCTACCAAGCAACAGCAGGACAAGCAACACCGCCGCGCTGCGCCTCCCGCAGAAGTGACTTTAATTGCACTGCAGGCAGTGATTAGAGAGGCCTCGTCCCATCCCCACCAGCGCACAAGGGACTGGGGAGATGAAGAGACACGGCCGGGGTCCTGCAGGGAGGCTCTGCAGTGGCCTTGGGAAGGGAAGGCAGCTCTCCTCAGCGTGCACCAACAAGCCACGCTTCCCCCCTGCGCCTGGCAAATGTCAGCCCCAAATTAGATACAGTAGTGGTACTTATAAATCCCAGTTAGAAAATGCCATCATGTATTTTTAATCCACCCGCCTCGTCACTGCATAATAAAAGGAAAGGATTGCCTGGTTTGACTGGCATTTGTAAGTAGCATGTGAAAGGGGCTAATAGAGGGAGAAAATTAGCTGCATTTATCATCTTAACTACATTCATATTACACTCACGATGCAATTGTTTAAAAATTGCGCTTTTAGAGCAGGTCCTTTGCAAAGTTTAAGCATTCCAAACAACCTCGATTCGTTCTCAGAGCAAACATTACCTTAAAAAGGATTTATTCAGTCGCCCTCCCCAACTGCCAAAGGAGTGGACTTTGCTTTCTGGAAAGTGAAGTCAACAGCAAAGCCACTTAACCCTATGAGGAGAGGCTGAGGGAGCTGGGGGTGTGCAGCCTGCAGAAGAGGAGGCTCAGGGCAGACCTCATTGCTGTCTACAACTACCTTGAAGGGAGGCTGTAGCCAGGTGGGGATTGGTCTCTTCTGCCAGGCAACCAGCAATGGAACAAGGGGACACAGTCTCAAGTTGTACCAGGGGAAGTGTAGGCTGGATGTTAGGAGGAAGTTGTTGGCAGAGAGAGTGATTGGCATTGGAATGGGTTGCCCAGGGAGGAGGTGGAGGCACCACCCATGGAGGTGTTCAAGAAAAGCCTGGATGAGGCACTTAGTGCCATGGTCTAGTTGACTGGATAGGGCTGAGTGATAGGTTGGACTGGCTGAGCTTGGAGGTCTCTTCCAACCTGGTTGATTCTGTAATTCTATGTCAGCTGGAGTGGGTCCAGAGGAGGGCAATGAAGCTGGTGAAGGGCCTGGAGAATAAATCTTATGAAGGAGCTGGGGATGGTCAGTTTGCAAACGAGGAGGCTGAAGGGAGACCTTATGACTGTCTACCTGAAAGGAGGTTGTGGAGAGGTTGGTGCTGGTCTCACAGGTAATTAATGATAAAACAAGAGGGAATGGCCTTGAGCTGTGACTGGGGAGGTTTAAACTGGACATTAGGCTTTTTTTTTTCTCCAGCAAGAGTGGTCAGGCACTTGAATGTGCTGCCCAGGGAGGTAGCAACCCAGATGTGTTTAAAAGTCGTTTAGATGCAGTGCTTGGAGATATGGTTCAAGGTGCACCTTATAGAGCAGGGATGTTGGTTGGACTTGGTGATCCCGAGGGGCCTCTCCAACCAGAATGTTTCTGTGATTCTGTGATGAAGTTTGAGGGCGGAGGGGAAGTAGAATTGGAACTGATTCAGCATTTGAACAAAATCCTACAGAACATTCCCTCTGAAACACCCCCCACTCCTCTCCCCTCAGCTGAACTGCTGTTTCAATATGTATACACTTTGAGGTGATTTTTAAACATAGCTAATTTCACATCATTGCTCAGCATTTAAGCCATGGCAGCGAGCAGAATGTTTTGATGCCAGATTACACCACCAGGCTGGAAACCCTGCAGTACTTTTATTTTTGAATCAGTTAGGTCATCTGTTACTCGGCAGTGATTGAGACATAATAACTAATTCATAGCCAATTCCCACTTATGATGTAATGAAAACTCTTAAGAGGGAGAAAACAGCTCAATACTCTGAGGGGATGAAAGCAGACACCAAACTCACCATGGTACAGCTGAGAAAACCTGTCCTAGAGGGGCACAGATATTCCAAGCTGCACTAAATAACATGACACATAAATAACTGAACACAGCATTAACAGACCACTTCATTTTAGGCCATATTGTGATAACTTTGAGGTTGTTCAGTTCACTGTCCTGGTATAATTATGTTTAAAAGCTACTCAGTGGCTCTGTGAGAAGAACTTCACAGCCACAAAATGTCACCATTTTCTAAAATAATGTTTTGTTCACAGAATCAACCAGGTTGGAAGAGACCTCCAACATCATTCAGGCCAACCTAGCACCCAGCCCTCTCTAATCAACCAGACCATGGCACTAAGTGCCTCATCCAGGCTTTGCTTGAACACCTCCACAGACGGTGACTCCACCACCTCCTTGGGCAGCCCATTCCAATGCTAATCACTCTCTCTGGCAACAACTTCCTCCTAACATCCAGCCTACACTTCCCCTGGCAAAACCTGAGGTTGTGTCCCCTTGTTCCATTGCTGGTTGCCTGGGAGAAGAGACCAATCCCACCTGGCTACAGCCTCCCTTCAAGGTAGTTGTAGACAGCAATGGGGTCTGCCCTGAGCCTCCTCTTCTGCAGGCTGCACACCCCCAGCTCCCTCAGCCTCTCCTCACAGGGCTGTGCTCCAGGCCCCTCACCAGCTTTGTTGCCCTTCTCTGGACATGTTCCAGTACCTCAACATCTCTCTTGAATTGAGGGGGCCCAGAACTGGACACAGCACTCAAGGTGTGGCCTGACCAGTGCTGAGTACAGGGGCAGAATAACCTTCCTCATCCTGCTGGCCACACTGTTCCTGATGCAGGCCAGGATGCCATTGGCTCTCTTGGCCACCTGGGCACACTGCTGGCTCATCTTAAGCCTACTATCTACCAGCACCCCCAGGCCCCTTTCTTCCTGGCTGCTCTCCAGCCACTCTGTCCCTAGCCTTCTAGCACCTGAAGAGGACTACAGGGAAGCTGGAGGGAGACTTTTCATAAGGGCCTGTGGTGATAGGATAAAGGGAAATGGTTTAAAACTAGAGCAGGGTAGATTTAGATTGGACTTTAGAAAGAAGTTCTTCACTATGAGGGTGGTGAGACACTGGAACACGTTGTCCAGAGACGTTGTGGATGCTTCATCCCAGAGTATGCAAGACTAGGCTGAATGAGAATTTCATCAACCTGGTCAAGTGGATCTCTCCATGGCAGGGAGCTTGGAACTAGATGATCTTTAAGATTCCCTTCCAACTTGAGCCATTCTATGATTCTCTGATCTCTGTTGAAGCATCTGCTACTAGGTCACGCAGCTGCCAAGAAGGAAGAGCCCCCTTCCCTCTCTCCACCCCTGTCCCAAATACGCTGCTTTTGGAGCTTTCCAGCCATGCCCAGCTCCCCAGTGAAGCCAGCACTGCACTCTGGAGTGATGAAGAGAGCAGACAATTAGCCTGAGTCATCCTTCCCCTTCATTCCCTCCTCAAGCTGCCAGCCCTCCCGCGATAGATAGAGACGTCGCTTGCGAGGCAAAGCATCCCAGCCCGGCTTGCTGGGAGGAGTCACTGACCCACTCAGTAATTACTCATGCTAACAGCTTAACTAACATGCAAATTCCTCTGCTGAGTGACAGGTAAACAGCGAGCTGGCCTGCCTGGCTCTGGGGGGAGCGGTGGGGGTGGAGTGACAGAGATGTAAAAGCTTGTGTCAAATTCCAGATCTAACGTGGCTTCAAAGTGTGACATGATTCATTAGCCTTGTTTAATGCCCAGGATAACAAAGTTGTGGCTGCTGTGTTAATTGGGGAGGGAGGAGCAGAGGGGACTTGCTGGCACAGCAGCTCCCGGGCCACCCTGCAGGAGGGGTGCTTGGCACCTTGGCTGGTGTCTGGCTGCAGGGTTCTCTGCCTTGGAAAGAAAGGGACCTCTGCCAGCTTGTAGAACTATAGAATCGTTCTGGTTGGAAAAGAACCTTTAAGATCTTAGCATACAATTGCCTGCTCGGAAAAGACCTTAAAATCGAGTCCAATTGTAACCAAACAGCTCCCTGTACACAACTGTTAGACCATGCCCTCAAGCTCCTCATCCAGAGGTCTTCTAAACACCTCCAGCCTGTTCCTCTGCCTGATGACCTTTTTGGTGAAGACTTTTCTCCTAATATCCAACCTAAACCTCCTCTGGTGTAACCTGAGGCCATTTTCTCTAGTCCTATTACTTTTTATCTGGGAGAAGAGGATGATCACTGCCTTGCTACAACCACCTTTCAGGGAGCTGTAGAGAGCAATGAGGTCTTCCCCTCAGCCTTCTTCTCTCCAGGCTGAACACCCACACTCCCTTAGTAGCTCCTCAAAGGACTTGCATTCAGGACCCCTCACCAGCTTCAGTTCCCTTTCTGTCATCATCTCTCATGCCAAGTGCAAGCAGCACTCTTGATAGGCTGGAAGTCAGCTCACAGGAGCTGGAAGCTGCTCCAGGGGCTGCTGCTTCTCCAGCATCCTCCAGCCTTTCCCACAGCCAGGCTTACAAAGGCTTCCACAGTGCTCTTTTTCAAGGTGTTTGAAAACAGCAAGAAGAGGAAGCTTTGAGGGGAAAAAACCCAACAGAAATAAACCACACCACAAAAAGCAGGTTTTAAGCAGAAATCCTCTAGTTTTTCTCATGCTGATCCTTGCAGCCACGCTCACCCTTCCCTATTTAGCTATCAGCTCTCTCCTTGCTTTTTCCACTCACACACAGGACCCCGTGGCCAGCCCAGCTCATTAAACAAGCCCAGCTCTGGTTTAGAGGCTGAGACAGGCAACAGGGCTTATGGCAGAGGAGATGGAAGGGAGGAAATTGCAAACCTGAATTTAAGCCATGATTTGGAGGGATCTAAAGCAGCCACTAAGCCCAACAGCTCCCTCATTTCCTGCTCCTCACAGAGTTTCTGCCCTGAGGTTTGTTGATGCTGGCTCATGTTCAAGAACCTGAAGAAATTGTACAAACCCTCCTGTGCCACGATGCAAAGCGACCTCTGGATGCTAACAGGCTTGGAAAGGAGGCATGACAGCCTCCGAGTAGCACTCTCAAACTGTGGGTGAAACCCAGACAGGACCTCCCACACCAACACCCAGCGATTGTGTCCTGCTGCTGAGCGCTAGCTCCGGTCTGCAGAGGAGGCTTTGATTGTCACTGACGTGACAGGGTCTGGGGACAACGTGGGCTGGGGCGCTGGGTGGTGGCAGAGCCAGAGGCTGCTCTCTCCCATGAGCCATCCCAAACCTTCCCACTCAGATGGTGAGCTCAGGCTTTAACAGACAGAAAATAAAGGACTTGCTCAAGGCTACACAGCTCAGTGCCCACTGCCCAGCCTCGAGATCCTGAGCTCTTCAGCTACCTAAAATGAGGTAAAGAAGGATAAAACATCTGAGAAGAAGGGAGCAAAGTGATCCCCAACTTGGCCTGCTGCCTGCAGAGGGGTACCTGTGCAGCTACCTCCAGCATGGAAACAGGCAAGGAGCGAGGATCCCACCTGCACAGAACTATGGAAGAGACCCCAGACAGTCCACTGGGCTTGAGGGTAGCATGACACTGCCATAAACACAACCAACAGCCTTATCTGCCAGCTTGGTGCCAGGAGCCACCACTGCTGGGCTGGTTCACCCCTCCCTTGCATCCTTCTCCTCACGTATTTATTACAATTGGCTATAAAACCTATCTGTCATCCACAGCAGCTCAACGGGGACAGACAGAGGGGACGGAGCTGTCCCACTCAGGATGCTCCTGGTCGCATCAATCACCTTCACTTACCTACCTACTTCTTTATTTATTTACCTGTCTGAGGGGCAAACCTCCGCCGTCAGCGCTCTGCAGAGAGCCTGCTTACAGCTCCCAAAAAGCACCTCTATTATTCTCAGGCCATTTGGTAGTGGTTGCCATGGAGATCAAAAGCAAAATGGCATGCAAATCAACACCAGCCCCACGCTCAAGAACGACGGGAAAAGGGCAGCAGGATAAGATGAGGGAAAGAAAAAAATAAAATAAAACAAATAAATTAAAAAAAAAAAAAAACAAAAAACCACTTGAAATGCTTCAAACTCCTTTCCTGGCTGTGATAACACCTAGAAGGCAAGAAAAATACCCTAATGGGTTACACTGAAGGGCTGGAAAATACAACTCAGTTGTGGCCTGTGTGGTGGTTTCAACGTAACCTCCCTCCAGGTACACACATGCCCATGTACAGATACATATTAAAGTGGAGCACACACTTGATAGTGATAAATTCATGCAGTGATTTTCCCCTACAAGCTCTTTCCTCTTCTTTTCTTTTTCCCAGTCTGCAGGCTCTCCCTACACAGCTGCCAGGCTCCCTTCAGCAAGCTGTGGTAGCACTGTGTTGTAACCCAATCTCATCCCGACTCTCCTGTCCCCCTTCTCGTCCCCAGGGAGGGGTGACACACGCTGTCATTACAAGCTGTGCTGCTGAGCACCAGTAAGTGGTGGCCAGTCTCAGGCAGGAGTACAGGTGGGAGCGTCGGCAGCACTGCTGCTCTGAGGAGCTGCCTGGGCATATTCAGTTCTGTCCGCCTGGAAAATGCACTCCTGCCAGCTATTTCATAGAAACATGGAATCATTTGGGTAGGAAAAGCTTTTAAGATCATCAGGTCCAACCACTCACCCAGCACTGCCAAGTCACCACTAAATCATGTCCCTCAGCAACACATCTGAGGGGACACAGTCTCAAGTTGTGCCAGGGTAGGTATAGGCTGGATATTAGGAAGAAGTTCTTCACAGAGAGAGTGATTGGCACTGGAATGGGCTGCCCAGGGAGGTGGTGGAGGCACCGTCCCTGGGGGTCTTCAAGAAAAGCCTGGATGGGGCACTTAGTGCCATGGTCTAGTTGATTGGATAGGGCTGGGTGATAGGTTGGACTGGATGATCTTGGAGGTCTCTTCCAACCTGGTTGATTCTATGATCTACATAGCTTTTAAATCCCTCCAGGGATGATGACCCCACCACTGACAACCCATTTTGGGAAGAAATAATTCCCAATGGCCAACCTGGTGCAACTTGAGGCTGTTTTCTCCTGTCTCATTGCTTGTTTCTTGGGAGGAGAGACCGGCTCCTCCCTGTCTCCAGCCTCCTTTCAGGGAGCTGCAGAGAGTAAGATGGTCTCCCCTGAGCTTCCTTTTCTCCAGGCTGAACAACCCCACTTCCCTCAGCTGCTCCTCACAGGACTTGCTCTCTAGACTTTTCATCATATTCCCTGCCCTTCTTTGGACACACTTGTGGCCATTTGAGCTAGGCTGCTATCTCAGACATAAACAACCACCAGAAGTGGAAGCTCTGAATGGAGAGGTGAACATTCTAGGGATAGGCCACATCATGGCAACAATGGATAAGTTAATACAATCTCACTGGAGCATCAAGAGTTTTATGTCTAGAAGCACAGCTTGGACCTTCCCCTTGCTGCTTCTGCTGCACCTGCTGCTATCTTCCCCCACCGCTGTTTTGGCTGCTGCTGCTTTTGCTGCTTCCCCACCACCTGACCCCTTCCCCATCTTCCTAAAGGTTACTGTATTTCTGTAGTAGTTTATTCTCCTTTAACTGTTATATTGAAACTATAAAAAATGCAATTTCATTTTTCCTGACTTTCCAAAAATCTGTGTTGTAGTGAGTTTACTGGTGGAGGGATCCACCCTAACCCAGCCCCTTCGATGTCCTTCCTAGAGTGAGGGGCCCAAAACTCACCCCAGTGTTTGAGGTGAGACCTCACCAGCACTGAATTCCCCCACAGCTCAAAAGCTTGTGGAAAACAAGCTCCATGCAGCTCCCAAATGTTATAACCCAGCACCAGCTGCCTGTTTTGTTCACAACTTCTACCCTCAGGTGTTGCAATCACTAAGATAAATATGAGGTTGCAGATGCAAGTGTTGAGAAATGAGATTTTTGGGTACTCTGGAGCTGGCTGCCTGGTATTGCTGGTTTGTTTTTGTTCCAGGGCATGAAGGACCCCAGCCCTGCTTCTGGCAGAGGGAGTGTGTTCACTTAACAAGCAGGTCTTGAGTATTTTGTTTTCCCTTCATTGTTAGCAGGCAAACTCAAGCTTTCCCACAAACCACCCCTGCTTTGAAGACAGAATTACTCATTCTTCACAGGCCTGCCCACAGCATTACAGCTACACTACTCAGTGCTTCAGAAATATGAATGAATTCACTCCGTGCCACGGCAGGCACCATTAACACCACAGCCCTTATCTGTACAGACAGGGAACAAAGACTCAGGAGAGAAGGGCAGCAGGGATTTGGGATGAGGATACTTGGTTTTCCCAGGTGTGTTAGACAACAGCACATGTCCTCAAGGAATATGTCTTAGAATCATAGAATCAAGCAGGTTGGAAGAGACATCCAACAACATCCAGTCCAACCTAGCACCCAGACCTGTCCAATCAACCAGACCATGGCACTAAGTGCCTCAGCCAGGCTTTGCTTCAACACCTCCAGGCACGGTGACTCCACCACCTCCCTGGGCAGCCCATTCCAATGCCAATCACTCTCTCTGACAACAACTTCCTCCTAACATCCAGTCTAGACCTCCCCTGCCACAACTTGAGACTGTGTCCCCTTGTTCTGTTGTTGGTTGCCTGGCAGAAGAGACCAACCCCACCTGGCCACAACCTCCCTTCAGGGAGTTGTAGACAGCAATGAGGTCTGCCTTGAGCTTCCTCTTCTGCAGGCTGCACACCCCCAGCTCCCTCAGCCTCTCTTCACAGGGCTGTGTTCATAACTGAGTGCCCAGCAGTGAAAAGTTCAGCCAAGGGACTTCAGATGTGTCCTATCGACTGTGTTTTTTCCAAAGGTTTCAAACTCAGACTAGCAAAAGCCAACATTTTCCACAAAAAATCCAGCTCCAGCCAAATCCCAGCAACTTTTTCCTAGGTAGTTTGGGTATGTTTATGCACAAAGACCTTGGAGACTGCTGGATGTAACAGCAAAGGAAGAAGCTGCTCAGCTGCAAGGTTTGTCTTCTGGAATAAAACTGTGTGAAGTAGAAGAAAGAGTGATGGAGAAGTCAGTTCCTAGAACAGAGGCTGGAACCAAAACAAGAGGGGAGAGCTGCCCTTAGCTTAGAGTAACCTCCCTGGTGGTAAAGAATCATGGAATCATTAAGGTTGGAAAAAACCTCTGAGATCATCAAGTCCAACCATTACCTAACTCTGCATCTAAGTGAGAATTTCCACCTAAGAAGGGCCAAGGTGGGACTGGTGTGCTGGAAAGAAATTATTTCTTGGCAAAAGCTTTTAACCTTAATCACACTTCCCTCCTCTTTGAAGCATCCCAGTGCCATGAAACTGCTGAATAGACACATAGAATGAACTGGGTTGGAAGGGACCCCTGAAGTCACCTTGTCCAACCCCTGTGCAGTGAGCAGGGACATCTTTGACTACGTCAGGTTGTCCAAAGTCCCACTGAGTTTGAACTTAAGTATCTCAGGAGTGGGTTCTCCATCACCTCTCTGGGCAACCTATTCCAGTATTTCACTACCCTCATTGTGAAGAGCTTTTTCCTAATGTCCAACTTAAGCCTATCCTGCTCTAGTTTAAAACCTTTGCCTGTTGTCCTAATGTTATGTGTCCCTGGGAGCAGTCAGTCCTCAGCCTTTCCATAGGTCCCCTTCAGGTACTGAAATGTTCCTACAAGGTCTCTCCAGAGCCTTCTCCTCTCAAAGAAGACCAACCCTAACTCTCCCAATGTGCCTTCACAGAAGAGGTGCTCCAGCCCTCTAATCATCTTTGTGGCCCTACTCTGCACCTGCTCCAGCAGGTTCAAGTCCTTCCAGAGGCAGACACAGTGCTCCAGGTGAGGTCTCAACAGAACAGAACAGAGTGGCAGAATCACCTCTCTGAATCATAGAATCAACCAGGTTGGAAGAGACTTCCAACATCATTCAGGCCAAACTATCACCCAGCCCTGTCCAATCTACTAGACCATGACACTAAGTGCCCCAGCCAGGCTTTGCTTGAACATCTCCAGGGACAGTGACTCCACCACCTCCCTGGGCAGCCCATTCCAATGCCAATCACTCTCTCTGACAACAACTTCCTCCTAACATCCAGCCTAGACCTCCCCTGGCACAGCTTGAGACTGTGTCCCCTTGTTCTGTTGCTGGTTGCCTGGCAGAAGAGACCAACCCCACCTGGCCACAGCCTCCCTTCAGGTAATTGTAGACAGCAATGAGGTCTGTCCTGAGCCTCCTCTTCTCCAGGCTGCACACCCCCAGCTCCCTCAGCCTCTCCTCATAGGGTTTGTGTTCCAGGCCTCTCACCAGCTTTGTCTCCCTTCTCTGGACACGTTCCAGCACCTCAACATCTCTCTTGAACATCTCTCTGCTGGCCACACTGCTTTCAATTCAGCCCAAAAGCCAAGTGGCCTTCTGAACTGCAAGAGCACACTGCTGGCTCATATCCAGCTTCTCATCTACCAGCACCCACAAATCCTTTTCTGCAGGGCTGCTCTCAGTCTCATCATCCCCCAAGCTGTATTGATAATGAGGATTGTATGGCATATCCATGTCCAGCAGCCTGTGCCTCCTCACACCACCCAGCACAAGACCCTTCCTGCCTCTTCTAGGGTTATTTCAAGCCCAGGCTAAGCCTTTGCTTTACCCCTGCCTTAGCATTACTGAAGGAGTTAATTGGGAACCATCTCCTCTGCCTCATCAGCATCGCAGCCCCTCTCTGAAGCGCAGCGGCGGCGGCAGCATGTGAAACGCACACCTTCCTAATTACGTTTATTCACAGAAATCAAAAGGAGAGGGAAGCAGTTGAGTAAAGGTCACATTAATAATACAGGCTGAAAGGAAATCTGCAGGTGGATATTTTTCATTAAAGGCACATTTGACTGAAGGGGACGCTTCAGGTTTGGATTGGCAGTGCCGCTCTAGGAGGCCGTCAGTGCGAGCAGGGAGATTCAGCTACTTCTCCTGCCATCGCTTGCTGTCTGCTGGAAATCTGCTTTCTTCCCAGGAAATGCCAGTGCCACTCCAGGTGCTCCATCTTCTCACATGGCCAAGGTATCAGAGGAGAGCCATTTCTGCCTCCATTACAGCTGTAAATTTGTGCTAACTGCTACTTCTGCATCCGGAGGGGACTGATCACAGGATGTTAGGGGTTGGAAGGGACCCAAAGGGATCACCACGTCCAACGTCCCCTGTCAGAGAGGGACCATACAATCTATCTTAGGTCACAGAGAAAAGCATTCAGATGGGCTTTGAAAGTCTCCAGAGGAGACTACAGAACCAGACTAGGCAGCCTGTCTCATAGAATCAACCAGGTTGGAAGAGACCTCCAACATCATCCAGGCCAACCTAGCACCCAGACCTGTCCAATCAACCAGACCATGGCACTAAGTGCCTCAGCCAGGCTTTGCTTCAACACCTCCAGGGACAGCGGCTCCACCACCTCCCTGGGCAGCCCATTCCAATGCCAATCACTCTCTCTGCCAACAACTTCCTCCTAACATCCAACCTATACTTCCCCTGGCACAACTTGAGGCTGTGTCCCCTTGTTCCATTGCTGGTTGCCTGGGAGAAGAGACCAACACCCACCTGGCTACAACCTCCCTTCAGGTAGTTGTAGACAGCAGTGAGGTCTCCCCTGAGCCTCCTCTTCTCCAGGCTAAACAACCCCAGCTCCTTCAGCCTCTCCTTATAGGGTTTGTGTTCCAGGCCTTTCACTGCCTGGACCTGCTGAGTGCTGAGTGTACACAACCCTGAGCTCCCAACTCAGGTGCCTGATGGCGTTGCAGTAGCTGCAGGACACTACAGATAGGAAAAAAACCACTGGGGGTAAAAGCTGTTCCTGAGGACCCTCAAAGAAAGGAGGTGTTAGAGAGAATCAGGGTCCTTAGAACAAAATATTTCAGGCTGAAGGAGCAGCTTCTGTTCCCTCAACCCTTTGCTTTTACCAGCTACAACAGTTAGCCTAAAAAAATCCCCCCTCAAAAAAAAACTCAAAAACCAAAACCCCAAACAAACAGAAGCCACAAAAAGTGTTTGTTGTTCCTATGCACCTTGCTTCTTTTTTGAGCTATGTTGGGTTCATGTCATGGTTCCTGCCCCATATGGAAACTGTCAAGGCCAGTCCAAGAGCTGCTTGCTGGTCAAGAGCATCCTTCCTTCCCAGGGCTCTGTCGAGGCTGGCTTAGGTGTTTATCACAGCTTGTTTTGGCATAGAGTGTGATGTCCCTACTGTCCCTTAGCAAAGGAGGCAGCATCCTCCTGGAGCTGCTTGATGAGAAGCCACCAATGGAGAGGAGCTGTCTGGGGACAGCTGGTATCACAGGGGCCAGACAGAGATGGGGACAAGAACCTCCCTAGGGTGGGCAAACAGAAGCTGTGCAAACAGGATCCACCTGCAGCAAAAGTCTGGATGAGCTGTGGTTTGGTCGGCAAAAGGCTGAAAGGGGTGGGGATAATCCAGGCTGCTGTAATGAACCTGGCAGGCAATTGTTTCCCATGTCCTCAGGGACATCACAAAGCCATCAGCTTAATTTGCAGGAAGCACTTACAGGAATAGAAAAAAAATATATATACACACTACAGATTTTGACCAATCTATTAAATATATATACACTTAGTGTCGTTTCACCTGTATATATTAGCTGTATAATTAATAAACATAAAATACTTTAATATCTCAGTATGAATAATAAATACTTTTATTAAATGTATAATTAATGCACCTTGCCGTGCACACACACACAGAGACATGAAGGAAACCCCTTTCTGTCTGGTGGCTCTGGTTAAATCCCAGAACCAGCTGTGTGAGGGAGCTGGGGGACTTGCTCCTTTCAAGGTTTTAAAGAGCAGGTTGGGCAAGAGCATTTTGGCTGTGCCACTCTTGAGGGCTGCAGAGCACCTCTGGAGGGCAAGGTTTCTGCTTATGGGAACCACAGAGCTCTGCCCCATCCCAGGCTGCCATCCTGCTGCTGCCTACTGTTTATTGCAGGCTTGGTTGGTTGGTTTTAATTTAAAAGAATAAGATAAATTTAAAATGAGACAAAAAGAGCCCTCAGCATAGAGTAGCAAGTGACAGCTCTCAAACTGCAAGACACTTTTGTTACTCTGTCAGGCTGGCAGGGTTGTACTGGGCAGGGAAAGCTGTGTCAGCTGTGTCTGGTGAACAGGGCAAGCACTCCCCTCGGGTACAATGGGTAAAGAAAGAGTGGCCCAGAGAATGCTCAAGCAGAATAATCAGAGACCACAGCACTAACTTGAAGTTCTCCATCTACTGTTATGGAGATATCCCCTTCCCTAGGATGGCCCAGGCTTCTGCTCTGGGAGGCTGAGAAGGAGGAAGAAGAGCCATGCTGGAGAGATGCAAAAGTACATCCCTTCAAGGCTGGACCAAAGCCACTCATGAGGCAGGAGAAGGGACTTGGTGACAGGTGCATGAATGGGAAAGAGGTCAACAGCAGCCACTGTTGACCATCGAGAGAGATGCTTTGTGGACAGGACCAGGCACAGCTAGAGTCAGAGGAACAGGCTGCCCTGGTCCAAGGTGACCCCAAAGCACCACAGAGGGTGCACCTCTCTGCTTTAGGTAATCATCCTCAGGTGAAATTGCCCTGCTCTCCTTCCTGAGCCACGGGCAAAGGACCTAAAAAAGACTGTCAGTGGGTGATGGGTGACTAAAATAGGGAACAAGATACACTAAATAAAGGAGGCAAAGCCCTTCCACATGGGGGAGGGGAAAATTTTCAGTAAAATATCACCAACCTATTGGAAAACTGAACTGAATTAGGAGGATGGTTAAAGCACGAGGCTCATATATAACAGCAGAAGGTCTCATATTCATCAGGAGATGTGACCAATTTGCTGCATGAAGCGGAGACATCTGTCAACTCCATGAGCTGCAATTAGCTGCTACTCTGCTACCCAAAAGAGGTCATCAGAAACTACAGGTTCTCCCTTCCTCACAGAAAAACTCCTGGGCTCTACATCTCCCTTGAAACCCAGTGCAGCTTTGGTCTTCAAAATGATTGAATGATCTGGTGGAGTGAAAGCTGACATGGCCCTGACAGCTCAGGGGTGCAGGGGTTGTGTCTGCCTGCCTCATCCAGACAGGTCCACACTGGGAACTGGGCTATAGGGCTGTAAATTACTTTTCATTAATTAGCCTTGTGGCTTACAGCATCACTTGAGGGTGCATTCGTAGGAGGTCTTGTGAGTGGCTCTAACCTGTCACCACCTGTACTGGCCCCCAGCACATCCTTGACCTCTGCAGGCATCCCCTCCACATCCCATCGCTGCAGGCACCACCTGGGCTTTACAACCTCCAACCCCCCCATTATTTTAAGGCTTTATTTTCTGAGGGGATTTTGAGGGCTCTTTTCTTCAGCAACGCTGGCAGCTTCTGTACCAAAATGTGAGAGCAAAGCTTCAACAAATAATCCACAAGATGAGTTTCACTTCTGCTCAGGAGCAGCCTATGAGCTGCAGCTTTCTCCAGCTGAGCTAAATGTTCTGTTAATGATTTCTGCAGGTATTGCACAGCCTGGCACCAGCTCACAACCTCTTTGTTGCGCTGTTCTGAGTGCACACAGGAGCCCTGCCACGTTTCCCTGTGGGACGCTTGAGAGTTGTACTCTTGTACTGATGTTTGTGACCAGACTTCAGCCCTCGCTGCCCACAAACCTTCTGGAGGAGCCGAGGGTGTTTGCTGCCTCCTTGCACCAAGCTGGTGGAGAGAATTAGCAGCAAAACCCCAAAGGGGCCCAAAGATGAGCTAGAGGGAATTGTTTCCTGTTTTGAGCTGCTAATTGCAGAAGGGGATGAAGTCATGATCAGACCGCAGAGGGAGGGGAAGGAGATGGGAGATAAACAGGTCTGTGAGCTCATGCGCTGCATCAGGTGGTGCCAGCAGATGTGCTGGGGCTGCTGCCGAGCTTGTCCTCCCCCTTCCCACTCGCATCAATCCAGCCCGTGTCTGCACCACCTTTTAAAAGCAGCTCTAGCTCCCTCTCAACAAATCTTCACTGCACACATCAGTAATATCAAATTAATTCAATTGAATTAATAACAGTAATTAATTCATGCATATTAGCATAACACCATGCATCATAGATGGAGGCTAATAAATGCAATACTGATTTTCTTAATCGACTTCTTTGGCTGCCATGTATCTTAGTCACAGGGAAGCTCTGGGGTCTTCCCCTTCTTTTCCAAATCCATCCAGCAAAGCAAAACAAAACAAAAATCCAACCCAAGAGCCTCAAAGGTATTTCTGATACAGGCTGTACTTCTCCTGCAGCAGCAGCAACAACAACAAGAAGAAGTATGGGCTTTGCACTCTGAATTCCCTGCAACCTGGTCCAGGTCACAGGCTGTGGTCTAGGGATATTTAAAGATCACTATGCAAGTGCCCCCTTGTAAGGCTCTCTGACAGAGTCAAGGCTTCAAAAGCAGAGAAAGGAGCAAGAGTGGCCAGTGACCACTGTAATAATCATATATCTAGATATCATTTTCTCCTCTCACACATGGTTATTAAGAGGTGATGCAGGTCTCCGAACCAGAACCTTTTGCTCTGGGATAATTATATGTGACACTTTACATACGGATTAGATAATTAATGTATGTCCTGATTTCTTCCACCATAACATAAAAAGAGTGAGAGCAGTGCTATAATTCCAGATAATTAAAGGGTGATCGAGTTACAGTAACCTCCACTGCAGTGGGAATGCTGCCCACTGTCATTAGCGCTGGGGAAGCTCTCTCCGTTCTTCACACCTCACCATCAGCTGTGCTCTGCTACCCGGGGACCATCTAGCACCACGGCTGTGGCACCTGCTGACTCTGGCCACCACTGATGTTGACCACTGCCATCAAACCCTGCCCAGTCCCTTTCCTGCAATCTGAAAATGCTGAGAGGAGGCAGGACCTTGAACTCCCAACAGCTAAATAACTGCAAAGCTCACTCCAAGAAGCAACCAAGCTGGTTGTCTTCAAGCAGATAAGCTCATCCTCGTGGAGGCTGGGCTGCTCTGCACAGCTGGGCACACGGGGCTCAGAGCAAGGGCAGCCAGCTTGGCAGGCATGCTGAACCACCTTACCACTGCTTCAGAATGTCACTGTGCCCAGTAAACAGCTCAATGGTTCCAGCTCATACCACTTCTACTCCTAAGGGACCTAAGGGCATCAGTAGGGACAAGTGCAAGCCTGTGCCGAGTACACGAGCCTGGGAGAGCAGGAGGGACCAGTATCACGCTAAAAAGACATGCAAGCTCCTAAAAAAAGGACCAGCAGGAAGGGCTGCAGGGCAGGACCACTCTGCAACACCAGAGCAGTTCGCAGGGGCCCTGGTCTGGCAAAGAGTGTCACCTGTGTGGCGTGGTGGGGACAGCTGGCTCCAGAGCACCGGGGCAAGCACAGCAGAGGAGTTCAAGTGTGTCTGTAGGCATTAGAGATGCAGCAGCAGAAGACAGATTCCTATCAGCAGCAATCCATCTCATGCTTGCTCCGAGCCAGATTTGCATGAAGCCCAAACTAGTTTTTTCCAGCGAGGCAGGCGAGATGTGCTCATTTAATGTAAAGAAAATGCATGCCTGTGCATGGGCACAGAGTATCTTCTGAAATCCCTGCAGGACCTCCCTGCCTGCTGTGATCAAACATTAAAATCTAGAGCTGTCACTAAGCAAAACAAACACAAACCGTCTCTGCTTTCATCTGCACAGCATCCTGCACCATGCCCCACCACCGTGCTCCTGCCACCCCCAAGGCTGCCCTGGGACCTGTGCCAGGCTGGGGGGGACAACAGCAGCATCCAAGGCACACTGCAGTGTGACACTCTGCTCTCCTAACAGCCAGGTGTGTCTAGGTTTGATCTCGTAGAAGGACACTGGCCCGATTTTAGCTTGGTGCAGCCTTTGGTAGATCTGTCCTGAGTGGGTGAGGTGCCCATTTACTGCTTGCCCCCAGGAAGCGAGCAAATGTAGGCAACTAACTGGTGAAGGCATTCAAGCAGCCCTGGGGTGATCGGGGTGGGTCGCAGGACCTGTGTCCCCCTTCACTTGTCGCATCTGTGTGTGTCTAACCTCCCTCTTCCTGCGCAGCTGAGCTTGGTTACCAAAATAAACCAAACCAAACCAGAAAAGCCACCCAGCCCAGCTGCAGAGCTCTCAGACAGGCTCATCTCATTTGTGCTTGAGCACAAATTCGCTCAGGAGAGGAAAGCAAGGGCCGTAGGTGAATAATTTCCTCTTTCGGCTTCCTCGCTCCATCTCGCCGCGTTGCCTTCCGCAGCCTTTGTTTACCCGAGCGGCTGCTCCTCCATCACATCACTCAACGCGTCTTAAGTGCCCGCCGCTCTCCCAGCTCCCCAGCATCTCGGCAGTTTTGTATTTAAAACACTAATAATAATAATAATCAAGATGTGTTATTGTTTCTCCTCCTGCAGGATCTCCTAAGGCTGTGGAAGTCTCAAACGTCTGACCGCAAGCCTGATAAATGCTCGCCTTCAGCCAGGCGCTTTCTTGTACCACCTTTGAAATATGTATGCACATGTTATGCAGTGTGGATGCATATCAATGCCATATCTACCTTTGCATATTAAATCATGGCCACATCTTCTCTGGCAGTAAAATATGCAGAGCATATGCTAAAGACAGCATCTTCCCCACCGAACCACAGCAGCCCTCCCCCTGCAAGCTCTCCCCCAGCACAGGCTGCCAAGCCCAGGTATTTCAAGCCCTCTCCTTTGTTCTGCTACAAGGAGAGGGTTGTTTTATTACTATTTTTCTCCTTCCTCCCCCTGTATTGCATTCACAGTTTTAAGGGCTTCATGTTACTGCCTGCATACAGCTGGAGTTGTAGCCTAACACCTCCCCTCTTTTATCAGAGGGAGGACAAATAAGAGAGGCTGTGGGAAAGGTCCCTGAAATAACAAGCCAGCAGGAGCCTGGGATTGTCTTCCTTGTATTTACCCTCTTGCATTACACAAACCTGCAGAGGCAATCAGGGATTTCAGACCAACCCAAAGCCCTGCCATTACTGCTGCTCCATCTCCTATTTTTACACCTGAATGGTCAAACCTGCCTGGCACAAGATTTGAGTAAAAAAAAAACCAGAGGGAATGAGATACTTCTGATGGAGAGTGAGAGGATTCGCTTGGATGATCACTGGGATAAAAGCCAGAAATAAGAATAATCTATTTTGGGGCACAAAACATCAGCCAGGTGCTGGGATTAGGCAAAAAATTCTTATTGTCAAGGTCTGCCCCTTAGAAGGAGCCTTAGTCCTGCTCTTGGCAGCTGCAGATTTGTGCTACATAGAGCTAAGATCCCAGAGCCTCTTCCAGTATAGGGCTTCTTATTCTGCTGCTTTAACAGAAATGCTAAAATTTACCATGGAGCCATCCAAGTTCACACACAAAATGTGTGCCCACCTCCTCTTTGGAGTAACAGGGGGGCATCCAAGTTCACACACAAAATGTGTGCCCACCTCCTACTTGGAGTAACAGAGGTGGTTTGCCCAAAACAATTCCTTGGTCATCTAAATACTCATACAAGAAGGTGTCAGACAGAATCATCATCAGTCAGGGTTAGAAGGAACCACAAGGATCATCCAGTTCCAACCACCCTGACATGGGCAGGGACACCCTACCCTAGAGCAGGCTCCACACAGCCTCATCCAGCCTGGCCTTAAACACCTCCAGCCATGGGGCCTCAAACACCTCCCTGGGCAACCCATTCCAGGCTCTCACCACTCTCATGCTGAACAACTTCCTCCTCACATCCAGTCTGAATCTCCCCACCTCCAGCTTTGCTCCATTCCCCCATGCCCTGTCACTCTCTGACAGCCTAAAAAGTTCCTTCCCAGCTTTTTTGTAGCCCCCCTTCAGACACTGGAAGGGCCACAAGAAGGTCACCTGGGAGCCTCCTCTTCTCCAGCCTGCACAGCCCCAACTCTTTCAGTCTGTCCTCATAGCAGAGCTGCTGCAGACCTCTGAGTATCCCCATAGCCTTTCTTTGGACACACTCCAGCACGTCCACATCCTTCTTGTAATGGGGGCTTCCAGATCTGGAAGCAGGGAAGAGACACACAGCATGGAAGCAAATGGGCCCTGAGGTGGCTGCTCTAATATTACAGATGTTGTAAAGCAAATTATCATTATTATCAATTGTGTTGATATCCAAAGCCACCCAAACCACAAGCCCTACAGCCCCTGTTCTGCTGTGCCAGCACCACTGTCCTGCCTCTGTACACAGTGAAGCTCTCCAGAGCAGACCACGGAGCAGTGGCAGACAGGAGATACTGGTGGCACTGCATTGTACACACCTCTGCAAAGCCTCCTCTCCTTGACTAACTAGACCAAGGTTCCATGTTCTCTTGTCTCATTGGCAATACCTTGCCACAAGCAGCTGTGCTGGGTAATTACCATCCCATCTGCTACTTCTCCTCGCCTACCTGTAAGGCTTCTGTGTTTCTCTACCAGACAAACTTCTCTCCTCCTCCCCTCATCTTTCACTCACCCTAATTTTGCAGATTTCAGAAAAGAAGTGAGAAAAGTTGTCACTGTTAAAGGGAGCTCTAATAGAGCAAGAGAACAGTGCAAGCCCTTTTGTTTCTCTGCCAGATGTCAAAAGGAGCAGGATTAGTGAGAAGCATTCCCTCCTCAACTCCCAGGTGGCTGCCTTCTCCTGCAGGTATCGACCCACTCGCCTTTCCTGGCTCCACGAAGTCCCTGAGCATCCCTGGACCACACTTGCAGGGACACCCCAAACCTGCTCCATCTCCCCAGCACTGAGAGAAAAGCCATTGTGCTTAGTGCTCTCTAGCTTTCATCCCCATCACATAACTCAACAACGGGACAATGAGCTGTGTGAGGCATCAGCCTCCAAACTAGCTGCTGGACCCATCCTCACTCTTTGCTGCTAAGGTACTCTCTAAATAAAAGCAGGCTAAGAGAGGCTGTTTGGTGCAAGTGCCTCTCCCTCCTGGCTGTCACCACTGTGACATTCCAGGAGCAAAGGGACCAGGCTGGTTACATTGTTGGGCTCATTTCCACCCACAGCCACCTCCTTCTCAACTACTGCCTGCCCCAGGTCAAAAAATGCTTAACCCCTTTCACCCACCAAGAACATGCTGGGGGCTTCAGCCTGTGGCAGGTCAGCAAATCCTTCACAGCACAGAGAGAACTTTCACTCCTGAGCTTCTTCTCTAGAAAGTCCCATTAAAGTCATGCAAGAAGTCAAGTAAAGCCCAGAAGAATTCAAACTTCAAGCCCTCAAGTCTTCCAAAGGCATCTTATGTCCTACAGGAAGAAATAAAATCGCTTTGATGCCCTCCTGGTGCATCATTCTTCAGCACTGGCACAACCCAGGGCAGGTTAGCAAATCACTGATGGGCACCAAGCCAGAGGCACACATGATACCAAGGTGACAAATGTCACGTGGCTCATTCTGAGCCACCTCTCTCCAGTGGGAGATGGTGCCCCAAGCCATGGGGTCATTACCTGCTGAACCACGGGAAGGAAAAGTGCAATTAGGCACATTTTAAAGCCAAGGTGTGATGCCACCCTTTCATTTGCTGGAGCTGCACCAGAGGCAGCTCAGAGGTGTGCCTGAGAGCAGAGTCTGTGTGCTGACAGCTAACTTTTGGGCCCAACAAGGACAGGACAACCATCAGCTAACTCCACGCTGCTGGCAAAGGGTGTCAGTGAACCGAACAGGGATGAGACACTGACACTTCACAGTACTGCTCCTACGCATTTTAGGAGGTGGTTCTGTCTTTACAGGGAAACAATTTGACAAGAATAACACAAGAAAACTTAAGTGATCAGAAATGGAAAGTCTGTGCCAGCAGGTCCTCAGCAACCTTCATCTCCCATAGCACCACAAAGTCTCCATTCAAAGGACTGCCCTTTGGCAGAGGCTTGGCCAGCAGAGCAGCAGTTTCTCACCACAGAAGGAACACGTCCAGGCGCGTTTTGGATATCTCCAGAGAAGGAGACTCCACAACTCCCCTGAGCAGCCTGTTCCAGTGTTCTGTCACCCTCACAATGAAAAAATTCCTCCTCCTGTTTAAACGAGCTTTGCCTTGCCCAGAGCACCATCCACAGAGCCAGGATCACCTCTGCTGCGGCAGCATCTCACGCTCCCAGAGCGTGTGAAGCCGCAGTGTGGAAAGCCACCCTGGCCTCCATCCCTCTCCTACCTGTTGCTGCAGCTCTCTGCAGCTAGGCTCCCCTGCCCTCCACTTCCCCAGCCACCCTACAAGGTCTGTGCATCTGATTTTCCCCACTTCACGGGGAAGGGGGTTTTTCATTAGCGCTTGTGTTCCTCTCCATCTTTCAGGATGAATCATTGGCGTTTTAAGCACACAGCCAAGATTTATGCAGTAATAGATGTGGGGAATAGCTGTGGCTCCGGGGTCTCAGAACAATAATACATAATTCAGAAATTAATACAGGGTAGCAAAGACAATGGGATTTGGAATGAGCATTATCGGCCAAAGCAAAAGGAAAACTCCACAGGCTCATCATGTGCAGATGCTTCCACTATCCACACACCCAATTATAACTTCAGCTCTTACAAAGGGAACTGACTTAAACCATTAAATCTTTATTATTTTTTTTTTCCCCCTGTGGTGGGAGGGGGAGTGGGAGTGCAGATTCCTTAAAGATAGAGAGTTTAAATTAAGCTTTAAAACTGTGACTGAGCAAGATTTAATACTGACAATTAGCCTGGACAAACAGTTAATCGTCCTGCAGGCATAATTTATATATTCTCTGTGCAACAGGGAGAGAATGTCAGCACATTGCACTGCAAATTAGTGCAATAAAAGAATCTCATAACCTCTAACAGCTCGGCTGTCTGACAAAGAGAGATCATTCCTCTGCTCCCCATGCTGTTGCCTAGCCACACTCCCATCACCCTGGGCTGCTGCTCTTGCCTATTAGACTTTATTTCCCAGCCATGCCCTGTTGCCTGGACCTTTCTGCCAGCCACTCTGCTTGGAGACAGTTCTGCCAGATCCACTGGGATGAGCCAGACTGGAGGCTTGGTGAGAAAAAGGTAAAGAAAAGCGACAAGCATCGCTACAGGACACAGCAGCAATTCAGGTCCTAGATTAGCAAGGGGATTAAACAGGAACTGAAGGGGCAGGCTAAGCCTTGCTCAAAAGACAGGCTCAGCCTTGCTCAAAAGACAGGCTCATTCACTGGCTTTTTTAGCAAGCTCAAATTTGAGCTGAGGTGGTGGTGAAGAGACTTGTGGTCTTCCAAGTCAGGTATCTCAGCTAAAACATACAGCTAGGGCCAGAGAACAGCACAAAGGGGTTTTTTTTATCAGCTCTTTGAAGAACACTGCCCAGTACTGATGTGTCTAGGCCTGATTCTGTTATGAGTAGCAAAACCCACCCATAATGGTTGATCAGCATGTTTTCATTTGGTAAGGACACAAGGACCAAAACACTTTTGAGCAGGCCATGGTTAGATCTCATTCTTTACATTCTCATCCTAAATTCCCCTTAGAGGAAGTCAGATACACACTTGCTTTTCCCAATGGATCCAATGTCTCTCTCTACAATCTGTCCTGTCACAGCAGAAGGAAGGTAAGGAAATCACAGAAGCACAGAACTGTTTAAGTTGGAAAATATCTCTAAGGTCATCAAGTCCCACTGCCAACTCGCCACAGCCATGGCCATTAAACCACCTCCTGAAGTGCCATGCCTACACATTCTGTTAAACCTCCAGGGATGGGAACTCCATCCCCTCCCTGGGCACCCTGTTCCAAAGCCTGCCCACTCCCTCAGGAAAGAAACTGTTCCTAATATACAACCCAAGCCTTCCCTGGTACAAACTTGGGGCCATTTCCTCTTGTCCTATCACTTGATATTAAGGAGAAGAGACCAACCCCCAGCTCGCCATGACCTCCTTTCAGAGAGTTGCAGAGAGCCACAAGGCCACCCCCGAGCTTCCTTTCCTCCAGGCTGAGCAACCCCAGTTCCCTCAGTCACTTCTCCCAAATCCTGTTCCCCAGACCCTTTGCCAGCTTTGCTATCCTTCTCAAGACCCCCTTTTAACAGTACAGCCCATATCCAACACTATTGTTTCAAGAGTATTCTTTCAGTGGAGGCTTTCACAATGACTATGAGGAGAGGCTGAGGGAGCTGGGGATGTGTATCCTGGAGAAGAGGAGGCTCAGGGCAGAGCTCATTGCTGTCCACAACTACCTGAAGGGAGATTGTGGCCAGGTGGAGGTTGGTCTCTTCTGCCAGGCAACCAGCAACAGAACAAGGGGACACAGCCTCAAGCTGTGCCAGGGGAGGTCTAGGCTGGATGTTAGAAGGAAGTTGTCGGCAGAGAGAGTGATTGGCATTGGAATGGGTTGCCCAGGGAGGTGGCAGAGTTGCCACCCCTGGAGATGTTCAAGCAAAGCCTGGCTGAGGCACTTAGTGCCATTGTCTGGTTGATTGGACAGGTCTGGGTGATAGGTTGTCCTGGATGATCTTGGAGGTCCCTTCCAACCTGATTGATTCTATGATTTTATGACTTCCTGACCCAAACTGTCAAGCACCATCCCCACATCAACACTGGAACAAACTACTCTAGAAACACCTTTGAGTGAAGAACACATCTATGATACACTCTGCAGATTTGTTGAGGAACTTCTACAGCAGGGCTGCAGAAAATTAACTATTACTAAAAATCAGCAATATCTTTTCCCTCATCTCCTACTAACACCAGACAGGTGGCCTGTGCTGCTCTTTTCTTCCACACAGAATTCTTTCCCTTGCTAAAAAAGCTTTGCCTTTCTGTGCTTAAAGGAGCCTGTGGGAGGCTGCTGTGTGCAAAGGATTTGTTTTAAGAAAGGCAGAACGTTAGAGCCCTCAAAATTGGTTACCAACCAGTGGGAGACACTGAGGTACTGGCCAAAAATATATATATAAATATATAAATGCATCTTGTATCTTTATTTCCTGTGAAATCCAATTTGCATTTCTTTTGGGGTAGAAGAGAAAGGAAGTGGAGAATTAAAGTCCTGAGAAAGCTAGTGCAGGGATAAAATAGAAAACTCCACTGGGACTTCCAGCTCTTAGGCACAGCAGGAAACTCAATACAGATTTACTTAAAATAGGTTAACAAGGCAGTTTGCCATCATCTTCTTTTAGCACTAGAGGACTCTGCTTTCGAAGGACACAATTAAAAGAGAAGGAGGAAGAATCAGGGCTCGGCGGTGCAATTCCAGCTCCGGCGCTCCCTTCAGCAGCGCTCAGAGGAAATGTTGGCTCTCTGCTTCATTTCTGCTGTCAGACAGGAGATAACAGCAGGGCAAGCAGGCACAGGTCTGTGCTCCGTACATACCAAAGAGCTGGTCCATATCTACCTGCCTCCTAAAGACCCCAGGATGCTTACATGAGAACTACTTGATTGCCTCCTAGTAAACTGCCATGAAAATACAGATCACAGCCTTCATCAGAGCCTTGAAACCCAGCAAAACTTCACCTTCAGTGCTGGAGGCCTTAGCACAATAAGGACAAGAACTTGCTGAAGTTGATCTGAAAGAGGACACAAGAGATGTGAGGGTTTGAACTCCTCTGCTGTGAGGACAGGCAGAGAGATGGGGTTGTTCAGCCTGGAGAAGGAAAAACCTTCTGGTGTCTTTCAGTACTTAAAGGGGACAATAAGTAAGCTGGGGCCAGCACTTTCAGCAAGGCTTCTTGTGACTGGACAAGGAGTGATGGTTTGAAACTGGAAGAGAGAGACTAGAGAGAAGAAAGACATTCTTCACTGTGGTGGTGATGAGACACTGGCCCAAAGCGATGGTAGGTGACCCAGTCCTGGAAGCAGTTCAGGTCAGGTTGTCTGGGACTCTGAGCAACCTGCTCTAGCTGAAGATGTCTCTGCTGACTAGAAGAGGGTTGGACTAGGTGATCTTGAAAGGTCTCTTCCAAGCCAAACCATTCTATGATCCTCATGTGAGTACATTCACCAGGGTCACACAGCTAAAACCCCACCCTCACCAGCTAAACACCAACGGCCTCCCAGATAAAGCTCTTGGAGATGCAAACAGCCCAGGCTAATTGCATAGGGGTGCATTAGAGGGAACCACAGAATCAGTCAGGGTTTGAAGGGACCACAAGGATCATCCAGTTCCAACCACCCTGACATGGGCAGGGACACCCTACCCTAGAGCAGGCTCCACACAGCCTCATCCAGCCTGGCCTGAAACACCTTCAGCAATGGGGCCTCAACCACCTCCCTGGGCAACCCATTCCAGGCTCTCACCACTCTCATGCTCAACAACTTCCTCCTCACATCCAGCCTGAACCTACCCATCTCCAACTTTGCTCCATTCCCCTATGTCCTGTCAGTCCCTGATAGCCTAAAAAGTCCCTCCACAGCATTTTTGTAGGCCCCCTTCAGATCCTGGAAGGCCGCAAGAAGGTCACCTGGGAGTCTTCTTGTCTCCAGCCTGCACAGCCCCAACTCTTTCAGTCTGTCCTCATAGCAGAGCTGCTGCAGCCCTCTGAACATACTCCTGCCCTTCTCTGGACACACTCCAGCATCTCCACATCCCTCTTGGGGCTCCAGAACTGGTTGCAGTACTCCATGTGAGTCTCACCAGAGCAGAGTGGGAGAATCACCTCCCTTGCCCTGCTGGCCACACTTCTCCTGCTGCAGCCCAGGCTCTGCTTGGCTTTCTGGGCTGCAAGTGCACACTGCTGGCTCATATTGAGCTTCTCGTCCAGCAGCACCCCCAGGTCCCTCTCCTCAGTACTACTCTCCAGCCACTCACTGCCCAGCCTGGATTTGCCCCGACTCAGATGCAGGACCCTGCACTTGGTCTTGTTGAACCACAGAGGCTCTGGCTTCCTGAAGACTGATGCTCTGTGACCTGCTGCTCTGCACAAGACACTGTGTTTGCACAAGGAGCTAGAAAACACAGCAGCTTTCCAGGGCCACTTCTCTAAAGGCATCAACAGCTCACTTCAGAGCGCACAGACACACACGTGTACAAGTATCAGCTCCCCTGCAAGTCTGTGTTACAAACATGCTGAAGTTTTTTAAGATGCAATTTAAAGCTGAAATGGAGGGGAAAAAAAATAATCCCAATCACAAAAAACACTTCTTGAGCATTTATTACTATTGCTTAGTGTTACAGAGATTTCCCTTTCTAATGCAGCCAGAATCCTGGTTTTGCTGTAAGGTTGACCCAAGACACTTCTATTTTGCCTCTGAACTGAGAATGTAGACTAGAATCATAGAATTCAGTTGGAAAAGACCTTCTGATGGTTTGGGTGTGACCCACCCCCCCATACTTAAGAAAATCACCCAGACTAGACTCAGCCAAGCTGAAATTTAAGATGAAGCTTTATAGTTACAGCTTAGCAAGATACACAAGCAGATATTTACAATCTATACAGCCATAGACAGAATTAGACAAGTGAAAAAGTAATACAGAAACACAGCAGCCCTCCCTGAAATCAGAGTCCCCAGGAGGGGCTCCCAACCACCTTTTCACCTCCTTTCCACCCCTCTACCTTATCCCAGACTTTGCCTTACATTCAAGATGAGTTTGGAGAATCAGCGAGGGGGGTTAGAAAGCAGAAGGATTAGACAGCTGGTTAGGAAGAAAAGAGCAGGCAGACAAAACCAGAGAGCAACTCTGTTATCTATATTTATGTTTTTGTTTTTATACATCTCAGCAAGCCTATGAGTGAAACAGACATCACCATTGTCCTTTTCACAGCCTATAATCTAATTCTTCTCACCAGAATATGCCAGCTAGCTTCAAATTAGCACAGACCTCTAAAATCACCAAGTCAAACCACTGGCCTAACACCACCATGCTCACCAAACCATGTCCCAGAGTGCCATGTCTCAACCATCTCTAAGGATGGTGACTCCAGCACCTCCCTGGGCAGTATGTTCCACTGCCTGAGGACCCTTCTGGTAAAGAACTTCTTCCTAATACCCCATCTAAACCTCCTTGATACAACTTGAGGCCATTTCCTCCAGTTCTGTTGCTTGTTAACCTGGGAGAAGAGGCTGACCACCACCTCCTTTCAGGGAGCTGTAGAGAGCAATGAGGTCTCCCCTCAGCCTCCTCTTCTCCAGGCTGAAACATCCCTGACTCTCTCAGCTGCTCCTCACGGCCCTCCCGTTCAAAAGCCCCCAGCAGCCTCGCTGCCTTTCTCTGGGCATGTTCCAGCTCACTCAAATAAATGAGAACAAGGGGACACAGTCTCAAGTTGTGCCAGGGGAAGTATAGGCTGGATGTTAGAAGGAAGTCCTTCACAGAGAGAGTGGTTTGCTATTGGAATGGGCTGCCCAGGGAGGTGGTGGAGTCACCACCCCTGGAGATGTTGAAGCAAAGCCTGGATGAGGCACTTAGTGCCATGGTCTATATGACTGGCTAGGGCTGGGTGCTAGGTTGGCCTGGATGATCTTGGAGGTCTCCTCCAACCTGGTTGATTCCATGATTCTATGAACAGAGCTGCCTCTGGAAACAGCTCCATTTCTAGTGAGGGAGAAAGCCATGGCTTCAGCAAGAGCAATGTGATCTCCTGGAAGATGACTGAGTTTTACTCCATCACCACGACAGACAACATTTCCTTCACACAGTTTTGGAACAGCTGACTGTCACTTCTCCTGGCAAAGACCAAGGCTAGCATCACATAGTTAAAAGTACTTGATTATCACCTGCCACCAAGTGAATTGAAGGCCTGGAGAGGACTGGCTCCTACCAGGATGGATGTAGTGTTGCTAATTAAGTCCAGAAGCACAGGCTGGATGTGCAAAGTGGCTTGCGCAGATGAAGTGTCTCTCACACCTAGTCACTGTGCATTATAAATTTGCTCCAACAAAATTATCCCTTAATCATCCATTTTGTTGAACAAGGTTTCACATTAGTCATTCCCAAAATAGAAGTCAGTGAATGGTCTTTATCCACTTAACGAGGGTGGTAATCATTTTATTCCAATGGGTACAGTCTGTAGCCCACTTACACACTTTATAGTACTAAAAGGATCCTTCTCGCAGTTCTAACTTCCAGTGTTGGTTTAATGAGCTCCAGAAAAGGCAAATCACACTTTTGAGAGAGACTGGGCTGTTTTAACCACCTCTGCTTTTCTCACTGCCTATTGCAACTCTTCACAAATCTAAAATCAAAATCTATTGTGCAAACACACTCCCCATCCTTGGGGGCCTGCTGTTAGTTTATTGTGAAGTATTTCACACAACCGGAGAAGATGCTCTTCAAAGGTCCCAAACTGTGACCATAAAGAGCAGGCAGACTTCAGAAGAAGAGTGAGCTCACCTTCATGTTCCTCTACCACCAATTTCTTCCTCAGTAAATCAAATATGTTCTGGAAGGGTTTTATTTGCCTTTGACATGGCATTTGGATCTGTTTTGAACCTCATGAGGTTCCACAAAGGCCAAGTGCAAGGTCCTGCGTCTGGGTCAGGGCAAACCCTACTATCAAAACCTGCTGGAAGACAAGTGGGTGGAGAGCAGCCCTGTGGAGAAGGGCTTGAGGGTGCTGGTGGGAGAAAAGCTGGAGTTAGCTGGCACCAGGTGCTTATAGCCCAGAAGTCAGTGTGTCCTGTGCTGATCCCCAGCAGCATGGGCAGCAGGTGGAGGGAGGGGATTCTGCCCCTCTGCTCTGCTGAGATCCCCATCTGCAGTTCTGGGACCAGCTCTGGAGCCCCCAGCACAGGAGAGACATGGACCTGTTGGAGAGTGGCCAGAAGGCCACAACAAAGATGAGAGGGCTGGAACCCATTTGTTGTGAGGTCAGGCTGATGGAGTCGGGGTCTTTGAGCCTGGAGAAGGGGGGAGACTTTTTTTGCAGCCTTTAAGCACTTAAAGGGGCAAATATGAAAAATGAGCATCATCTTTTTACTAGAGCCTGTTACAACAGGCCAGGGGCTGATGGTTTGAAAGTAAAAGAAGAAATTTAGACTAGAAGCAAGAAATAAATCCTTTGTACTAAGGGTGGTGAGACACTGGCCCAGGTTGCCTAGACAGCTAGTGGGTAGCCCATCCCTGGAACCATTCCAGCTCAGGTTGTCTGGGGCTCTGAACAGCCTGCTCTAGCTGAAGATGTCCCTGCTGACTGCAGAGGGGTTGGACTGGACGACCTTTAAAGGTCCTTTCCCACCCAAAGCATTCTGTGATTCTATGATTTTAGAGCAGGTTTATGTTGCTCAGAAGATCATTGATCTTTTTGGCTGGGGTCTGGAGGGATGAGAGCATACACAGAGTAACGAGATGGGATTGGCAAGGAGCTGTAACAGAGGAGAGGGACACAGGTCACATTTTTAGGCTTACAAACATTAAAGGTGCCTCTTTAAGGAGTTAGTGCTAATGAGCCAGCAAATTATTGCGATGGAGTCTAAAGCAGCCTTCTGGTTCTGCAGATCCGGAGAACCAATCTGGAGGTGCCCATGTGGAAAATGATGTGGTTTGTGGAGGTCAGTATTTCAGGTCAGTGTTTGTGAGAGCTGCCTGCGACTGCAGGGGCTGCCCACAAATCTATCAGGGCTGAAGTCACTCTCAGCGAGCGGCTGCGACCTCTGGAAAGATTACAGAGCAGCTGTGACTGCAAAGAAATAGACTGGGAAGGGCAGGGAAGTTTGCACAGGGCTCTGTCAGCATGGCAGGGTCCTTCCAGCAAACGGGAACTTGCCCAGGTTCAAGGTGCAGTGGACACTGCCCTTGCTGCAAGGTCATTGCCCTCCCCAGGGAAACCAGGAACCCCACAGGGAGAGGGGCAAAAGGGGGTCACACGTGGAGGGGGTTTTCTCCATGAGCATCTCTAAGGGGAGAGCTGGGAGTGGAGCCTCCTGCTAAAATAAAGGCACTGCAGGCAGTGTTGCTTTGCAGGCCCCAGTTGGATTTACCCCTCCTTAGAGCACACAGAGCTCAGTCTTTTTACTGACTGCTGGCTTGCACCCCCTCTGAAGAAAAAACAATCCAGGTTTTGCACTGGCTGTCTCCATTTCATCTATTCCATTTTCCAGCCTGCTTCCCATCTTGTTAACTCTCTCCTCTATTTTCCCACCTGCCTTGGTCTCTGAAGCACCTCTGGATCCAGCAAACCCTGCCAGAAGGGTGGCTGGCAGAGGTAAGACAGCTCGATGAATGGCATGAGGAAGAAAACAACAGGTTTCACCCCAGAGGCAGGATCAATGGCTGCAAACTGAGACCTCCTGCAATGGAGACATGGACAGAAGCACTTCTCCAGGGTCCATGCTGCAGGCTCCCCAGCACACACTTCAGAAGACTCTTAGATAAAGAGGAGCAAGGAGAAACTTCTCCTTCCCCCAGCACAGGAGGCCACTGAACATGCAGGTGATTTCTCATAACAAGAGAAGGGGAGGGAAGTTACAATGGAAACTGAGATACAATTAATTACCTGTTAACTGAAAATGAAAGACCTTCTGCTCCCAATATCTAACCTAGTTTAATTATAGGTGTCTGGAGCCAGGGAGACTGTGTGTTCACATGTGTGGTAGGAGGTGGTAATAGGCAGCTCGCTCCCCCCCACTGTAATCCTGCCTCCAACCTCTCGCTGTACCTGTTTCTGATATGTGCAATAAGCATGAAGAAGGGCTCTGGATTACAAAGAGAGACCTCCCCCCCACCTTGTAATTACCAAATTAACACATTCTAATGGGTGAAGTACTCCAGCAGCAGACTATGATTAATGCACAAGTCCAATTAGCTGCAGATTCTTTCCCTCTAATTTTAGCCCACTTAAATAGCATGAGACAATCTGTAATGTCTCTGGGGTGAACCTCCCCTCTACACAAGCTCCCTCCTCTGCCATTTAATGAAATCTCCCATGCTTAATGCAAGAGGCAGCTCAACTCTGCCACTCTGCTGGAAACCTTGTCGAGGCACAGGCAGGGGAAAGCTAGCTCTAGTCAAGACAAAAAAGAATACCTCGCTTGGAAAACATCAGCTGATCTGCTATCACACCAGGTGGAGAGGCGTGGAGAGCTATACAAAGACCACATTTAAGATCCATAAGAATGCTGCTGATGCCCCCAAACCTCACACCCACGAGGAGCCCTCGTTGGCAACAACCTGAATATTTCTGCAACTAACAACTCAGTCACACAGCTTCCCAGGCTGGCCCAGTTCAAGCACCAGTCTGTTACTCTGACAGCACCACAGATACAGCAACTGGTAAAGCATTCTTTTCCTGGTTTCTTTTCTCTGGAAAGAAAAGCAGGACAAATTCCTCAGAAATGCTCTTTGTTGAGCCCCATTTTTGGGGTAGGAGGGTTTCCAATTGATTTTGCTGCTCTAGGAGTGGACAAACTGGGATTGTTTAGCCTGGAGAAGAGGAGGCTCAGGGGTGACCTTATTGCTGTCTACAACTACCTGAGGGGTGGTTGTGGCCAGGAGGAGGTTGCTCTCTTCTCTCAGGTGGCCAGCACCAGAACGAGAGGACACAGCCTCAGGCTGCGCCAGGGGAGATTTAGGCTGGAGGTGAGGAGAAAGTTCTTCACTGAGAGAGTCATTGGACACTGGAATGGGCTGCCCGGGGAGGTGGTGGAGTCACTGTCCCTGGGGCTGTTCAAGGCAGGATTGGACGTGGCACTTGGTGCCATGGTCTAGCCTTGAGCTCTGTGGTAAAGGGTTGGACTTGATGATCTGTGAGGTCTCTTCCAACCTTGGTGATACTGTGAAACTTGGGGACTGAGGAAGAAGCAAAGGCAAATCAGCAGGAAGCTCAAAATAAGGAGGGTGGCTTGACTCAGCCTAGGAAAAATTATCCTTTGTGTGGAAGTTCAACTCAGTGATGGATGACAAAAGAACCTTTCAGTAAGAGCCTTTGCCCAAAGGGCAAGCCTAGGAAGGTGGGACAGTGGTGTTCTCCCACTCCATATGCTCCCAGGGCAATGAACCTGTGGCTCTCTTGTCCAGCCATGACAGTGCAGATGTCAGCTGCTGCCAAGAATCTGGCAAGCTGCTAAAGGCACATTCATCTCTGAACGAGATGCCTTGCACTGCAGGAAAAAGATGAAGAGAAGGTTACAAGAAGCCAAGTGGTGCAAGTTCCTTTCCAAAAATGAAGACAGCAAGAGGGCAGGCTCAGCAGAATCTCTTTCTGGATGTAGAGCATCCAGCAAGTGGTGTTTGCTACGACTGTAATGCCCGGGTGTTGCATGTCTCACAGGATCACAGATCACAGGATATTAGGGGTTGGAAGAGACCCAAGGAGATCATCAAGTCCAATGCCCCTGTCAGAGCAGGACCACACAATCTAGCACAGACCACAGAGGAATGCATCCAGACAGGCCTTGAAAGTCTCCAGAGAAGGAGACTCCACAACATCTCTGGGAAGCCTGTTCCAGTTCTCTGGGACCCTAACAGGAAAGAAGTTCCCCCTTGTGTTGAGGTGGAACCTCCTGTGCTGCAACTTACACTCATTGCTACGTGTCCTATCACAAGAAGCAAGTGAGCAGAGCCTGTCCCCCCCTCCTGACCAGCCCTCAGATGTTTATAAACATTTATTAAAACCCCTCTCAGTCTTCTCTTCTCCAGATTAAAAGCCCTAGGCCCCTCAGCCTCTTCTCATTAGGCAGTGCCACCCAGGCCCCTAGCGATCCTCGTAGCCCTCCGCTGGACCCTCTCCAGCAGATCTCTGTCCCTCTTAAACTGAGGATCCCAAAACTGAATGCAACATTCAAGATGAGGTCTCACCAGGGCAGAGGAGAGAGAAAGAAGAATCTTCCTTGATCTGCTGGACAGACTCTTCTTAATACACCCCAAGATCCCTCTGGCCTTCTTGGCCACAAGGGCACGTTGCTGTCCCATAGTTAATTTGTTATCCACCAGCACTCTCAGTTCTCCTAAGATGTACACCTACACCTGGCATCTCCTCCTTCCCTTCAGTGTCTCTTGGAAGAGCCCAGCGCTGAAGTCTCATCTCATCCTGCAGTAGAACAAGGCTGGGACCAGAGGCAGGCTTTGCAGGTCCCAGCTGGGCCAGTTCAGCAGTACTGAGCAGCAAAGCTGATGCAGCAGTGCTTCACAAAGACTTAAGCGTGACTCCCACAAGCACTCTGACTTCTCACCCTTCCTGTCACTTCTCACACTAAGTAACGAGACAGAAAACTCATCACTGGTCAGGCCTTCCTAGCTGGCTCACAGCTGTGAAATTCACTTCTTTTAGTACTCCCAAGTACCTTGGATCTGACTGCTGTGAGGAGAAAACAGAAGATGCCTCCCATCACTACACTCCCAGCACAACCCAGCCTCTCCCAGCAGAAGGTAGACTGGAATCACAGAATCACCTGGGTGTAAAAGACCTTAACAATTATTGAGTCCAACCATAACCTAACATCTGCTAGGCTGTGCCCTCAAGCACCTCATCCAAATATGTTCTTTTAAACACCTCCAGGGATGGTGACTTCCTTGGCAGCCTGTTCCAATGCCTGATCACTCTTGCAGGAAAGAATTTTTTCTTAATATCCAACTTAAACTTCCCCTGGTGCAATTTGAGGCCATTTCCTCTTGTTCTATCACTTCTTACCAGGGAGAAGAGACTTTGCCACAGCCTCCTTTCAGGTAGAACAGACCATGAACAAACAGGAGTGTCCCTTGCATCAACTGCTCTCTTTTTTTTAGCATAACCTTACACTTCTGTTAATGAAATTCCTTTACCAAGCCACTCTCAGCACTGCCCTTCCCTGCCTTTACTTGCTTTTTGTAAGAGAAAGAAATCAAGCAAAGCTTCCTAAGCAGATGATGCTGTATACAAAATATTAATGCTGCTTACTCCTAAATTGATATTTCTTTGAAGACTTCTAATAAAGCCCAGCTCCTCCAGAGCCTTAACCATGACAAACGTCAATAAATGTTATGAGTCCCTGAGGCTGAATTTTAAAGGAGCATTAAAGATTAAAGAATGCACAGGTCAATTACTGAAACAAGCAAATGACTTTAGGAGTAATTACATATAATTTTGCCTTGTTTATTTTGCATTAGTTATAAGTGTCCATAATCCTGTGTATGTGTGTGTGTGTGTCCCCCAGGGTCTCTTATGGTTTGGGTTGAAAAATGCCTTCATCTCTCATTTGATTTTAAGCACAGTTGTTAGGGCCAAAACGTGGATATAAAGAGAGTCTTCTGGTGCCATATACACACACACTCACACACTATATGTATATATATATATATGAATCACAGAATCAACCAGGTTGGAAGAGACCTCCAAGATTATCCAGTCCAACCTATTCCCCAGCCCTCTCCAGTCAACTAGACCATGGCACTAAGTGCCTCATCCAGGCTTTTCTTGAACACCAGGGACAGCGACTCCACCACCTCCCTGGTCAGATCATTCCAATAGCAAACCACTCTCTCTGCAAAGAGCTTCCTCCTAACATCCAGCCTATACCTTTAGCATCTCATCTATCCAGCATGTCTGTGCCTGCCCATCCCAAGCCCTCTGGAGCCATGGCCCTGTATCCCTCTTGGCACAGCCCATTTATCTGCAGTAGACCAAAAGTTTCTCCATTTCTGTATCTCCAGAAATGGCTACAGCTACTAAAGGGCATCTTAAAGTCTGTGTTACTGACACGTGAAGCACTGGTCACTCCAGGTAGAACCAGAGTGAAGAGGCAGATCTAAGAGCCTGAGCATCTCTGCTCCTCCATCATCTCCTGTCTCTGTGAGCACATGACACTGTTGGAACATCAGCCTGAGTTTTACTGCACTGAGACCTCATGGCTTACAAGGAAAACCTTCACCTGCTCATGACAGAGGTTGCCATCCTGCCCATTTAGACTTGCTCAGGCACTGACTGTTGGCCAAACCAAAGCAAACCAGAGCCGGTGGCACAGCAGAACTGGCCCCTTATTGACACAGTGATGCTAGAGGAGGAGGAGGGGGTACTGATAGATAGTAGGCTAAAGATGAGCCAGCAGTGTACCCAGGTGGCCAAGAGAGCCAATGGCATCCTGGCCTGCATCAGGAACAGTGTGGCCAGTAGGACAAGGGAGGTTATTCTGCCCCTGTACTCAGCACTGGTCAGGCCACACCTTGAGTACTGTGTCCAGTTCTGGGCCCCTCAATTCAAGAGGATGTTGAGGTACTGGAACATGTCCAGAGAAGGGCAACAAAGCTGGTGAGGGGCCTGGAACATAAACCCTATGAGGAAAGGCTGAGGGAGCTGGGGGTGTGCAGCCTGGAGAAGAGCAGGCTCAGGGCAGACCTCATTGCTGTCTACAACTACTTGAAGGGACATTGTAGCCAGGTGGGAGTTGGTCTCTTCTGCCAGGCAACCAGCAACAGAACAAGGGGACACTGTCTCAAGTTGTGCCAGGGGAGGTCTAGGCTGGATGTTAGGAGGAAGTTCTTCACAGAGAGAGTGATTTCCCATTGGAATGGGCTGCCCAGGGAGGAGGTGGAGGCACCATCCCTGGAGGTCTTCAAGAAAAGACTGGATGAGACACTTAGTGCCATGGTCTAGTTGAGTGGATAGGCCTGGGTGCTAGGTTGTCCTGGATGATCTTGGAGGTCTCTTCCAACCTGGTTGATTCTATAAAGGTGCTGCAGGATAGGGAACAGCAGGAGAGGGGAGAAGCTTCTGCAGGGTTTTCACCCACTTTTCATTTCTTCTCTGTTCTCAGATCACCCTAAATGAACAGACTATTTACATAACCCTCCTGAAGTACATTTGATGTTCGGGGCAGACTCAGCATCTCTCCTGTGGTTGCTCTGCCTCTAATGTTATTTTATGGTGTGTCTGCTCATAACAAGGGTAATAAAATAAACTTGGGGACAAGGGGGAAGGTTGAGGAGCACATTATGCAAGGAGTCTGGACCTCTCTGTAGCCAGCAGGAAGAGGAAGCTCAGTAATGGATATGTCATAATCTTTCTGTGCTAGTTAATATACGCCCAGTGTTACCCTGATGTTTTATTGCACTCCACACGTTCAGCAGAAGCCCATTTCTTCTAAGTGATTTTGATAAGCTGATTGATGCAGTCCCTGTTTTTCTCATATGTGTGTGTTTGTAAGAACCCGTCTGCCTGATGCCATGGGCTTCTATCTAATAAAGGACCTCTAATGTACTTATTTTCCTCCACCACGACTTTCCTCCACTTTCCCCTGCAATTTACTACTTTAGAGAAATTTAATCTGCTGCTGAAATTCACTGTATTATTAATGGAGAGGCAGTGCACAGCCTCACTGTAATTAAACTATGTGCCAAGGAGGACAAAAAAAACCCCAACAATTAAAAAAACCCACCCGGTGTTCAAATAGCATCCAAGGTTTCATTGCAACTGTTTGGAGCCAAGAGCCAGGCAGAAGAGCTCTCTCAGTTTCAGAGATGCTTGCTGGCTGCTGCACAGCCGAGGTGGAGCACAGGTTTCCAGGGGATCGAATCAAACTCTCTCACTGCGGGTGTCACACATGCAAATTCTGGGCTGAAAGAGGGACAGGCTCCCTCCTTTTGATTAATGAAACACCTCAGCCCCAGGCACATAATAAGTTTTGGGAAATGCTGCCACGGGAGGCTGCAGAGGCCAGAAGCATATCGGCAGGCAAATTCACACTGGAGGGGTTTACTGGTGGCTTAGTTGATCCTGATGCAAGCCCTGCTGCAGGAATCTCTTAGGCTGCTGGCAGAGCCGGCAGGGACAGGAGCACTCTGCTTTGCAGGGAGCATCCAGACACAGGGCATGTACAGATACATGAAGCCAACTCCAGAACCATTTTGCCCAGGGCCAGGAATAATACTGCCTCTGTCCAGAAGATGCTGAGGCTCAAGGGTGCAACCCACCGTAACACAAAGCACTCTGCTAAAGCAGGCAAAGCCAGGCTGGCCCTTAGACTCCAGCCTAACACTTGGAACCTATCTCAGGTTGCTGTGCACCACAGGACGACACAGAGATGAAGTGATTCCAAACTACACAAGACCAGGGAACTTGAAAAGACCTTTCTTAAGCTGATTCAGGTCTCAGCAAAGTAAAGGTCTCTATAAAGCTCTCTGGCCAGCGTGCCTGGTACATTGGAGGTGTAGCAGATGGAGACAGCTCATCTGTGTGAAGGTTTGTTTGCTGTTGGGTGCACGATGCCAGGTCACATACAGAGAGCAGAAGAGGATTCACTTTTGATCTTGATGCATGAAAAAGGCAGGACCTATTTTCACCAAGACTGTGATGAGATTCAGAAGCCACGGAAGATCACCAGGCCACTATTTGAAGCTCTCTCACTTCACTTCAAAGCAGTCAGAGAAAACAGAGCTACTTTTTATTGGGGGGTGGTGGTGTCTCTTTTCATTTGTTAAACCTCCATAGGAGGATTAAACTCTAAAAAGAGTGCCTGGCACAAGACAGACAGAGGCAAGAGAAGCAGGAACAGCATTTCTTGGGAAGAATGGGAATGAGGTGGAATGCAGAAGGAAAACAATGAGATGTTATCTCTGCTCCTTTCATTGGGACTCTGCTGGTTTTTTCTCTTGGACTCTGCACTCCAGCATCACACACCTGTGAAAACACCAGCTGGGCAGCCAAGAGCGCTTATTTGCAATGAATATGCTTGTGAGAAGGGCTGACCAAGAGAGAACAAAAGAAAGGAGGAGAGAAAGAAATGCCAGTAATTGCTTTTATGCAAGAGCTCCAAAGTGCTGACAGAAGTGCCAGTGCTGCAAACCTGCAAAGGACTTGAAGTTCCCACGGAGAGGGAAAAAAAAAAAAAAGGAAAACGGATAAAGAATAAAAGTTCTGCTCCTGCCTCTTGAATACAACTTGCTAAGCAACTTAAATGCAACATAAACCAAAAATTGGAAGGGTAAAAAATACAGGCTTTTGAATAAAACTAGGCTCAAGTTATCAGCAAAAGTGCCACTGTCAGGAGAACTCTCTTGAACCACAGAAACATCCAGATTGGAAAAGCCTCTCAGGATCACCAAGTCCAACCTAGAACCCTACTCTACAAGATTCACCTTAAACCATATCCCTAAGCACCACATCCAAACAACCCTTAAACACATCCAGGGTTGGCGACTCAACCTGAGCAGCTCATTCCAGTGCATCTCTCCGTAAATAAACTTTTTTCTTGCGTCCACTCTAAGCCTCCCCAATCTCATCTTGAGACCATTCCCCCTTGGTCTGTCTCTAATTACCCATGAGAAGAGACCAGAGTACTCAAAGCACCCCAAGATTAAGTCACAAACGTGATGCAAGAGCAACCTCCAGTGATTTCACCTCTCAAGCATGCTGCCAAGAGCAACCTCCAGTGATTTCACCTCTCAAGCATGCTGCCAAGAGCAACCTCCAGTGATTTCAGGGGGTCAGTGCCAGTATTTCTCTGTTAACTTTGCAAAAAAACCCAACAAACCCAACAAAACATATTATTTTAAAGCTATAAAAGAAAAAAAGGCAATTATGAGTGACTTTGCCCCTAGCAGAAGAGTTACCCCTCTCTTGGCAGAGCTTGAGGCTCTGCAGGCAGGAGTTTTTAAGAAACACTGGACTTGACAGTCTGCCTCTTAGGGTGAGGTTTTAAGCTGTAGAGTACAGATTTCTACCACCCCTGAGTCTCCTGAAAGGTAACTGAAGTATTTTTCCCAAGACTAAAGCAAACCCATTCACCTGCAAAAAGTTGAAACAGAGCTATGCAACTGCAACCCAAGTTTTTGTACTCAAAACAAGGCAACCTCCATGACATTTTGTTCTTAGCAGACCTGCTCGCAGCATGCAAGGGCATGCAGAGTGCAGGTACTAAGGGCAAGGTGTTGTGCAGATGTTTTTTTTGCAGCAGAAGGCTCACCAACATGATCTCCTGGAAAATATTGATCTAGGCAATGGCAGTGAACAGGGAGAAAGGGAAAGCAACACAAGAACAGATCACTGTTTTGGTTGTAAAAGACCTTTAGGATCATTGAGTCCAACTCAACCTAACTCCACCATGGCCATTAAGCCACATATCAGAGTGCCACATCATGACATTTTCTGAACACCTCCAGGGATGGTGGCTCCATAACCATCCTGAGCAGCCTGTTCCAATGCCTGACCACTCTTGCAGGAATGAAATAGTGTCCTAATACCTGATCTATATATTTTTTGGTGCAATTTGAGGCCATTTCATCTTGTTCTATCACTTGATACAAGGGAGAAGAGACTGATCCCCACGCCACTACACCTTCCCCTGACAGGGGAAGCTGTAGAGGGTGATGAAGTCTCCCCTCAGCCTCCTCTTCTCCAGAGCAAACAATCTGAGTTCTCTCAGCCACATAGAGTCATAGAATGATTTCAGCCAGAAAAGAAAAAAAAAAAAACCTTAAAGAGTCTCTGCATCTCTTCCAGAAAGATCATAGAATCAACTAGGTTGGAAGAGACCTCCAAGATCATCCAGTCCAACCTAGCACCCAGCCCTGTCCAATCAACTAGACCATAGCATTAAGTGCCTCATCCAGGCTTTTCTTGAACACCTCCAGGGATGGCAACTCCACCACCTCCTTGGGCAGCCCATTCCAACACCAATCATTCTCTCAGTTCTCTATCTGGAAATAGGTGAAAGTTGCAAGGGGAATATATATACATATTTTTTTGTAATGGGTATCAGTTGAAAAGTGAAAATTTCATGACTGAAAGCAGCCACTTGACTTGATGGTGCAGCTTCCAGTTGGTATTTATTTGCCAGGCTGCAGTCCCTACCCTTCCTTCACTCATTGGGAAGATTTCGTACAGCGTATTTGTGAAGGATGATTGACTACAGGGAGTCTTTGTTGTACTATCTGCTGTAATTATTTTAATTCAAACACATTCCCTTATAGGACTGACATCATAAACGCTGTTTTCTATAACAAATAGCTGTCAGGGCTGTCAAGCAGATCTGCTTACTGTTTTATATCATTACGATATTTAATTTCAACTCTGCGTTCTTTGTCAAATGTTCTCAAGATTTCCTTTCCCTGGTAGCAGATCAGGCAGATGCCTTTGGTTTCAAACAGATCATTCTTTAGGGTGAGGTCAGAGGAAGGAGAGGGGGGGAAACGACAGAGGGAATTTGCAGTGAGATGCTCATGTCCCAGTGGGAACTCATGGCCAGTCTTAACTTTCCTTCTGCGCATTACTGTACATATGGGTGTTATTAACTGCCAAGCTGGCTGGGGTTTATGACATGCTCAGACTCAAACCTTCTTAGTAATAAGATCACAAGAGAAGCCTTTCTATTATCAAGCTTTAAACAGGACCAGGAGCTGATAGAAACAGGCAGCACTTAATTCCCAGCTTCTCGCTGTATTTCTCATTTATCTGGCTTCCAGCCTTCCTTGTTAAGGGAAAAGCCTTGCTTCAAAAATAAACATTCCTGGTCCTCAGAGGAGAAAGGCTGTGGAACTTCCATCCCTAGAAATGTTCAAGATCAGGCTGGAGGGGGCTTTGAGCAACATGGTCTAATGGAAGGTGTGCCCAGGTGGCCAAGAGAGCCAGTGGCATCCTGGCCTGCATCAGGAATGGTGTGGTCAGCAGGAGCAGGGAGGTCATTCTGCCCCTGTACTCTGCACTGGTTAGACCACACCTTGAGTACTGTGTTCAGTTCTGGGCCCCCCAGTTTAGGAGGGACACTGAGATGCTTGAGCGTGTCCAGAGAAGGGCGACGAGGCTGGGGAGAGGCCTTGAGCACAGCCCTACGAGGAGAGGCTGAGGGAGCTGGGATTGGTTAGCCTGGAGAAGAGGAGGCTCAGGGGAGACCTTATTGCTGTCTACAACTACCTGAGGGGTGGTTGTGGCCAGGAGGAGGTTGCTCTCTTCTCTCAGGTGGCCAGCACCAGAACGAGAGGACACAGCCTCAAGCTATGCCAGGGGAAATTTAGGCTTGAGGTGAGGAGAAAGTTCTTCACTGAGAGAGTCATTGGACACTGGAATGGGCTGCCCGGGGAGGTGGTGGAGTCGCCGTCCCTGGAGCTATTCAAGGCAGGACTGGACGTGGCACTTGGTGCCATGGTCTAGCCTTGAGCTCTGTGGTAAAGGGTTGGACTTGATGATCTATGAGGTCTCTTCCAACCTTGGTGATACTGTGTCTGTGCCCATGGCAGAGGAGTTGGAACTAGGTGTTTTTTAAGCTCCATTCCAACCCCAACTATTCTGTGATTCTATTATCCAAGAGCCATCACCGCGCAAGTGGATTACTTGAGCAGTTGGAAGCTTTGTGTTAGAACACAGCATGTGTTTTGCTCAGAAAATAGAGCTGCTCTACCCTGACCTACAAACTCTCCTGGCCAACACCTGCTCTGCTGGAGCCACCTCTGAGATTGTTCTTGCAATTCAAAGAAACTCTCCTCTGCTCCTTGCTGACATCTCAACCAACCTGATGAGAAGAGGTGCCCAAGAGCCCCACATGCTCTGTTTTTATTGTGATTCATTGAATTGCAAATGGGTTTTGCAAAAATACAATGTGAGGAGCTGCTGCTTCAGGAGAGTTCTGGAGCTTCATGCCCTCTCCTACATGGAGCTTTTGGCAAGAACAAGCATTGCTGATCCCTACCCGTTTGTTTGAGAGAGAAAACACATGGAGTATTTTACTCTGCCCACCTATGGGTGGACAGGAGATGATGAAGGGAAACTCATTGAGCGCAGAGCTCCTCTGACCTCTCCACTGCTGCAGGCAGACACACAAAATCCATTTTCTGCGAGCTGCTGGGGTCAGATCCTGCAAGTCTTGCCAAGTCATTGCCATGGGCTCCTGGAAAACATGCCTGCTAGGTTTCCAAAAGCCACCTTGGTGTCTCATTGCCCTTTCTACGTGCAGGTCTATACAGAGGGAACCATAAATGTTCACCCACCTGCTCTGTCTTTTCAGAGCAAGAGAACAAAGCAGTAGGGAGCTCCTGGTATGCAGAACCAGCCCAGAGGGAAGAAGAGTGCCTGAAGAGATTATATTTCTGAGAGGGATGAGCACAGCCTACCCTGCCCACAGCAGGCTTCAGAGACACCAGAGACCTCAAGACTCTCAGATACTCCTAGTCCTGCTGGAGAAGGCGCTCACTCATCCAGCAGGCTCTCAGGTCTCCAAGAAAGAAGCCATCTTCATGCTAAATATTCCTACCATGCCTAGAACAATGAGATTTCAATTCTAGTCTTTTGGCAGGAATCACAATCAAGGAGAAGCCAGAGGCTGGCACGGTCTGACCACTCTTTCCAGTGCAGAAGAGGAGTCCCCCACACAAACACCAGCTCTCACAGTCACAAACACCAGCTCTCACAGTCACAAACACGAAACAAACGACCCCCAGCCCCCTCTGAAGGAATCAGCATTATCACAGCAAATGCTTCATTTGCTCAGCTACTGAGATATGGGGCCACAGCTTGCTAGGATCCCTGCACATGCTCTGCTGTGTGGAGCTTATCATTTAATTAAAACTAACCCCCAGGTTTGGAGGACCAAGCCAGCAATCCTCACTGAGCTGCTCTCCTCTCCCTCTCCTGCCTCTCTCTAGCCCTGCCTAGGTATATAATGTTGTAACCTTGCTTGCCTGCACGAAAGTGCTATAAACCATCCATAAATTTTACTGACTTTCCAGTGACCTTCATGAGGACTGGAAGAGTCACATCTCAGACCAAAGATGGAGCTGTAAATATTTTATCTGTGCAGTAAACACAGCGTCGACAGCAGCAACTCACTCGCGTCCCGCGGGCTGCTGGGTGTGTGCTGCTGCAGATTTATCTGCTGCCTCGAGAAGAGCCTGGGCACACAAGCTCACAGAAAGCTATCTCATTCCCAGCAGCTTCGTGTCACCGGCAGCGGCTCCTGCCTCGGTACAGAGCAGTTCCTTGCTCTAGGAGAAAGGCAGGGAACGGGAGCCAGGCTGGCAGCAAAGCAGAGGTGCTAAGTGCTCCTCTAGCGATGCCCTGAGCCAGCAAAGCTCTAAAACGTGGTGGAGTTTGACAATGTGAGATGTCCTCTGGCTGCTGTGGACTTTCTGGCACCTGAAGACTGTTCTTTTGCAGACTCTGGGGTTCAGGTTTGGGAGGATGGCTCTGAGATGATCTTTTGTTCACATTTCCCCCAGCCATATAAAATGTCTCGTGAATTCATAGTATCATAGTATCATAGTATTCAAGAGTACCCACACCCAACCAGATTTCTCCTTGTATCACAGTATCACAGCATTATCAGGGTTGGAAGAGACCTCACAGATCATCAGGTCCAACCCTTTACCACAGAGCTCAAGGCTAGACCATGGCACCAAGTGCCATGTCCAATCCTGCCTTGAACAGCTCCAGGGACGGCGACTCCACCACCTCCCCGGGCAGCCCATTCCAGTGTCCAATGACTCTCTCAGTGAAGAACTTTCTCCTCTCCTCCAGCCTAAATTTCCCCTGGCACAGCCTGAGGCTGTGTCCTCTTGTTCTGGTGCTGGCCACCTGAGAGAGGAGAGCAAGCTCCTCCTGGCCACAACCACCCTTCAGGTAGTTGTAGACAGCAATAAGATCACCCCTGAGCCTCCTCTTCTCCAGGCTAACCAATCCCAGCTCCCTCAGCCTCTCCTCGTAGGGCTGTGCTCAAGGCCTCTCCCCAGCCTCGTCGCCCTTCTCTGGACACGCTCAAGCATCTCAGTGTCCTTCCTAAACTGGGGGGCCCAGAACTGAACACAGTACTCAAGGTGAGGTCTAACCAGTGCAGAGTACAGGGGCAGAATGACCTCCCTGCTCCTGCTGGCCACACCATTCCTGATGCAGGCCAGGATGCCACTGGCTCTCTTGGCCACCTGGGCACACTGCTGGCTCATGTTCAGGCGGGTATCAATCAGCACCCCCAGATCCCTCTCTGTCTGGCTGCTCTCCAGCCACTCCGACCCCAGCCTGTATCTCTGCATGGGGTTGTTGTGGCCAAAGTGCAGCACCCTGCACTTGGAGCTATTGAAGCCATCCCATTGGACTCTGCCCATCTGTCCAGGCAGTCAAGGTCCTGCTACAGAGCCCTTCTGCCCTCCAACTCAGTCACATCTGCCCCCAGCTTAGTGTCATCTGCAAACTTGCTGATGACTGACTCCATGCCCTCATCCAGATCATCTATGATGATGGTAGGTCAGCACAAGCTGAACTGTTACCAACAGGAGAGTGTCCTCACCCTGCTTTGGAGAGTAACTGCTTCCTGGCTGCATGACACCTGCAGCCTACACTGCTTCCATCCATCACTCCGATCAGCTCCTCCCAGGCTCACACAGGGGCGGGATACGGAGCTGCCAAATGGCACAGCCCTTCTCTTACCACTGTGCCACTCCCCCAGCCACTGCTTCTGATCTCTGGGGTTCTACTGTTTGAGGTAGATCCCCTCTTTAGTCCCTGTGATGGAGAAATGAAGCCCGTGGTCCTAGTGCGGTTTCTGGCCTCTCACTGCTGGTGGCTGACATCCACGTGTAGGTGGCCAAGTTCCGTTCAGCCCAGAGGATGAGAGCAGCTACAGCCATCCTCCTACAGTGAGCAGCCATTTGAAAGAGGCTGAAATGTCTTACCAGGGATTGGCACTAAGGGAAAAAAACCCAAACAACTATTTTCTACTAAGCCTGAGGATTTTAGAAAGCAAAAAAGAGGATAGTGAGCCTGTCACCAACCAGCTTCGCCTGCAAGGGTGAGAAGCAGCTTAGATGGGACACAACTCAGCTGTTGCACTTTACTCAGAATTCAAATCTGCCCCCTGAAAAAGTCTGTCCAGCTTCACATCCTTTACACGCTCCAAGCCACACTTCTGTGAGGCATTACCACTTCTCTGGATCCCCAGAGGGCAGCAGGGTGCCTGGACCACAGGGTGCTCTGCTCAAAAGCCCCAAGCCCCTCAGTATCTTTGTTTTCCCTCATCACCATGTGCCCTTGCAGCCTCTGCCACACACATCCACCCTCCTGTGTAGGCTCCAGATGGCTCACGCTTGCATCAACCTGGACACGTATTTAGGCTGTAATATATCTTAAGGCAAAACTACATCTACAAGACAATCCCCAAGGATATGTCCCTTTGTTTTCCAGCACACACTGCCAGGAGACATGCACGTGAAGTGCCTGCTGCTATAATTGTGCCAAGAACAAGCAAGTCTCCAAGGCTTTAGCAGACAGCATCCACATCAGGTTGCCTGGCTCCACCACTCCTGCTGCTGGCATGGGTTGGCACTACTGGGAAACTTGCCTGAGGGATGTGAGGGTAAGATGGGCTGTTGGCCTGGCTCCCATCTCCTGTGTCTGTCCTCAGACGTCCTTCCTTATTCTGATCTGGTCCTGAGTCTTCAGCTTCTCCCCCAGTAAAAGAGCCCAGCTTGCCCTGGCACGGCCTGCTGCTTTGGATCATCCTCAGATCCTCCCTGTGGGAAGATCCCATATCTCTCTCCTGCTAAGCACAATCTCACTCCAGCTCCTCCAGTAGCTTCAGAAGAGGAACAGCCCAAAGTGTCATGATGTGGCATGAGGCAGCAGCCTTTTCCAGGTCACTTGCCCTGGAGATCCCTGCCCAAAGACAAGAGCAGGCTGCCCAGGTTGTAAAGGGTTAGCTCATGAGAGTAAAGGGTTAGTTTTGTCTGGCAAAGGCTTCCAACTGCCACCCCCCTCCCGATTTATTTCTGCAATTGTAATTAAGGCCCTGACAAAGTGGTTTAGCTGCCTGAGTCTTTTGTTCAATTTATTGATTAGCTATTTCTCAGAAGTTCATTACCATCCAGAGGCTGGGAATTGGGAATTGGGTCTATGTGGTTTTTCAAGGCTTCATCTCTGCTTCAGATGATTAAATGCAGCCACAACACATCCATCCTGCATTGAACAGCTCTGCCCAAGGTCAAACATTCATGCAAAACAGGAGTGCATATCTGCATGTCTAAATATCATCTGCATGAATTTCCAAGAGGATGTTTTTAAAGCCTCCTCAGCAAGTAGGGGGGGGGAGAAGTATTTATGGAGGTAAGGCAGGTCATATCTTAATGCTCCCAACACAATATCCTTTAATTATAAGCTAATAGATAAAAAAAATAAATCACAAGACCAAGTCTCTCCAAGCAGGAACGAGGGAGGTGTCAAACTGCAATTGGCACAAATTGGCAGCTTCTGCTAGGGAGCAGAGGGCTGAACGACAGGGGTGGACAATTCTGAGAGACAAGAACGTGGAGGAAGCCCTGGATACCATCATCCATCTTACAGTGGGGGAAACAAAGGACTCCAGTACATCGTGCTGTCCCTACCAGCAATCTTCATTAAGTTCAATATTTATCACAAGGACAACACATCACATACCCCCCCTCCACACCCCCATCTCTTTTCAAGAAGCACAACCTGCTGTCTTTCCTTGAAAGATTTTCTAAGCAAATGAGATGCAGCAGGTTTCATCCAGATTTCCATAGAGCATTTGTCATTAGCTAAGCTTGAGAAGACAGGGTTTAGGAGAAGCCGTGACATGAGTGAGAGCCTCACCAGAAGCTGAAGGGCACAGCACTAGGAGGAAGGTAATTCTGGATGGAAATACCCATTAGCTCCTCTTACTCAATGTTTTGGGGGGTACTGACCACAGCACAAGAAAAATAAGCACACCATGAAGAGGAAGAACAGGGCAGCACAGAGCTGGAGACAGCATGGGTCAAGCAAGGAGAGATCAAGACCAGGGTCAAAACCAGCTGCATGCCCAGGTGACCAAGACATTCACCATTCTGGCTTGTACCAGCAATAGTGCGGTCGGTAGCACTAGGGCAGGGGTCATCCCCCTGGCCTTTGCAGCTCAAATACTGGGTTCAGTTCTGAGACCCTCACTACTGGAAGGCTAGTTAGATTGTGCCTGGTACACAACCCTGTGAGGAGAAGCTGAGGGAGCTGGGGGCATGCAGTCTGGAGAAGAGGAGGGTCAGGGATGACCTCATTGCTGTCTACAACTACCTGAAGGGAAGATGTAGCCAGGTGGGGTTGGTCTCTTCTGCCAGGCAATCAGCAGCAGAACAAGGGGACACAGTCTCAAGTTGTGCCAGGGGAGGTCTAGGCTGGATGTTAGGAGGAAGTTCCTCACAGAGAGATTGATTGGCATTGGAATGGGCTGCCCAGGGAGGTGGAGTCACTGTCCCTGGAGGTGTTCAAGAAAAGCCTGGATGAGGCACTTAGTGCCATGGTCTAGTTGATTGGCCAGGGCTGGGTGCTAGGTTGGGCTGGATGATCTCGGAGAGGTCTTCCAACCTGGTTGATTCTATGATTCTATTCTAAGATGCTGGAGTGTGTTCAAGAGAAGGACAATGAAGTTGGTGAAAGATTTGGGATACAGGTCTGATAAGGAACTTCCAAGGCACCTGGACTTGTTTAGACTAAGAAAAAAAGGAGGCTCAGAGGAGACCTCACTCTATAAGATTCTGAAAGGCAGTTGAAGCCAGGTGAAGATTTGTCTCTTCTTCCATGAAACCAAGAAATAGGACAAGATGAAACTGCCTCAAGTTGTGTCAGAGGAGGTTTAGGATGGACAGTTGTAACAGCTCCTTCCCTTAACAGGTTGTCAAGTCTTGGAATGGGCTGCCCAGGGCAGTGGTGGAGTCCCCCATTTCCTGGAGGGATCATGCTGTTCAAGGTCTTTTCTACCTGTGATTCCAGGGTTTCTCCACAGAAGACATAGGCTCCAGTCCTGCAGCCCAGAGAATACAGGGCAGGATTTGACTGGCTGCAGTTGCAAGCTGTACTCTGCTTGATCTCATCTTACACCCCAGTGAAGATCCCCCCACCTTCCTTCATTCTTCCCAGCTCACATGCACCTGTGTTACCCTTTCTTGAGCCTCCTATCTCTGAAGAACACAATCTCCCTCTCATCCCCATACTTGTCCTCCTCTCTTCCAGGACAACGCCAGAGAAATGATGCACAGGGGGATGCAGGAGAGGCTTCTGCTTTAGGTTTCCCTTCAAATTGATGCCTCTTTCACAGCCCAGCTGTGCAAGGTGGTGAGTGGCACTGAAAATACCCTGTCCCACATTAAGCAGTGCATTCTCAGCAGCTATGTCCATACAAATAGGAGCACTCTGCCTCCTGCAGCCAGCAATATTCAGCCAGTTGGAGCAAGAAAGAAGCTGAAATGGTACATAGAATCTTAGAATCAACCAGGTTGCAAGAGACCTCCAAGATCATACAGTCCAACCTAGCACCCAGCCCTAGCCAGTCAACCAGACCATGGCACCAAGTGCCTCATCCAGTCTTTTCTTGCACACCCCCAGGGACGGTGCCTCCACCACCTTCCCGGGCAGCCCATTCCAATGGGAAATCACTCGCTCTGTGAAGAACTTCCTCCTAATATCCAGTACAAGTCTTAGAGAAGTCCTAGGGCTTACCAGAGAAGCAATTTCTCATCTCAGCACCTTGCTTCTTGGTAACACACTTTCTCTTTTTTCAAGCTTAGAATCACAGAATCAACCAGGTTGGAAGAGACCTCCAAGATCATCCAGGCCAAACTAGCACCCAGCCCTGTCCAATCAACTAGACCATGGCACTAAGTCCCTCATCCAGGCTTTGCTTCAACACGTCCAGGGATAGTGACTCCACCATCTCCCTGGGCAGCCCATTCCAATGCCAACCACTCTCTCTGGGAAGATCTTCCTCCTAACATCCAGCTTAAACCTCCTCTGGCACAACTTGAGACTGTTTCCTCTTCTGCTGCTGCTGGTTGCCTGGGAGAAGAGACCAACCCCCACCTGGCTACAGCCTCTCAAAGAGTCTTTAACAAAACCCACACTAATTTTCAGCTCCAGGAAAGGAGATTGGTAGTTTGCTCATTTCAGCTTCTTTTCAGAACAGAGGCATTGGTTTCTTCCCCAGTAACATTTTTTTTTCTAAGTGAACACTATTTCTACTCAGACCAAACCATTTCCTGCTCTCCTTTGGAGTCAACACCCATGTCACCACAGAGACACACTCTGATCTTTGCTACACCATGTGCTGGGTTGGATGCCAGCTGGAGCACCATGAAACCAAGCAGACTTTGATGCAGCAATAAGGTGCTGGCTCTCAGTAACGAGCAAAAAGGGAAAAAAGGGAGGAGATGCTTTGCCCCTCTACCTCCTGCATTCCTCCCTCCTGAAGATTTTTGTCTCCAATTTTCTCCCCTTGCCTTGGGGGTCCCTTTCAAGGGATGTAATTGATATAGTCACTGAAAATAATGGAATTTATAGCCCAGACTCAACACTATAAATTTAGCTATTACATTCCTGATGGGAAAATGAAGAACAAAATGAATTGAGACAGAATATTTGTCTTAATAATTGTCTCTTTTCTATGCTGTATGTGTTTAATAGGTCTATGTGTGTGCATATATGCATGAATATATACCTACACACAGAGAGAACTGGATTTAACAAAGCAGGGGGCTTGCTTTGACTTTTGAGTTGGGTTTCTTTTTGTTTTGTTGGAGGCTTTTTTTGATTTTAAAGCCCACATCAGCACAAACCCCCCCAGCCTGGCAAGCAGACAGTAGGGAAGCCATCTGTAACAGAGTAACAAGGTGAATTGCCCATAGTGGAGCTGTGGGATGGGGGAAGAGCCCAGCTGCATAATCCAGACACGGTAAGAACCGATTGCTCCGCGTTGCAAACGCACACTGCTGCCTCTCTGGGCTTTTGGCTGCTTTTCAGATTGATTTCTTTTTTTCCACCAGGAAAGTAAGAGCTGAGCCAGCACTTCCCTGCTCAAAGCTATTGCCCTGAGACTCTGATAAGGTTCCTCACTGAAACCTTCCCTCTTCTCCACTCTTCCCTTCCCATCCTTGTTCCACCTTCTGCTGTTTCGGGTTGGGCTCACCTAACATCATCTCCATCCCACTGCGAATGCACCACCAAAAAGGAGAAAGTGCATGTCCAGGCTGTGATCATTTGTCATTTAGATAGAGTCTATGATATGAACCATGGCAAACACTGTAATGACTAATTTCAAACATTTATTACAACACTTGAGAGACTTGAAAGCTCTCCCTGCTCTTGATTTTAATAAATGCAGTCTTGAAGCAGCCGCTTATCAAAGTGACACAAATTGTGTGGTAAATAGATTATGGCACAGCTGAAATACTGGAAAATGAGATCAGAAATGCTACTATCTCCCATTTAAAGCTTTGTAAGATGCTCCGATCGAGAGGATTCCAGAAAAGTGGCATGGGTAGAGCTGGTGGAAGTGGGAAGAAGCCAAAATGCCAGGGGATCAGCGCAGGGCCAGCCGGCTGCTTATCACCCACCCATTTGCATATGTGCAATTTCTTGCACATTAACGAGTTTGTACACCAAAGGGCTGGGGGAAAGATACCAACAGTCCTTGAAGTCATCTTTTTTTTAGTGCCAAACCGAGATAGAAGCCCAGCTTCATCTGGGAAAGAGTTATCACACCAGCAGCAAGACTTCCTCACGCTGTTTTCTGCCCCTCCATCTCGTTGTCTTCATGGAACAAATAAAACTGTTATCAAAACTTGCCAACAGTACTGAAAAGGAAAATATTTTGCCTTTTTCTTGGTTTTGTTTTTTAAGTGGCAAATTGCACATAGATTGCCATGGACAGATAAACTGAAAGCTGAATTAGTATTTGTTTTCGTGACGTTCTGAAACCCGAGGCAAGAGCTTCACTTTGGGAACACTCTTTGAGCAAGGAAAGTGTTCAATATCTGGAAAACAGTTGGTTTGTTTTTAAAAAGCATTCCCCAAGGAAGGGGGGGAAGGGAAGTATAACAAGCCACATTTTTCAGCCAGACATACAGGGACTCTGTAGGCCAGCTGGTGAAGAAACTTAAAGACTAGAGACAGAAAAATGAGGATGGAAATGCAAGAAGCCTTTCATCAAAATGAGATTCATTTTTAGAATCAGCTGCTGCCAGTTGTTTTTAAGGTACAAAGAAGGGGGAAATAATGGTGTCAGGTACTATGGAATTCCTCATTCAATGCAGCAAACACTGTGGGACAGATTAGCTCTGTGTTTGTAGACCTCTTCTCCGGCTGAAGTGGCCAGACCAAATTTCCATGGCAAGGGAACGCACCCAGTTTCAGTGAAATGGGAAGGACTAAATTTTGGGGGTCCAGCTCAACTCAAGGCACATGGCAGAGTTGTCTTTGAGGTCAGTCAGTGAGCTACATTTGTGGAAGTGAGTTTTCATTTAGGAAAGGAGTAAGATAGTGACTCATAATGTGGGACTCACATGGGGGAGGTCTAGGCTGGATGTTGGGAAGAAGTTGTTGCCAGAGAGAGTGATTGGCATTGGAATGGGCTGCCCAGGGAGCTGGTGGAGTTGCTGTCCCTGGAGGTCTTGAAGCAAAGCCTGGATGAGGCACTTAGTGCCATGGTCTAGTTGACTGGACAGGGCTGGGTGCTAGTTTGGCCTGGATGATCTTGGAGGTCTCTTCCAACCTGCTTGATTCTACGATTCAGTCACAACAGCCTAGCACTCCACAGACTCTCAATGCTCCCTCAGCCTGAATTTCTAAGCTCCCTAGCATCACCAGGCATTGAAGTACAAGCAAGAGCTAGCTGTAGAGACACTACAGGCCACTGCAGGCATCTGGGCTTCAAATTTAGGTATCCAAGTTGGGTGATTTAAATTTGACAGTGAGAGTACCCCCCACTGTGCTAATTTTGGTGGCTCTTTGCCTAAATCCCCTGAACAATGCTGCTTTGCGTCTTTATGGCCCAGTCCTTTGAAAAGATGCTGCCTAAGAATAAGGCTGCAAGTTGTGAATATGCAAAGCAGGAATATTCCCCCCATCAGATATTCTTTTGCTTTATTCATATGATTGAAACTCTTGCTATGGTTCTTGCAAATCCAAGGAAATGTGTTTACAGTCTCATCAACTGAAAAGAATTGGATTCCCACATTGCGGCTCAGGGGATTTTCTGGGGTTTCTATCAAACACAGCAACTCTGGCAGCAGAAGGCTACTTTAATAAGAGCCTATATTGCAGTTTCATAGTAGAATACACAATTAAAACCAGAAGGGGGAAAAAAATACACATGCTTTCAATCTTCCTTTAGGAGAAACTTCAGAAATCTGGGGAATGGGGGAAAACTGATTCCTCCCGACTGCCCTGAATTCTCTCTTGTATTACTTTTGCCCTTGGTGCTGGTGAACTTTCATCCCCAGCCCTGAAAGTCCTCTCTGGTTACACACACCATGGTGCAGGAAGGGCTGGCAGAGGAGAGGGGAGCTTTGCAGCAGCACCACTGCAACTCTGCTACCCTCACTGCAGCCTCGATCACTGCTTGTATTTAGTGTGAAGCAGAAATGAGAGAGGAGCAACTTCTTTCTCTCCAGGCCCTACAAGACCAGAGTTACAGATACCTTCCTGGGGGATAAAGTTAATGTACAAAGCAGCTGCTCAGGGCACACACATTGCTCTTACAGAGCATTTTCCCTCTTGCTGCAGCCCTAGCACAAGAAGAAAACATGTTAGAGGCTTGGCAAGCTACCAGTCTGTGCAGGGCACAAGTCATCAGCTTTCCCCAAGTAGTGTGAGCAGTTGTCTTACAAAACATAAGCAGTTGGTGGCACTCAGCAAAGATGAGGTCTGTGTGGCACAGGACAGTGCAGCTGAGCCCATTTAACATGTCCCACCTTCTGGCAATGCCTTCCCTTCCTACTGACTGGGGACAATGAGCTCTGGAGTCACTGCACTGAAGAGGTGCCAGGAGGATCCCAGTGCTGTTGAGCTGGGTGTGCACTGGTGACTGCACGCACCTTACCTACAGGAGCAAGGTCAAAATGCAGCCAGCAGGGTTTGGCCTGGGACAACATGCTTTTTCCTCACTGCACTATTCCTTCAGCCAAACCTACTTGTCTCATTCCAATGTCTCCAAGCAAGATAAAACAGTTCAGTGGGGATGGCTGGGGAATAAAACATGAGCCCTGGAATGAAATCAGGACTAACTTGGCACTGTAGACATCTTGTGAGGATGTAGAGTTCTGCCTTCAGCAAAGCAGTGGGATCTGCACAGCCTCCTCCCAGTCCAGCACTCAGGGCTTTCCCTATTCCCAGCCAAGGAGTACCCTAGGCCTTCCAGCCCCAGCATACATGATAGGGGTCCCATGGCCTTATGTAGGATTGTTCATGCTCAGCCAGGGAATTCAGGCACCCCAGCAGTAACATCCCTCCAGACACACCTCACTACCTCAGGAGCTTTCTCCACTCTGTAGCCTGTAAACAGCTCAGGGTATTTTTTGTGACATGGACCCACAACTGCTGTTGTGCAATCGAGCAGCTGCTCTCGGAACAAGGGTAACAGCCTAAAATGTAGTTTCAGTAACTTTCATCTATAAATCATGAACTACCTTTAGCTGGCAGGTAACTGTCACATCCTGACTGCAGGGGACTGCAGCACGCAGAGATGCTGGAACTGCCTGTCAGGAAGGGCAGAGTTGGAGCTCAGCTTCCCCAGCTCTCACTGCAACCAGCTTCTGTCTGCTTTTCACTTTCTCCATTCCCCAGTCATAAATAGAGATGGCATTTCTGACAGGTATTTGGAGCTCTTGCTGGGCTCTCTTTTTCCATTTAAGGAGTCATTGGCAACAATTCCCCCACCTCTGGTTCGAGCAAGAAGCTCCCCACTGCCTCTTTGCTGGTGTGGAGCCCCAGCCTAACACTGCCCATGACAGGGTGGGCTTCTGAGCTCAGGCAGTGACCCTGGCAGAAGAAACACCGTTGGGATAAGGAGAGAGATGCTCACACTGAGATGTAACCATGGCAACATGCTTTTGCAGAGCAGGAGGCATATCTGCCAAGGCTCAGAGATTTGCCATTTGATCGCATGGATTTCCATGCTCTGGATGCGATCACATCACACAAAATCCAGGTCAGGCTTGATGCCTTGAATAATTCTTTACCCTCAGGGGCACAGAACTGATGTAGGAAGCTGTGTCTCATGAAGGATACAGTAGGATTAAACAGATTATCTTTTTTTGGCCAAAAGTAAAGGTGAGCTTGCAAATGAAGAGCCAGACAGTTCTGCTGCTATTGCATGGGAAGTGGCAGGGAAGCAGCAGAACCTCAGAGCTGTGTGTGGAAATCTGCATGTCCTGGGGAGGAGATAAAGCAAATTCTCCAGAGCTAGAGTATGATCCTTCTAACCAAAAATCCCATCCCATCTGCCTCTTCATCTTGTCACAGTTATCCAAGGGTAAGAGTAACTGCATTTCCAAACTCTCAACAGGCACAGTATCAACTTACAGTTTTTTGCCCCTATCTGCCTCTGAACAACCCAGCCAGGCTGGCCAGGATCCTGGCAGGAGTTTGTCAAACCACTGCTAGAGAGGTTCCCCTGGCCCCAGCCATGGAGATGACAGCCCCGGCATCCCAATATCCACCCAGCAGCAATGCTTCTGTTCTGGGGAGCCAGCATCCTCACCCTGCAGAGAGCCCCTCCTGCAGTCCTGAGAAGACAGGGAACAGCAAAAGAGCAGGGCTGCGAGGTGCCAGAGGAACAGCCTGTGCCAGCACACGCTGGGGTGGCAAGGGGAACACGAAGCCCTAAGAGGCAAAGGCAAAGCAAGAGAGACAGAAAAACCACAAACTCTTCAGGGCTTTGAGAGATTTGTGGCAAATCCTGGGATGAAAATATTATCTCCTGGGTTCTGCCACTGAATCAGACCCACAGACTGGCAAGGGCTGTATTTGCTCTGATATGTGCCTGTGCAAATCAGGAAAGCTGGGTCTGAAGCCCAGAAAGAGCAGGCAGCTTGAGAGCAAACAGAACAGAGCAAGCAAAGGATGTGCCAAGCGTTTTGATTCAAGCAAATCTGCAAGAACTGCTGTGAACTCCACATCTTTGAGCTGGTGAAGAGAGAAAAGAGGGAAGGAAGAGCCAAAGCTCCATGTAGCATTGTTCAGCCTTCTTGCTCTGATGACCTTCTCCATCGCGTGACCCTGAGACAGGATGTGATAGAAGAAACCACAGCTCCAGAGCGGTTTTACACTGCCTGTGATCATGTGTGAATGGGGGTGGGAGGGAGGATGGGTCTAAAGAAAAATATCAAATTCAGGTGTAAATAGGAATCTCATCTGAGTCAGAACTCAGATGTGTTGGGGGAAAAAAAGAGGTTTATTTCTTATTTTGAGAACATTTTTCTCCCTTTTATGCCAGCAAACCTAAAACCCTAGAAACTGGATGTTCTCATCCTGGCTCCCTGTAAAGAGTGTACCCTTCCCTCAGTGGCTCCAGTGCTTCAACCCTCTGCAAACAACAGGTCCCAAGACCTTGAAAGGACGAGTCAGCGATGCAGAGATCATCCTCCATTAGAGCAGGAACAGAGAGGGAAGGGGAATTTATCCCAACAAGAGTCTTTTGGAGAGGTTTAATTCATTCCCGTGTCAGGTCCTTTCCTTCCTGCCCTCCCCACCCCGAGCTCCCTCTGAACCAGTCTTCCCCATCCCTTGCTTTTCACCTCTGTAGGTCTGAGAGGGAGATAAACATGCCCTAATTATTTTCCTCTTGCACAGCTGAGCCCTGCAGCCCTTAATTTCCTTACCTGAATGCTCTCGCTTCGAGTGGGTTATATACGACAAAGCCTTCCGAGTATATTTGTTGTGCGGCAGAACTCGGGTGTCACACAACCATCTCAAATCCCTCTTTTCCCCAGCACAGACTAATAACAGACATGAATTACACAGACTTCTGAGAATCTAGAGGGCCAAAAGACTAAAAGGAGGGAAGAAATAGGGTCACAGATCCTCTTGTCTTCAGACAAATAGCACAGATACAGAATAGAGATTAAAACTTGTCTTCAATTTTGTTCTCGATTTTGGACAGGAAGAGGTTGGCTGCACTGCAACTGCCTTTACACAACCATAGCGTCCTGGCTGCACTGCAACTGCCTTAACACAACCATAGCGTCCTGGCTGCACTGCAACTGCCTTAACACAACCATAGCGTCCTGGCTGCACTGCAACTGCCTTAACACAACCATAGCGTCCTGGCTGCACTGCAACTGCCTTTACACAACCATAGCGTCCTGGCTGCACTGCAACTGCCTTTACACAACCATAGCGTCCTGGCTGCACTGCAACTGCCTTTACACAACCATAGCGTCCTGGCTGCACTGCAACTGCCTTAACACAACCATAGCGTCCTGGCTGCACTGCAACTGCCTTAACACAACCATAGCGTCCTGGCTGCACTGCAACTGCCTTTACACAACCATAGCATCCTGGCTGCACTGCAACTGCCTTTACACAACCATAGCGTCCTGGCTTCACTGCAACTGCCTTTACACAACCATAGCGTCCTGGCTTCACTGCAACTGCCTTTACACAACCATAGCGTCCTGGCTTCACTGCAACTGCCTTTACACAACCATAGCGTCCTGGCTTCACTGCAACTGCCTTTACACAACCATAGCGTCCTGGCTGCACTGCAACTGCCTTTACACAACCATAGCGTCCTGGCTTCACTGCAACTGCCTTTACACAACCATAGCGTCCTGGCTGCACTGCAACTGCCTTTACACAACCATAGCGTCCTGGCTGCACTGCAACTGCCTTTACACAACCATAGCGTCCTGGCTTCACTGCAACTGCCTTAACACAACCATAGCGTCCTGGCTGCACTGCAACTGCCTTAACACAACCATAGCGTCCTGGCTGCACTGCCGTTGCCTTAACACAACCATAGCATCCTGGCTGCACTGCAACTGCCTTTACACAACCATAGCGTCCTGGCTGCACTGCCATTGCCTTAACATAACCATAGCGTCCTGGCTGCACTGCCATTGCCTTAACATAACCATAGCGTCCTGGCTGCACTGCCATTGCCTTAACATAACCATAGCGTCCTGGCTGCACTGCCATTGCCTTTACACAACCATAGCGTCCTGGCTGCACTGCCATTGCCTTAACATAACCGTAGTGTCATGCCTCTCAGAGGTACGTTGTTGGCAGCTGCTGCAAAGGCAAGCAGCAGAGAGAACAGCTACTGCACTGTGTCCCCCATGGGGTGACCATAGAAGAGGCTGGCTTCTGCTCTGAGCCAAGGCAAGCCACCAAGTCTCAGCTGGGCAGTGCAAGGGAAGCTGGCACTTTACCTGCAGTCAGTACATCATTCTCAGCACTCCTGGGGAAGTAATGAGGTCCAAAATCTCCCATCACGACTGCTGCCTTGTACAAATTGTGGACCACCAGCACAAAGCTCCTCCACATACAAACACCAAGTGCATCATGTAGACACAAAGAGGCACTGAAGACCAGCAGACATCCAAACCTTGATTTATGCAGACATATATAGTAAGAACCATCATCATCTATAATACCCCCTTGAAGACACCTTTGAACTGCTTCTATATGAGCACTAGGCAGAGAGCACAAAAAGCTGGGTGATCACAGAAAGTAATCCCCTTTGTTCAGACCCTCAGCAGCCCTCAGTTGCAGGCAACCTTCTCTCCTGCTTGCACCACAGGAGCATGCAAACCTTTCACAGTCATTTCCCAAGTCCTCCCTTTCCTTGCAGACTCCTGTTTCAGGATGACTTCTTCAGGAAGTCAGGAAAGACAACCCTAAAAAACCCATGGAGACTGCAAGGGTCCTCTGTTGATGACACCAATAAAAGCATGTCACACTGGGGATGTTACCAAGAGATTCATTCTGTGACACAGGCCACGTGACAGAGACCACTGTGACTTTTGGCCATGTGGTAGCTCAGCTGTAAGCCCCTGGCCTGAGACTAGATCAGTCCAGGGAGATGTGCTGGCATGAAGGCTGTGGGGCAATGCAGCTCCTCTTTGTAGGATGGAACCGCTCAGTAGAGACCTTCTGCTGGCTCTGGTCCTACAACCCAACCAGATGCTCAGCTGCTCCCCACCAGCATGGAAACCTGTCACCCCCCAGTTCTGCTGCCAGAACTCTCTTTCCATGCCTTGTTTCTTCCAACTCTGTGTAGATTTAGCAGTGTGGTTTGTAAGATCAAAAAGGTTGACTGGGCTTCGACCCAGCCCCCCTCTCTGCTTTGAACTTCTAATTATTTCGCTAATTCCGAGCCTAGCGCCGAGATGCTCTGAGCACACCTAAAACCCTCCTCACAAAACAAAATACCAAGCTGCAAAATGTCTCTCAGGCTCTAATCCCCAGTGAGGTATACTCTAACCTTTCCCAGTAACCAAGAGCAGAGCTTGTCTAGTCATTTGCAATTAAGTTTCTGAGTTAATGAAGCCGCTTTAAGAAAAAGAGAGAGAGAGAGAGAAAGGAAAAAACCCAACAACCTCAGGTCAGTCTAATTAAGAAACGTTGTACTTTGCAGTCCCAGTGTACCTTGTGGCAAACAGCTGTGCATGCTTTCAGCTCTGACAGCAGAAAAGGTGTGATTATTTATTTATTACATGAACGTGGAGAAGCTTCAGGAGCAGGAAACGCCTGTGCTGTAAGGGAGCTGGAAGCGCAGAGAAAAGCAATGACACTCAGCTGGAACCTGTAATTATGAGAGGGGACATTGACCATAGGAAATGCAATTTGGTGATGAATACTTCTGCATCAGCTTTCCTTTGAGATTAAAAGTACACAATCAAATCAAGGCCAAAGTGGAGCTTGCCCTCAAGGAAAGGCACTTTAGAAGACAAATGCAATTATGGCACTGCCATCTGCAGTGCTACTGAAAGTGGCCAAGAAGACCTCATGATAAAATGTCCTAAGAGAAGAAAAACATTTGCTGCCAATCTGAGTCCCTCTCTTCTCTTAACAAGGGATCTTCTCTGCTATCTACAGGCTCACCTAAACAGGATCTTGCCAGCTGACATCTGCTCCCAACACGTTACCTGTCTCAGATCAGCAACCAACCATCTTCTCTCTGCTTTCCTTTTGGGTGAACAATGTTTACGTGGCAAGAACTAGATCTGATCTGCAAGAGCGACATTTTAATGAATTGCCTCTGCCATAAAAAGAAAAGAAATCCTGATTCCAGGAACTGATCCAACATACTCTCCTCTCTCCTTAAGTTCTCCCATCACTCTGCCCATGTCTCTGCACTGTGTCAGCCCACAGCACTGCACAACCAGATTCCAAACTTCCATCAAGCCACTGGTATGTGTCAGCAGTGCCTGAGATGCTGATTCCCTGAGCTGGGTGCTCTTTACTCAACAAGCAAGGAATGACAAGGTGTTAAGCAAGAGGAGTTGTACTTAAGCCTATCTCTCTATTTTAGCCAATTAGATCAATTTTACTATCTGCAGAAGACACCAAGGTTAGAGGGGAGCTGCCAGCATTGCTCGAGCAGAGCTCATCTTGATCGGTTATTAAAATCCTGCTTGTTAGCTGGTGAGAAGAGGCACAGCCAAAATGACCTCGTGCTGACGAGAAACACATCCAATCCTCTCCACGGCTCAGTGCAGCATTTGCAGAGATTGCCTACCAGAAAAAAACCCAACCACTTCAAACCCTAAAAAAATTCAAACTCTTCCAGCAAACTCCCCCCAAATTTCTCTGCATTATATTACAGCTTATCCATGGCCATACTTGATGCAGAGGTCATGTTGGGTTCACAGCTGCAGCTTTCCCTGAGCTTCAGATCATCAGCAGAAGGCTTATTGTGCACTAAGTCATGGCTTCCTGGCTGACCAAGGGCTTCATGGTGCCACACAAAGTGCCCAGCTTGAACAAATTTCACCAGAACGGCCAGCATAGCCCTGGAATAGCAAAACCACGAATGCATACTTGGAACTCATAGAATCAAGCAGGTTGGAAGAGACCAACATCATCCAGGTCAGCCTAGCACCCAGATTCGATCATAGAATCGGTCAGGTTGGGAGAGATCTCCAAGTCCAACCAGTCATCCAGTCCAACCTATCACCCAGCCCTGTCCAGTCAACCAGACCATGGCACTAAGTGCCTCAGCCAGGCTTTGCTTCAACACCTCCAGGCACGGCGTCTCCACCACCTCCCTGGGCAGCCCATTCCAATGCCAATCACTCTTTCTGACAACAACTTCCTCCTCACAGCCAGCCTAGACTTCCCCTGGCACAACTTGAGACTGTGTCCTCTTATTCTGTTGCTGGTTGCCTGGCAGAAGAGACCAACCCCACCTGGCTACAGCCTCCCTTCAGGTAGTTTTAGACAGCAACGAGGTCATCCCTGAGCCTCCTCTTCTCCAGGCTAAACAACCCCAGCAATCATGCAATCAAGTGACACCAAGGACATACGAGCTGCACTTGAACGGTGGCTAAAGCCCCATGCCACAACTCTGACCAGCACAAGCTTCAACCCTGAACTATCCTGCAGCCTGAGAGCTCAGCAGAAACCTTAAAATTAGTGAGGAAGCACAAAGGGACCTGAGGAGGAGTAAAGGGAGGAACTGCAAGGAGAAGACAGACTTCCAGAAACAGCACATGGAGGTTGGGGGATGGAGGGAGGGGGAAATAGAATTTACAGAGAAGCAGACAAATGTGGGAAAAAGGAGGGAAGAGTGTTGGGGAGTGGGGGGGGAAAGATCTCAAGAGCATCCACTTAAGCTTTGAATTGCCTGGCTTTGTCTCTGCTTCACACAATGGAAACGTACAGCAGCAACAGACAGATGCTGAGAGCTGGTTTGCTTCTCATCTGCAATTCCAAACACCCTGTCAGGAACAAATATTTGAAAAGACATCTATCCAACCATTAACAGATCTAGTGGAGAGATCTCTCCCCCCCCCCCCCCCCCCCCCTTTCTTTCTCGTTTTTTCCTTGCAGAAGAAAACTAATTCTGCCTTCACCACAAAGATGATCACGCAGAGAGATGCCAGGGGAAGCACCAGAGGGATAAGCAAAGTTTCAGGTCTGTCTTTAGGGCTGCAGACAGCTCGCTGTCGAGCTGGGAAGGTGCAGCTGGTTAAGTATTTGCAGTAGAGGGAAAGGAGGGGAGATGGGGGGGGGGGGGGAAATAAATCAGACAGCTGTATTTTTAACTGATCACGTGCTGGCTCCTGTTTCGTAGGATTTATTCCCTCATTAATCACTGCCCTCCCTTCATTCATGTTAAATATAAAAATGATTAGGAAAGATCCTCATCATGGTTAAAAAAATAATTAGCTGCTACATCATGTTGCACACATTCAGACAGAAAGGAGTGATTAAATTAGGAATATTAAAACCCCATTAATCTGTGCTCAACTTAAGCTCTGCTTGTTCATCTCACTGTGGCACTTATTATTTCTGACACTGAAAGATATTTGAATTACTAGCTGAAACAAGGTCACTATCAGAAAGATGTCAGGTCAGCAATTAGTTAAAGGTGGGAGAAGCTACCAGAACTGAGCTGTGCTTGACATGCCACAATGTGTCAAGAAGTCTTCCCTTCCCAGTGTCACTTGAACAGAGCAGTGCTAGGACCTCGACGACACAGAGGTGCGGTTCAGCCCTGCTCTCGACTCTCTGCTTACACCAGGGCTGCCAAATGCTCCAGATATCATCATAACTCCTAAGACTGCCCCAAATTCCTGTGCCACAGCCTTGGGGAGATTTGAAACCCACACATGGAGCTGTGCATCCTTCCCTGGGATGAGTAGGGCTCACAGCAGGTAAACGCTGACCTCATCACAGTAGCAGCTTGTTGGACATGCTATCAGCAGCCACCTTTGGCATGGAGTCTGACAGGGCAGAGGCTGTGACAGCAAGGACAGAGTCAATGCAAGGAGAGCAGAGCTTGAACTCTTAGCCAATAGCATTGATTTCAGTATCATTAACCAGCTTGTCCACCACTTGCACTAATGTTTGTGGGCTGGAGCACTAAGTGCTCATGGAACACCACACTCTGAGATGTTTTCTCCCTTTCAAGAGCCTCACTTCTACTTTAGCTCTTGAAGCAAAAGCAAGGAGCCCAGCATTGGATAGATGGTGACAGATGCAACAGAAACATCCTGGGGGAAAAGTATTTCCTCTGGGAGGAGGTGTGCAAGCACACAGCATCGGATGGCACCAAGAGAAGATGGCCACAGCTTCACGTCCTTCATGGATTTGTGTTTAAAGGGCAGCTTGGAAGGAAAGCTGCTGCACAGAACCAGCATCTGCTGCGTGGAGCGAGTTCACCGTTTGCCTGTTGTTGCCGAATCAGGAGCATTACACAAGGGAGAACCTACAAGAGCAGCTGGTGCTTACCCCAGTACCCCCAGTGCTTTGCGCAGTGCCTAGCGCAGGGCAGCCCACGCCTGTAGCACAACTGCAAAGGCAGGAATTGTGAATCTCCAAATTCAAGAGTGAAAAAAAACAGGAATCATTTTAAACTGATCTACTGGCCAAAGTTTTGGAGAGCCTCAGCAACATTTTATGGGAACCTTTAGAATGCAATAGGAGGTCTTTGTCACTGCTGCAGGTCCCATTCACCATTTCCACCACACGGAGCAAACCCCTTTGAGATCTGGTCCTGGGAGCCAGATGTTACCTGCCACCACACACAGGGCAGATAAGAGAGGATGCATGGACAGGAGAAAAAAAGAGAATTCTGGCTCCTTAGTCACATCTTACAGATGAGTTCCTCACCTACTTTTACCAGCGACAGGTGAACTCAGGTGCTTGGTTGTTGATAACTTCACTATGTTTGCTACTCTTGCCCTCATTAAGGGACAAAACCCAAAAGCACACAAACAAAAATTTTCATCCACAGATCTCCCAAAGTCTTTCCTAAGCACAATGTTGCAGGCTACACACTCCTTGTATGCTTCTCGGCACTGACAAACCCACTTCTGAGCCTCTTTATAAAGGAAACAGATAATAAACCAGCTAACAAGCCTGCACTCTAATTGACAACACAGAGAGGAAGGAAAGATGCTGCATCTCCTTGCAACTGCAGGAAGAACTTTAGGGAAGCAGCATTTAATTAATCGAGTTGGGATTTCACTAAGATCCCCATGTCTTATGAAAAATGCCCTAAGACATTTAATGACCACAGGTGAGGAGAACCTTGGGTTTACATCTCATTTGAAACAGAGTGTGCAGAATACAAAGTGATCCAACCCTGCTCCCAAACCTCACACAAATTATTCTTTCCACTTCTCTGTTTGCCTTTGGACAACCCCATGGTGCTCCCTCCAGGAGCTGTGGGATCTCCTTTCGAACAAGAGGAACAAAACTGCACCTCGTAACCATTCGGTTGCTCCCCTGAGTAGTTACTCAGGGGAAAAATCAGCTGAATATCAATCTCTCTACCATCTCCCTGCTACTTCCTTTTAGAAGTATGCAGCTGGGATTTGAAAGGGGAGGGTGAAAGTCACAGCAACTAAAATGCCTTGCTAAAATATTTATTCACTATCAGCGTTTCAGGATGTGTTTTGTTTAGGCAACAGCCACAACACACCAGCAAGACATCCTGACTTGATCCACAGCAGGTGGGGTTTTTAGCTAGACACAATAGCAGATCATTCATAGAATCAACCAGGTTGGAAGAGCTCTCCAAGATCATCCAGTCCAACCTAGCACCCAGCCCTGTCCAATCAACTAGACCATGGCACTAAGTGCCTCATCCAGGCTTTGCTTCAACACTTCCAGAGATAGCAACTCCACCACCTCCCAGGGCAGCCCATTCCAATGCCAATCACTCTCTCTGCCAACAACTTCCTCCTAACATCCAGCCTATACTTCCCCCAGCACAACTTGAGACTGTCTCCTCGTTCTGTTGCTGGTTGCCTGGCAGAAGAGACCAACCTCTGCCTGACTACAACCTCCCCCCAGGTAGTTGCAGACAGCAATGAGCTCTGCCCTGAGCCTCCTCTTCTGCAGGCTGCACACCCTCAGCTCCATCAGCTTCTCACAGGGCTGTGCTCCAGGCCCCTCACCAGCTTTGTTGCCCTTCTCTGGACATGTTCCAGTACCTCAACATCTCTCTTGAATGGAAGAGACCAGAACTGGACACAGAACTCAAGGTGAAGGCAAGCAGAGGTTTGCAATTGGCCTCACCAAGAAAAAAACTGAGCCAGCAGAGTGCTTTCAAAAATGATTGCCACTAATAAGAGCACAGACAGCACAGGGCAGCAGAGTATTTACAGGCAAGTTCTGCTATATCTTTGACTTCATTTGAAATGTCTTTGAGGCTCACCTATGTGAAAAAAGAATCCATAAGTGGCTATTACAGACCCATAGCCATTCTTAATCACCAGCATCAGGAAGCTGACTTTTAAAAAGTGATTGAAACCAGAAGCAAGCCCTGGGAACTTTGACTGAAATGGAGTGGCTGGTGAGCTGGGTGGCCAGCAGGAGATTTGCTGGGTGACTGAATTCACTGTGCCAGTGTGTCCCATCCTCCTTCCAGTGCTGTCTTGATGACAGAGCCATGGCTACACTGAAAAGCATAATTTCATCCCCATTGCTGCTTGGAGCTGAGGGAGCAGGACAGAGCAAATCTGTACCTTTAGATATTCACTCAGCTCAAGGACAGGGAACTCCTGGAGAGAGTCCAGCAGAAGGCCACAAGGATGATTAGAGGACTGCAACACTTCTCTTAAAATGAGAGGTTGAGAGACCTGGGGCTGGTTTATTCTGGAAGAGAAGACTGAGAGGGCATATAAGTATCAATGATCATGAGAATGGGGCTGGGCTCTTCTCAGTGACAGGACTAGGGCCAGTGGGTACAAACTAAAACACAGGAGGATTCTCTTGGACTTAAGGAGACACATCTTTATTTTGTGGGTGATACACCACACTGCTCAGAAAGGCTGTGGGGTCATCTTTGGAGACTTTCAGGACTCCTAGAATCATTCCTGTGTCTCCTGCTTTAAGCGATCCTGCTTTAGCAGGGGTTTGGACTAGATGACCTCTGGAGGTCCTGTCCAACCCTTACCATTATATAATTCATTTGGTCATTTAGGTACTATGTTGTCTTCATGACATTGCTCCTGCTGCATGATTAAAGGCTTCAAAAAAACTCACAACCACAATATCCTAAACGCCAATAACTGGGATGACTAAGAACATATCCAAATAATAGGACTTATTTTGGCCACAAAGCAGGCACTTCCCTGCCCCAAGTACTGTGGAATTAAGACACTCATAAATCTTTGCCCAGCAAGCCCTGGAGAAATAAAAGAGGCTTTAAGCATAATCTAGCCAACCACTTCATACAGCAAGGGAGCAGCAGAGCTGAGGGCAAGCCGAGATCAGCAGAGGAAAGGACAAACGTAATTGCTGGAGTCAAACAGAGAAAATTGCAGGTAAATACCAGCTAGATGTGACTCCAAAAAACTTCCCCAAAGCCTGAGGTGGCTCCATGGTTAACACTCAACTTGCTAGGGCTGCAGCCATGCATGGTGAGGGAAGGGCACTGGTGACACACGGGTCAAGCAGAGCTGTAAAAGGCACCGCTAAGTGCACAATAACTGTTAATCGGAGCTGTGCCATTGAGACTCCACTGCTGAGTAAGCTTTTGTACAGCTTTGACACTTAAAAATGGTGTCAGGAAAGGCAGAGCTTGCCAGCTCCTTAGGACTTCAGCCAGCACAATGAATGCCATTTGTGGTACCTCTTCCAACCGGCTGGCACAACAGTTTGCCACACGTTCACATGTGTGCCCCCCATGGCAGAGATGCACAGGCAGAGACCTGGAGGAGACTCAAAATGACAGGTCTGGCAGGGAGGAACTTGGGCAGAACTGGACTCATGCAAGTAAAAATACTAAAACCAAGCAAATCCACCAACAGCTGTACTGTGTAACTTGTTTCCAGTCCAGGTCTGTACCTACAGTGGTGATTCCCCCAGCCTCTGGGCAGCACTCGCTGTCTCAGCAGCTCAGAGAGGGTATTTCAGGGCAAGGAAGGGCAATCCAAGAGCAGTCACATCACAAGAACTTCATGTTGCCAAGGAAACAGCTTACTTGGTAATGGAAGCATCATTCTGGGGTTATTTTTTTCTCCTCATTGGTTTTGTATCCCCATAGCATCAGCTAACTTAATCAAGCTCCAGACAGCAGAGCACCAGCCACAGGATATAAAGCAACACACAGCAAAGCAGCGGAACCCAAGACGGGGCAAGCAGGAAGGTGAAGGGTGCACACACGAGTGCTGGAAGAACCAGGCAGAGATGGGCAAGGTTTGTCTTTAGCAGATGGAGAACTGCCTAATGTTGCTGCTAAATCAATCCTCCATAAGCAAGAAATAAAACCAGGCTGTGTCTCTAATAACCAAGACAAGCTCCCAGATCCATCTCCCTGCAACCAAGTCAGTCCCTTGCTGCCTTCCTTTGACAATCCATCATCCCTGAAGGAAGGGGGAGGCCCTTCACAGGGCCCTCCCCAGCACTTCTCCATTCCTATTGCCACATGCTAATACAGTAGCATATTCACATCGCTCTGAAGATCCTTCTTGTGTTTAATCACAATGCTTTTAGCTGTTACAGTTGCAAAGACCACATTAAAAGGGGAGAGCAAATCTTGCAGCTCTCAAGTTAAGAAGCAAACACCACCCACCACCTCTGGCAGATTCAGTCAGATGCCCAGGGTGCTGAGCAGCAGAGAGAGGAGACATCTCTGCAAACACCTCAGCAATGCAGCACCGCATCTCTGACCTAGGGCAACATTCAAGAGACAGGCAGCATTGATTTTCAGTTCATTGAAGATGGCACAAAACATAAGGAACTTGGCACTGAGCTTCAGTAAAGGACAGCCCAGTGCAAAAAGTCCTCTTCTGAGAGTTACTGGGCTGGGAAACACAAAGTGCTGCCTGAGCATGGGAAGACAAGCAGCATCTTTGTCTCACTGAGTAAGGCTTAATTTACTCTGCTGGCAGGGTTTCAACGAAGTCAGATTTCTGCATCTCTCCCTGCTCCCAGTCTGACACTCATAAAGTCACCTGAATACTGGGCTGTAAGGAGCTCCTCACAGGGATGATATCCCACAGGGCAGGAACTGTGGTGATCAGAGTACTTCAAACCTTCTTGGGCATGCACAGTCATCAGGCAGTGAACCCCTCAGGAAAAGAAACCAAAACAAACCAACCAAACAGCCAATCTCTGAGCATAAAAGAGAACAGGTAAAATCCATCAACACTTTCCAACCTCTTCCTTGGTGGAGAACAGCTCCCAGTTAACATGACGTACACCAAAAAGAAAGGTAATCCCATAGGAGCTCCCTTCAAAAGCAAACTCCAGTGCTGCCAGCCCCAGTTGCCAGCACAGGCACCACCTGGGGAGCTCACTGCAATTAAACAGTTTGTTTTAACGATGCTGAAATTGTCACTCCGTGAGTGGTTTAAACAAGACTTAGTGTTCACATGGGGCAAGATTTTGGGGGGATATCCAGAGCATTTAAATTGAGGAGTCTCTAAGTAAATAAGAAATGGAAAGTTTCACAAGCTCATCTTTTGCCTCCTGCATAGGTAGGTAAATGAACCGTGACTACAGTGGGACTTGACTCACTGTAGTCCCAAAACTTCTCTTTCCATGACTACAGTGGGAAGTCTCCCACTCTGAGCCTCCTCAGAGCACCCTGCAGAGACTGAGGTGGATGTGACTTGACACAGCTGAGGGGATTGGTGCTCCTCAAAGGCTTGCAGAGCCAGATGACCACTAGCTGTGGGGCAGGGCTGGATTATTCACCACTCCCCAGCTGGTTTTGAGTCAACACATGTCTCTGTTCCCATGAAGGAGGGAGACAGGCAGGGATGAAGGAGAAAGTTTTGAGCTTTCTTGCTGCCTTTAAGTTATGTCAGATAGTTTCTCATGGCTAACATCACTGCAGTCAGCTCCTCCAATGAAGTGACTCAAACCACAAGGAGCCACACCGTGTGTGTGTATTTGCAGCCATTCCTCCCTCTTAGGGGCTGCTCAGGAGCTTTTGCTTATCAAAGTAGCCGAGCGTTGGTGTTTCCACCCTCCAGGACACACTACAAAGAGTTCACCACAGTCTCCCCAGGGGAAGAGCTGCTTTGCAGAGGTGACTGCATCCTACCGGTGTAGAGCACAGGTGCCAGCAGCAGCACTCAGCTGCTACAACAGGGATTGTTGGACTCGATGATCTCCTTGGGTCCCTTCCAACCCCTAATAGCCTGTGAACTGGAAGGCAACGGTGCCCAAGCCCCCCCAGCACCACAGAATGGGGTAAAGAGAGAATGAAGAGTGAGCATTACAAAGCTCTCCAAGGAAGACAGGAGGAGGAGGAGAGGGTGAGAGACTTGAAGCTGTTTAGCTTGGATCTTACAAATGCTTATCAAGGTTTAAAAGGCAAGTGTCAAGAGGATGGGACGGGACCAGACTCTTTTCAGTGGTGCCCAGTGACAGGACAAGGGGTAACAGGTAGAAGCTGGAACATAGAAGAATCCCTCTTAACATGAGGAAAAAATTCTTTCCTTTGAGGGTAACAGAGCACTGGACCAGGCTGCCCACACAGGTTGTGGAGTCTCCTGTGGCAGCTTGGATGCGAACCTGGGCAACCCTCTCTAGCTGAGACTGCTATAGCAGGGGATTGGACTAAATGGTCCCCAGAGGTCCCTCCCAACTCCCACTATTCTGTGAAAAATCTGCTCTCATGGCTCCTCTCAACCTCAGCGTCAGGCAAGTAGCACGAACGTGCTTGGACTGCTCCTCACCAACTCTGCTCCTCGGTGCAATCAAACATGCAAGATTTGCACTGTTGGTGTGGCTCAGGTCCTCTACCCAAGCTCCCACAGGCACCCCAGCAAAGCCCAAACAGTACAAATCTGCCCTGCCATGACAGCAAAGCAATTTCTCCTCCCTGACGTGTTTTATTACCCCACAGAAGGAAACCCATATTTTTGGAAATTGAATTACACTTGCTTGAATATTAAGAGAAAAAGTTATTCCCTTCGCTGAGCTGCATTAATAACAGCTCTGCTTTACAGCCAGTGTGCAGGGAGCAAGTTACATTTTCTTACAGAGGCTTTCACTTCTCTAGCTGAGCCCCTGATCTGCTGCTTAAGGAGCTCATGTCAATCGCCCAAAAAGAAGGCATCCAAGGCACTTGGAAAATGGCAGGTCTTGAGAGGCAAGATTGGAGAACATCTTTTGAACCTCTGGCATCAAGACACTTGCTCTGCTCTCCTGAGACCTCACTTGGATTACTGGGTGCAGCTCTGGAGTCCCCAACACAAGAAGGACATGGAACTGTTGGAGTGAGTCCAGAAGAGGTCATGAAGATGTTCAGAGGATTGGAGAAACTCTGCTGTGGGGACAAGCTATGAAAGCTGGAGTTCTTCAGCCTGAAGAAGCAGAGGCTTCAAAGAGACCTTGTAGTGGCCTCTCAGTATCTGAAAGGGGCCTACAGGAGGGCTGGGGAGGGACTGTTTACAAGATCTTGTAACGACAGGACAAGAGGTAATGGGTTTAAATTGGCAGAGGGGGGACTCAAACTGGACATTAGGAAGAAGTTCTTTACAGTGAGGGTGGCGAGACACTGGAACAGGTTGTCCAGGGGAATTGTGCATCACAGAATCACCAAATGTGATCTTTGATCACATTCTGTGATCTACAACCCCCCTGGAGATGTTCAAGGCCAGGCTGGATGAGGCCTTGAGCAACCTGTTCTAGTGGGAGGTGTCCCTGCCTATGGTAGGTGGTTGGAACTGGATGATCTCTGAGGTCCCTTCCCACCTAAACCATTCAATGATTCAACGTTTAAAGCAACTGAACAAATAGAAGCCAACTCACCTCATCTTTCCATTGCAACTGTGAGTTTTAACCAAGACAGGGAAAAGTCTTTGCCTTAGCTCACTGCAAGAGCTCTTCCCAGGTAAATGGGCAGCATAAAAGACCAACACCCCCCCACACACATGCATATATTTGAAGGAAGTCTCCTAACCCAAAGCCTCTTCCAGAATCTCAGCTGACTTCCACGATGCTGTCTGCCAGAGGAGGCAACTCACCGCCTCTTATCAAGGAAATTGGATGTCCAGACTGAGGTCTTTATCTGTTTTTTCATCCTTTTTTTTCTTTTTCCCCTCCTCCTAAGGCCCAAATTTCTTAAACCACGACTTTTATTAAACCCCAGCATGGCACAGATCACAGGCATAATTCTTTTGCCCCCCTCCCCCCCCCCTCCACCTCCCCACCACAAATCCATTCAAAGTGAGTGACATTTGCAGAGTGTATTTTCACGGCCCTCCATAATCCCTTCAGAATATTAAGACTGCATTACTTTGTCTTTGGTTACATTAACTTCAATTTTCCTTATGAGTAAGTATTTGGCTAAAAATTAATATAGTGAAGTTGAAAAGAATCTTATGATAGGAAAAAGACTAATTTCATCTCTGGCTGCTCAGATACCAGAGTACACTGGGGTTAATGTAATTAACTTACAATTTTAGCCTAGGTTGTGTACATACACTGAATCTCCCTGCTGGAAACAAGATTAGATTTTATTACACTATATATCCTGGTTATCTTCACCATGCCTCCAATATTACTTCCCTCAATGACTTCAAGGCTCTCTGCTGCAATGAAAATGCAGAACCATCTGGTATTGAGCCCATGCAGTTTATTTAAGGATTTAATTAAATGCTCTAAATGGAGAGCTTCTTTGAATTAACATTTTAAATGTGACTTATTGCAGGTTTAATATTGTCTTAATGCCAACCTGGGAAACTCCATAGCCAAGTTGTTGACGTTTAAATTGAATTCATTTGGGTGGCTCCAGGGGGACTCATTAATTAATCTAAACAACTAATGGGGATTGGTTCTGACTTTTGATGAAGATTATTTACAGAGACAATTTGCAGTGAATAAAGAGTCACAGTAGGCAAATGTTTAATTGAATTTGAAAAAAAAAAAAGGACATCTCATTGTGTTCAATATCAAGGATGCATCTTGCAAGTAAGCTTTGAAATACCAAGAAAGGGACGATTGCTTGAAGCTTCCTAACTGCACACTAATAACAAAGAGAATGAGTAATTACATTTGCCTGTGTAATTCACAGCTTGAAAGGGGACAACAGGTCTGTCTGCCTGAGCAGTACACAGAGAAAGACTCCAACAGGGAATATTCTGTGTTTTGAAGACCAAGCTGCCCCACTCGTTTAAACTCAAGTAGCAAAAAATGGCAGAGAATCAACCAGGTTGGAAGAGAGCTCCAAGCTCAGCCAGTCCAACCTATCACCCAGACCTGTCCAATCAACTAGACCATGGCACTAAGTGCCTCAGCCAGGCTTTGCTTCAACACCTCCAGGCACAGCAACTCCACCACCTTCCAGGGCAGCCCATTCCAATGCCAATCACTCTCTCTGGCAACAACTTCCTCCTAACATCCAGACTAGACCTCCCCTGGCACAACTTGAGACTGTGTCCCCTTGTTCTGTTGCTGCTTGCCTGGCAGAAGAGACCAACCCCACCTGGCTACAGCCTCCCTTCAGGTAGTTGTAGACAGCAATGAGGTCACCCCTGAGCTTCCCCTTCTGCAGGCTGCACATCCCCAGCTCCCTCAGGCTCTCCTCATAGGATCTGTGTTCCAGCCCTCTCACCAGCTTCATCACCCTTCTTTCATCAGCTGGAACAACAGAGCCAACTCCTCTCACTTACACTTGCAAAAAACCCAGAACTGCAATGAGCTCCTCAGAGCTGCTTTAATCTACAACTTAACATATGACATCCAGTCTTCTTTTACTCATTGATTGTATCAACTTTGGAATCAAGATATTTGCACCTCTAAGTGCACCGGGAGCCCTGCAAACACTAACATCTCATTATGTGGTTAGCTTCCAGCAAAGCCACAGAAGCAAAACAAGTGTCTGCACCCCTCCGTGTCCACACTCATTAAAGCAAATCATCTTGCAGCAGTTTTCCACTGTTATTATCATTATCCCATCTAATCTTGAAGTTTCCAGTAACACCAGAGGCTGCCACCAAAGCAAGAAAACATCCTGTACTAAACGCTCTGCACATGCACGTTCCCAGAGAAACACAGCTCCTGCCCTGCAACCCCAGCTCCTGAGGGCACAAACACCTCCAAATATCTGTGATTTCAAGGCTGAATTCTTGAGGAGCAGTTGTGTTTAACACAAAGCACTCATGTTAATGGTGAGCATTCCAAGAAAGCCCAGCAGACCAATGAGAGAGACAGATAAATCACAGGGTCAAGACAACAGCAGCAGGTTGGAACTCTTTTGCCTGTTGCATACTCTCCTGTGCCATTTCTGCTTTTGGTTTTTATGAATGGTCCTTCAGATACTGCACATTTAAGATTTAAAAGCACAGCATTGAAGGGCAAGAGAGGTGAAGGACAAGCAAAAGGAACAACACAGAGAAGAAAATAAATGAAATAAAGTGCTACACTTTTACAGTGTGGCCATTAACCACACAGAGAAGCTTGATGGAACAGTATCCAGCATCTGAAGTGCTTAGACATTCACATCAACTGCCAGAGATGCCCAGCAGGGCCTGGAGCAGCACACACCAACTCTACTCTTCACTGCAATGTGACTGCTTCTCCCTCAGAGAGGTACCAGTTACTTGGGAAACACATCTCTTGGTCTTCCTTAGTCCAGACAAAGAGCTCAGCCATGGTCTCTCAGGGAGCCTCAGTCACACAGAACAGGTCCTGTCTCACAGCAGGCACCACGAAGTCTTTAGCAGGCAGTGGCCATCCAATGCTACTGGTTTTATTTCCCACACAGATCAACCCAAACATTTGCTGTCTTGAACTCCAGCGTGCTGTGTCCCGCTCTAAGGATGCACATCAGCAAGTGCACTGCTTTTCTCTGCCACTGAGCAGTCCTGCTCCACACTGCCATTGCCCAGATGGCTAATCCATTTCTGAGGACTGTTATCAGAGGGTGCTAACATGACAAAACCACTGTGAGCATCCTTTACCTCATGCCAAAGACAAGGTTGAAGCCAGGCTGGGCTCATGAGTAGGACTGTGGACATACAAGGGTTGTAGAACCATAGAAAAGAGATGTTTTGATTGGGAAAAACAAAAACCACCAAAAAGCACAACCCAATTGAAGACAATCAAGTCCAAACCTTCTCTAACTCTACTGAGTCTGGTGCTAAATCATGGCCCTTAGCACCACATCTCTGCCTCTTTTAAACAGCTTAAAGGATGGGGATTCAGCCACCTCCCTGGGGAGCCTGTTCCTGGTTGTAGCAGCCTGGTTGCATGAGACAAAGCCATCCCCACATACCCCTGTCTGTGCTGCATGAGCTGAGCCAGAGCCCAGGGTTGAGCTCTCTTCTCTCTACATCAGATTTGCATTTTATTTTCAATAATATCACAACTTGTCTTGTCTAAATCAAAGAGGTTCCAAACTTCTTTTCTTTCAAAGACTGGACACATCCTGCATGCTAATTTAGGAAGCAATTGAGGGGGAGGGCACATGAAGAAAATGCACATAGCCATTAAGCCAGGGAGACTAAAGCATCCTGCCTCCATCAACACTGCTGGATACCATCTAGAGCATCGCCAGCTGCTCTCAGATACCTATAGTGGAGCTCTTTTATGCAAACACCTCCAGGAAGGGCTTTTGTGGATCTGACAGAAAGAGTGGTTAAAAATTAGGCATTCGGTGGGTATCCAGTGGAGAGACATTGTACAGCACATCTGACGAGGGGAGTCGCATTCGGGAAGGAAAGTCTGAATTGTCTGAGGAGGAAAGGCTGCTCAGGCAGGCGGAACGGACCCCGGCGGCAGATCAAGCTGTGCTGCGAGTATCGCTCAGATCATCCCTCCCCATCTGCCCAGGCATCCCAGCTCCCAGGAATGCAGGCTCACACCCAGAAGACAATCACATCCCAAAAGAGGCAACTGAGGTGGACACTCACTGGAAAGGGGTGGATGGAGGGATTATGGCATTTCCCCTGTCAGCTCTCAAAATTTCCTACCCAACTGCTTCAGCCTTTTGTTTTTTAATCACCAACTCCCTCAGGGCTCTCTCAAGGTGGTGGTAGCTGCTTAATGGATTTTATTTTCCCCGGGATGGCTTGTTCTCAGTGTGAAAAATATCAGTTATTTTGGGAAACCTGAAATCAAGTGGGTGAGTGAAGGAATAATTCATGAGAACACCACTGGGAGGAAGGTCACCTCCTTCACCCTGATGGGATGCCAATAGCTCAGTCATTGTTTCAATCTTAAAGTGAGGAGGTAGAAGTTTCTGCCCCCCTGAACCTGGATGAGGCATTAGGAGTGGAAATTACAGGGAAAAGCACGGCTGGTCCATCACCAGAGAAGTGTGGGGAGCTCTGGCAACACTTGAGGCTCCTTCCAGCCCCGTGTGCTTAAGCCTTAGTAAAAATCAAGCCCTCATTGCAACATCCCTTATGTTGGAGTATCCACATGAGTATAAAGCTGGTTCTTGATTAGTCTGCAGGACTGAGACCTGCTTTAAATGCCTAACCCCTCTTTCCACAGAAGGCACCCTCTGATTTTATCCCTGAGAAGAAAAACAAATGAGGTTTTCTCATGCTTGATGAGACAGAAAAGTATGGCTTAAAGAAACTTTTGTCTTGTAAAGCATGTTTTAGATGTAATGCTACTTTTCCACTTGGAGCAACCAATGCCATGCATTACAGCAGCTTGTTCAACACAAGATGCTAAGCTGACATGGGACAGACTCAAGAGGTTTATTATACAACTTCTCTTTCCAAGGCCTTTAAGAAAACAGGCCTTCAGCTGCAGTGATCCACTTTTCCCATGGACAAATCCACACTAGTAGCCATGAAACCATCTTTTCTGGCTTGCAGCACTGACAAAATCTAAGGGCTTTGCTCAATCCATGACAGCAGAGAAATCACCTACTTGTTGGCAACTGCTGGCTGTGGAGGGGTCACTGGAATTAGCTGACCATTGCCTGAGCAAAAGTGGTTTGGGGATTTGAGTTGTTTTAACTGAGATGCTGGAGCTTCCTGATACTCACTGAGTTTTCTTTTGCTCCACCTTGTTGCTGTAGTGAATACCAGATGCTCTGGCTGTGTTGCTATTGCCTAGGGACAGCTTCAGATAATTCTTCCGAGTTTTCTACTTCATCCATCACCAAACCAATAGATCTTATTCAAACTCCCCTCAACACAAGAAGCACATGGACCTGATGGAGAGGGTTGAGAGGAAGACCACAGAAATGATCAGAGGGTGGAGCACCTCTCCAATGAAGACAGGCTGAGAGAGTTGGGGCTGTTCAGCCCAAAACACAGAGAGCTCTGAGATGACCTTTTAACAGCCTTCCAGTACCTGATGTGGGCTACAAGAGAGCTGCAGAGCAACTGTTTGCAGAGGCATGCAGCATCAGGACAAGGAGCAATGACTAAGTTAGAGCAGGGTGGACATTAGGAAGTTCTTTACTACGAGGGTGGTGAGACACTGGAACAGATTGCCTGGAGAGACACTGGAACAGATTGCCTGGAGAGACAGTGGAGGGCCCATCTCTGGAGACATCCAAGGTCAGGATTGATGGGGCTCCAAGCAACCAGATCTAGTTGAGGATGTCCTTGCTCATTACAGGGGTGTTGGATTAGATGACCTTTGAAGGTTCCTTCCAACCCAAACCAGCCTGTGATTCTGTAATTCTATATTTCACACTTGCACACATGTGAACTTCTTGAAAACCTTAAAACCTCCCCTAGTGCTGCTATGAAAACCCTTCTGTGCAGCCTTTTTCAACCTGAAGACTGGCCAAACACAAACACATGAGTGGAAACCAGCACTGACAGGACACCTAAAGGGCCTTTGAGAGAATCAGAGCTGGTTAAAACCAGCAAACTAAATATGGAAATGAGGTGAAAGAAACTGGCACAAGAGGATGCATTTTTGTTCTCATTTACACTCCCCTGCTATAAATAAGGTTGATCCAAAGAGGGGTTAAAAAAAAACAACCCAAAACCACCAAAACCAAATACAACCAAGAAGATGTTAGATGGCAAAGCCATCACCTTTGTTATTGTAGGGATTAAAATGCAGCTTTCCACATGAAAATGAAATATAAATAGTAAACCCAGCACAGGTAAGCAAATATTTGCAAGGGAGGAGTTTGCTTGGTTTTAAAACACTCCTTTACTCTGGACAAAATCCACAGGCCACACAGTGTCACACAACATCACTTCTTTGTTGCCTTTAAGAGGAGCAACATGGAGATTACCAAAGGAGATCTGGGGAAGTGCAGGAGAAGCTCAGGAGCACAGGCAAGACTTACACTCTCAGAGGCAGATGAACTCAGAGCAGGATTGGGTTAGACTGGACATTCTCTACAATGAGAGTGGTTGAGCACTGGAACAGGTTGCCCAGAGCACTGGTTGAGCCCCCATCCTTGGAGATACTCAAGGTGAAGCTTAACAGGGCTCTGGGTGACCTGATCTAGTTGAGCATGTCCCTGTTCATTGCAGGGGGTTAGACTAGATGGCCTTCAGAGGTCCCTTCCAACACAGTTTATGCCTCTGACCATTTTTGTACCTTGCATCAAACAGCTACTCAAGAGGATGATCCCTGTTGTGGGTTCAGTTGAATCTGCTGCTGACATTCAATGCCACACTGCCTTCAGCATCTTAAGGAGGCCTACAAGAAAGCTGGGAAGGGACTTTTTAGGATGTCAGGTAACGACAGAACTATGGATAATGGAGCAAAGCTAGAAATGGGTAGGTTCAGACTGGCTGTTAGCAAGAAGTTCTTCACCATGAGAGTGGTAAGACCCTGGAATGGGTGATCAAAGCCCTGTCCCTGGAGGTGTTTAAGGCCAGGCAGGATGAGGCTCTAGACAGTCTGATCTAGTGTGAGGTGTCCCTGGCCCACAGCAGGGGGTTGGAATTAGATGATCCTCGTGGTCCCTTCCAATCCCAATTCTATGAATCATGCCAGCTTCAAAATGAAAGTGCTGGCTGGAGCAAAGTATTGAGGAGCTGGAAAGTTCAGATTGCAAGCTGAGAGGCTTCCTGTTCTGGTCCCTGTTTTTGGTGTCTGCATTTGGTGTGTTGGTGTTTTCGGCTGTGTGGGCTGTGGGTCAGGGGATGTGAGGGTCTCCGATTGCTGCTGTTGCTTATGCATTTTGCTCCTCCCTTTCAGCAAACAGGTTAAGGTAATTGTGCATCTTGTCAACTTACTATGTTTCTTAACTCAACCCAGAGATCTTTTTGTGTTACTTTTCCCTCCTGTCTTGTGTGGGTGTAGGGGAAATGCATTAACCTGGGACAACCCTGAGACAAGAGTTTCAAGTGAAACTGAGCCTGGATTTCACAAGTGGGATTAGCATCAGAAACATCACCTCCAGTGTTAAGAAGCAGGATTTAGTTTTGGATTAAAAAAAGGCTAAAAGACTGACCTGTCTGTCACCAAGATCTTGATTGTCTTTGGTATTAAACTCACAGGGAGAAGCTTCCATGTCCTAGAAGGAAAAAAAAAAGGGAGGAAAAAAAGGAACTGAATTTTTCTTATTCCCAAATTTTATACCCATTTTGTTCCAAGACCACTTACACTACACAGCCCACAGAAAAAACAGCTTCAACTTTGTGCTCAACACTTCTGGCAGCTCAGGTGCAAGAGAGACTCAGAAATAAAGGTTTCCAGTTTCTCAGCACTGATGTGGACACCTGGCAAAAGACAGCCAGTCACTTCTAGGGGACAAACTGCTTGGAAACACACTGGAAAAGTCTGTTGAGAAGAACCAAACAAGCCCTTCATAACCACAAACCAGGAACACAAAAATCTTTTCTCTCATAAAGACTGGGATATTTGAGGTATTTGCCACTTCCTGCAGCAGGAATTTGACAAATTGTTCTCTGAAAACTTTTAAAATATGTTTGTTTTTAAATCAAAACTTCAGCAGCCAATAACAGCTAAGGACACCCTGCAGCCTATTCCACCAAAAAGCTGCCCCCGCACCCTATCCTATTGCCCCTGTTGGTGCCAATATCTCTTTATTAGAGACATACAAACAGCAAAAGATGCTTTGTTGAAGCTTCTAGGAGGTGATAACAGATGCAACAGTGGAGACCAGAGCTGCAAAAAGACCTGTCCCATTTCTGCTAGAAAATCATAGAGTGGTTTGGGTTGGAAGCAACCTTAACAACCATCTAAATGCCAGCCCACTCCTTACTGGGTACAGAAGGAGGCTGGATAAAAAGAAGCATGGCCAGCAGGTCAAGGGAGGTCAATCTACCACTCTGCTCTTGTGAGACCCCACTTAGAGTATTGCATCCAGCTCTGGAGCCCCCAACAGAAGGACAGGGATCTGCTGGAGAGGGACCAGAGGAGGGCAACAAAGATGATAAAGGAGGCTGGAGCACCTCTCCTGTGATGTCAGGTTGAGGGAGTTTGGTCTGTTCAGCTGGAGAAGTGAAGGCCCTGGGATACATTATAGTGGCCTTCCAGTACTTGAAAGGGGCTACAGGGAAGCTGGAGAGGGACTTTTTGTAAGGGCCTGCAATTAAAGGACAAATGGTGGTGGGTTTAAGATAGAGCAGAGTAGATTCAGATTAGACATTAGGAAGAAGTTCTTTACTAATGAGTGTAGTGAGACACTGCCAAGAAAGTTGGGGCTCTTCAGCCTGGAGAAGTGAAGGCTTCAAGGAGACCTTGTAGTAGCCTTCCAGTATCTGAAGGGGGCTACAGGAGGGCTGGACAGGGACTGTTTTCAAGGTCTTGTAATGACAGGATGAGGGGCAATGGGTTTAAACTGGTAGATGGGAGACTTAAACTGGATGTTAGGAAGAAGATCTTTACAGTGAGGGTGGTGAAACACTGGCACAGGTTGCCCAGGGTGGTTGTGGATCACAGAATCACCAAATGTGAACTTTGATCATATTCTGTGATCTACAACTCCCCTGGAGATGTTCAAGGCCAGGTTGGATGAGGCCTTGAGTGACCTGTTCTAGTCGGAGGTGACCCTGGCTATGGCAGGGGGTTCAAATTAGATGATCTTTGAGGTCCTTTCCAATATAATCCATTCCTTGATTTTATGCTGTGGATGCCTCATTCCTGGAAATGTCTGGATGAGGCTTTGAGTAACCTTAGGGGAAGGTGTCTCTGCCCATGGCAGGAGGCTTGGAACTAGATGATCTTTAAAGTCCCTTCCAACTCAAGCCATTCTATGACTTCAGCATGACCTGAAGCTTTGAGGGCAAGCCAACAGGTGAGGAAAAGGCATGGAGAACAGAGTCTGCTGCAGCAGTAATCTCTCTCTGTGAATTGTTCTCCCAGAGCAAAGCCAGCACAGTGCTGAAAAACACAGAGTTTCACACTGCTACCTAGAGCATGAAATAAGGCCCCCGTTGAGGGCTGCAGGCTCATAAAGCGTAACAGAAAGTCATGAATGAGATTGCCAAAGGTACCCAAATGCTTTCCAGTAAGGCTGAGCTCCTAAGTTATTGAGGCACTTTAGAAAACCCTCTCCACATTTCGTGGGAGTAAATCCACAAGAGCTCAGTATCTCCACCAGTCCTGGAGAGCACTGTGGTTACAGAACATACACCCTAGCGAAACAGCAGCTGGTAAATTATGGTGTGATTGCTGATGCCTGGGGACAACCTCGGGAGAGTGGCCAGGCTCTCCTCACTTCATTCTTCAGTTTGCCTCTGAAAAGATCAACAAACTGCTCCAGAGTCATTTTAACTTCCTCAGAATTTGTGCAATATATTTGGTGGATGTGATCCTCAGGCAGAGGAAAGAAAACGACTGAGAGAACATGAGGAAGCCTTTCAGAAATTAAAGATACCCTAAACCAATCCTGTTTCTATAGTGTCTATGGATACTCCTCCACTGTGTATGGACACCTATTTTGTAGGCAAGGCATTTGGATCAACGCTGGTAGAAGGACCTCACACAGAGTCAACATTTGTGCAGAGGACTTCCCCTTGACCTCCCAGCAAACAAAGTTCAATACGACAGAAGATATCCTGACTATAAAGCACCAACGGTTATCTGACAGCAAGAGAATCATTACGTGCCAAGTAAGACACCTTAAATACCTAAAATCATAGAAGCAACCAGGTTGGAAGAGACCTCCAGCATCATCCACTTCAACCTATGCCCCAGCCCTATCCAGTCATCTAGATCATGGCACTAAATGCCTTGTCCAGTCTTTTCTTGAGCACCGCCAGGGACAGTGCCTCCACCACCTCCCTGGGCAGCCCATTCCAATGCCAATCACTCTCTCTGCCCACAGCTTCCTCCTAACATCCAGCCTAGACCTCCCCTGCCACAACTTGAGACTGTGTCCCCTTGTTTTGTTGCTGGTTGCCTGGGAGAAGAGACCAACCCCCACTTGGCTACAGCCTCCCTTCAGGTAGTTGTAGGCAGCAATGAGGTCACCCCTGAGCATCCTCTTCTCCAAGCTAAACAACACAGAAGCAGCAAGAAGTCTGCCTAGAGAAGGCACCAAGGAGACCCTATATTAGTGCCTAAGTATTTGCAGTGGCCTACAGGAAAGCTGGGAGGGACTGTTTCTAAGGGCATGTAGCACTAGGACAAGGGGCAAAGGTTTTAAACTAGAGCAGGGTAGATTTATGATGGGAATTAGGAGGAATTTCTTCACAATGAGGGTAGTGTAATACGGGAACAGGTTGCCTAGAGAGGTAGGTGATGGAGGCCTTGTGGCTGGAGACACTCAAGGTCAAACTTGATGGGGCCCTGAGCAATTCAAATTACTTAAAGATGTCCCTGCTTACTGCAGGGTCCCTTTTAACACAATGCATTCTGTGATTCCATGAACTCTAGATGCCAGGATCTAAGAGATGAGGCTGGCTCAGCTCTGCCTTGGCCAAAAGCTGAGAACTGCAGAGCAGAAGATCCACACACAAAACCTGGTAAAATCAGGTCTGTGATTATATTGGTTAGTAACTGAATTACCACCCACTCCCTTTTCAGCCTTCTGTGCAGCAGATTAAGGGAAAAGGGAACATGCAAAGTGGAAAGTCAGCACCATTTGTTTCCAGAGAAGACAGCTGAAAGAAGGGAAGGCAGAATGAGAAAGCTGCAGCTCTGAGACACAAAGCACACCAAGACAAATGCCCATTACTCAGCACAACCTTCTACTACTTTCTTAACAACACACATCACTTGGATTCATTTTCTGAAGGGAAAGAGACAGCCTCAACAGCAGCCTGATGGGCTCAGCAACTTGCTTCACAGTTACTCACTGAACTACCTTGATTTAATTATTCAAGAAGGATCTCACTGCCACTGATAACTACTTAATTAAAAACACAACTTTAAGGCAATGAGAGAGTCACATTATATTGCATTTGAAACAGATTTCTTGCTGAAAACATGGCACAGTTCATTTTGGCCAGCTTAATGTGCCAATATATTCAGTCCCCAGGATTTTAAGAGTGGCTTGAGCAGCAGTGAACATCCAAGGGCTGCAAACACTCACAAGCACGTTCCCATTCAGAGCAATTCCAATACAGCCAACCTAACAAAAGCCTTGTTGCAACACTAGTCCAGAGTGCAGGCAAGCACTGCACTTGGGGAAAGAAGCTGAAAGGTCAGGACAAAGTACTACAGAATCACAGAACGTTAGGAGTTGGAAGGGACCTCTGGAATCATCCAGTCCAACCCCCCTGCCAAAGCAAGAGCACCTAGAGCAGGTCACACAGGAAGGCATCCAGGCAGGTTTGGAATGTCTCCAGAGAAGGAAACTCCAAAACCCCTCTGGGCAGCCTGTTCCAGTGCTGTCCACCCTCGCAGTGAAAAAGTTTTCCCTTGTGTTCACATGGAACCTCCTCTGCTTTGCTGCCTATTGTCCTATTGTTGCACCTGACTGAAAAGAGCCTAGGTCCATCCTCCCAAGGATCACTCTTCACATGCTTATAAACATGAATGAGGACACCCTTCTCCAAGCCTTTCCTCAGAATGAAGATGTTCCACTCCTTTCATCACCTCTGTGGCCCTGCACTGGACTTTCAGACCATTCCCTGCTCTTAGTCCTGCTCCCCATTTCCCTGAGCATAGCTACACCTTTCCTGTAAGGGGCAGCTATAAGGCCTCCCTTAATTCCATTAGACTCTTTCAAGCAGTTCCCTGCTCTTGGTCCTGCTTCCCTTTCCCTAGGTGTGGCTACACCTTTCCTGTAGGAGGCAGCACTAAGGTCTCCCTTAACTCCATCTGTAGGTACACATACAGATGCAATGGAGGCACAGGCTCGACTGCAGCTCAAATAGGAGAAACTTATGACTGTTCTGGAAAAACATCCTTGTCCCTGACAACTCTTCAGTACCACCTTCAGCTCACAGCAGCACAAAGGCATGAACACCAAATATCCAGACTGTCCAGTTCCCGTGCCTGAACCTGTCCTGACAGTCTGTGGCATCTTCCCTACCAGGATCTTCTCCCTGCGTGCACAGGAGGTTATCCAGCCCTTTCCTCCACGTCCCCTGCTGTCAGCATGGTGGAAGCAGCTCAGATGGTCCAAGTTGGCAATGTCTGGCTGAAGGCAGCCACCTGGAAGCAATTCTCATTTTTTAAGGGCTCTTTTCATGGGGATCAAGTACAGGCTTCATTTGATCCTTGCAAGAGTCTAAAGAAATCTTTGATAACTTGGGTTTTTTTTTCCCCCAACTTCTGACAAAAAGGGTTGTGAATTAATTGGCTCAACTGCTGCTGTGATAGGGATGGAACTAACCTTTGGGGGAAAGAGCTGATAGCTGCCTGTGGGGAGCGAGTGCAGGCAGGGGGAACTGCAGACACCGGCGTGACTCACGCAGCGCTTTGAGAGCACAAGGCTAGATTTAGACTGTGCCAAGTGATGTGGGAGAGCCTCCCCAACTACTAGCATGCCATTTCCTATTCAGCTATTTAAACACTTCCCCTTCCCCTTAACTAGGAGGTGCTGGCTCCTTTGGTTTTAGTACATTTCCAGTACAACTGAAACCATCTATGTATTTCCATATGGGGAAAAAAAAAAATTAAGTGACTGCCTTCTTGAATATTATCTTGGTTTATTGTGTGCCCTCTCTCCCCTTCTCTTCCTGGAGAGACCAACCATCACATGAAAATGCTTTTCATCATCTGCAAAATTTGATGCCCAAAATAGCCCCACGGTTGCCCTAGCAACTAGCATTTATTCCCCCTCCCCTCCCCCCCCTCCCCAGCATCCCCCCCTTTGCATATTGCTGCATATTTCTATCATCTCTTTCCAGGCACAGTTCATAAACACGGCTGCATAATAAAGAATGTTATCACCAATGACTTACAGCCCAGCTGCTGCAAATAAGATATGAAGTGGCAGGGAAATACAATTTCATGCAGCTAGGACAACAGATTGATTGGGTGCCCTTCAAATTTGATGCCACTTCTTTAAGTCTGTCCAAATTTAAAAAAAAAAAAAAGTTAGTTTCCCCACCTCCTCATCTTTCCATGGTGGCAACAGACAATAGAAATGGCAGATAATTCACTAGGACACTCATTATGTCTGCAGCAACCTTGCCCCTGAGAGATTGACAATTTAAAGCAATGTGCTGCTTTTACCTGCCACCTCCTCTACTTTTTCCCCCCTCCTCCCCATCTACTTTTCTTCAAAAGTCTTACTCCTCCAGTTTGGTTCATCTCTTTCACATTATTATCTCTGTTTGGATTGTTAGCCAGAAGGTTGTTCTAGGTAGAAGCAAGCAAAGCCCTGAACGTCATTACCACCAACTCCCACGTTCTACCCTTGTTTTGCTTAGTTTTGGTAGAACTCCTTGCCCCAGCACTTCCATCAAAGAACAACCCAGCAAGGGCTTCTAAAGTCTTCTTCCCCTGTCATTCCTGATGGGTTGGCTTTCAAGGACATGGAGATCTGCTTGGGAGGATGCTTTCGACATGCAGTGATCAGGCTGCGATCATGGAGTACCAAAGAGCAATACAGTGAGACAAGGACCAGCTGCCACCAGATGGGCTACAATGATGCACCCACAGTGCTCCTGATCACAAGGGAGAGAACTTGACTAGGTGCAGGCAGAGATAACACCTGTACAGTACTTCAGATCAGGGCTTCTCTCTCCTATCTGCCTCCTGTTCCTGTCCTCTGCCTCCCTTCTCCATAGCTAATAGTGGTTTGATGAATTCTCCTGCACCCTTGCGTGCTATTCTGAGCAAGCTTGTGATGCCTGTCTCTTGGAGACTGCTTCTTCCTGCCTGCCTCCCAACAGCCTGCCCTGTGGCACCCCATGTGGGCTGCTCCTTTGCATGGAAAGGATGCTTAGAGCAACGCTGGCAATGGAGGGGTCATTCCGTAACAGGGATCTTGGCAATGACCTCAAATACTACAACTGTTGTGGCAAGAGTAAGGTATAAGCTGTGCAATGTGCACAGAGGCTCCACTGCTTGGAAGTTTGTAATGAAGGACAATGTGGCTTATTTCCATTTAATAAAAAGAAGTGAGAAACCCAGCACATGTGTTGTGCACCTCTGGCTTCAAACAGCCTCTAGATTTAGTTAACACTAATCAACAAATATCAAACAAATCAACCAGAGAGGGAAAAAGTTCCTCCTTGCAGAAGCTGTTCTCTTAGCAGCAACAACTCCAAAGTTCTCCCAAAGGCTCCTGAATTAATTCGTATGCATCTGGAGACAAAAAGGTTTTCTTCTCTTCAGTGTCTCCAATGAAGACCCCTGAGGCCAGACACTGCAATTGCCAGGCTGGCCTGCAACCAGCTCTTCCTGCTGAAGAGCCTCAAGATAGGAGGATGGGTTGATCTGGTTATGTTCACTGTGTGACCTGCCTCTCAGTTCCTCTTTTCCCATCGCTACACTGCAATAATGAATCTGACCCAAGGTTTCAGTTACAGACAGCTCCAATTTGTGCAGTGAACTGGATCTGAATTCTGGCAGCTTGCACTCATTGGTCCTAGAATGTTGTGATGCTTAAACATGTAGGACGGTTGCCAGCTCTTCAGATGGAAAACATGAAAGCAGTCCAGAGTAGGATTATGACTATTATTAAAATGAGAGATGAGGTTTTAAACCCAGAACTGCAGATCAGGAAAGTTAAAAGCATTTTCCATCTTGAAATGCATGCAATGATGGAAAACTGAAGTCAGCATTAAAGCAGCATTGATGGGTCCCACAGAAGAGTGCATTTAGCAGTAGTAGTAGATGGTACCACAGCCAAGCCAGTGGGGGATTGTGTTTCTCTTTTTATTTGGTGGTACTTTCAGCAGGAAAAAGTAGAAATGAGGAAAAGCAGAAAATGCATGATAGGAGGAGGAAAGGTTTTTTTACAAACTGATTCCTACCATCCCCTCAGAGACAGGAGCAGCTCTTTAACCTAAGAAAGGTCATTTCGGTGTCATTTCTTTTTCCTGCCCTAAGTAGAAGCCAAGTTCAAGAGGACTGAGTTTCTTTTCATTTCCTTTGGAAATCTCATTTATCTTTCTTTACTCAAGTAAATAAATTACAACCTCCCACAACTTCGTGTGTCCTATCAGTGCCCCATAATATCCAACAGCAATTTTAAAACTCTCCCCCACCACCACCTAAAACCTTAAACCTTACTGACACCATAAAACATCGGCGTACCCCGTCCCATGATTGTTTCCTATAATCTAGGAGAACATTAAAGAGAGAAAAATTGTGCTGAAAAAAAATGACATCTTATCTATTTCCTTCCTCCCTAGCACCACTCCATGTTTTTGTCATTGCAGGTCAGACACCTGCTCCCCACGTTCTAATCTGTGGAGGTGATAAATGCTCCTAGGCAGTGATTACGAGCGGCTGCATTCACTCGGTGTCAATCTGGAAAGGGGCACACTTGCTCAGTTGTCATTCTTTGTCCTGCCAACAAGGCCAAGAAGGAGGGGGGGAGGAAAAAGAAAAAAAAAAAATGGAACTGACAATTTTTCTCTCCCTTCTCCTTGTCCCTGGATAGGAGAGCTACTGCCAGGCCCAGATGCTTTATAAACCCCCGTGTCAGAGAGGAGATGCTGCAACTGTAAGTGCTCTTACAAGCACCTGTGAGACTGCGGGATAACAAGGATAATTTACATGAAGTGGGATCTTCTGGATTTGGCCATGACCTCCACATGCCTATGGATATATTTAACATGGTAAGACAGATGGGCAGTGAGCCAGATTGCAACGTAACCTGGCAAAGCCCTATTTAATTGTTGTTGCACCAGCAATGGGCAGCCCCCGATTGATTGACCTTTCCCTCTGGTCAGGCTGTATCGTGGGCTCATTTAGGCAGACCTTGGGCCCCTCAGCAGAGTTGAGCAGGTCAGGGAAAACAAGAATCTTTTTTGGCTTTTCCCTTTCCCACCCTATCAGCCTATGGCTGTGTCTTGCTTCCAAAGGAACAACTGAAGTGAACGCATTAAACATTCTCTCTGGAACAGGCTCAGCTCTGATATTCTGCACTTTGTGGTCTTACCAGAGAGCTTTCCCATGCCCCTTGGGACCCTCATTAGTGATTGAATCTGTCAGTGGTAGTTGAAACCCATACTACATCACATAGGTTCTACCCTGCACCATGTCCATGTGGGAGATACAAGTAAAGGTAGAAATCCACTATGGACATGAAGCTTCAACACTGCAAGATACAGGAACCCAGGAGACCTGATGGCCACTCCTCTTCCTCACCACCCTCTTTCCTTCAAGCTGAGATGGGCACTGGCATGGCCTTGCCTTGGGAAGTAGGGAGCAGTGTTGCATTCCTGAGCCCAAAAAGAAACTTTCTTGGGGCCAGCAGACCTTCAACACATCCTTTTTGCCTTTGAACCGGTGAAATGAGATGGAAGCTCTTAACACAGCATCTACTGGTTCCCCAGGTCCCTCCATGTCACAGGTGAGGAGGACACATCCCAAGAGCCTGTTCTGAAGTCATCAGTTATGCTCTCACTCCACATTACAACGACTCAAATATTTACACATACACATGCCCTGTGCTCTGTTTTTTTGTGACAGAGGAATTTTGGCTCTGCTCTTTTTTTGCTCTGCTCTTTCTGCTGGATGAAAGGTGTTTGATGGCATTAACTTAGTCAACAAATGCATTGTTCAAAAGGCTGGAACAGAAACAACTTTGTGTGTTATTTAGAAGGTTAAGTAGCTTGTGGCAGCTCCCAACACTTTTTTTACTGACAGATACCTCTGTACTGACTCTGAACTACTGTGTTTCCAGACAAGCTGAGGAGGCAAATATGCTGTGTTGTACATCATGTTTGGGTCTTGTCTTTATCTCACATGCTACAGAATCACAGAATCATTTTGGTTTGGAAAGACCTCTAAGATCATCAGGTCCAACCATCAACCTACTGCTGAACCTAGGCTTCCTGCAAGGCTTTAAGGTCTGCAAAGATAGGCTGTGTGCACTCATGCCCTGCTCTGGTGATGCTCCACAGTCCTGGTACTCTCACTTGATCACTTCATCCTTGCAGCCCAGTTTCCTCCCCTTGGTATTGGTAGGACCATAGTCACCCAGAGATGCCACCATGGGCAACAGAGCAAGAAACACCTCCCACCTGACACCTAGGTCAGGTTGACTTAACCAAGCACTGAAGTTATGAGTTTCATCAGCTTAGCTACTGGAGAGTCAAAGAGGAGAGAAGGTCTGCCCAAAGAAAAGTGCCTAAAATGGGCTAGTTGTCATTAGTCCTTCTCCCTTGAACTATTACCTGTTACTCACTACATTTCACACAAGCCAAAGAACTTTACAGCTCATAAACCCAAAATATGCATGTGATCTTCCAAGACAAAGCACTGGACCAGGCCGCCCAGAGAGATTGTGGAGTCTCCTTCTCTGGAGAGATGCCAAATGCAAGACAATTCTGGGCCACTTGCTCTGGATGACCCTGCAGGGGAGCTGGACTAGGCCATCTCCAGAGGTCACTTCCAACCTTCCCATGCTGGGATTCTGTAAGAGTATCAGCACATTAGCACCCCTTGGATTCCTGCAACTAGAAGAAAAGCTAAGAGGAGGAATGTCAGCAGAAGAAGAGGCTGAGTATGCTGTGGGACAAGCCAGGACACAAAACGGGAGATATTTTTCACTCCTCTCATGGGCTGCAACACTCAAGAAGGAGCCAAGGCCTGCAGTACAACATTGCTGTACATGCATACAGTCATTGCTACACCAATGGGAAACAGGATGTCACTGACAGCAGTGATGGCTGCATGACAGAGGCCGATGGAAGCTTTCAGTACAGGGGCAAAGCAAACAACCCTTTGGAACCTAACTGCTGTCTCTCCCAGAGCTCAGCATTCAAGTGTCTCCCCTGCTTAGAGCCTCCAGGGCTTGCAGCCTTCACTGTTCTCCAATGCTCCCTCCAGTCACTGGCAGCAGATATGGCCAACAGCAAGATGCAAATTCAGGTGTCTCCAGCTGTGACCTTGGCAGGCTCACAGCCCCTCACAAACTTGACAGATTCAATGATTGAAGCCTCAAAGGTCTGCAGTGACTTTGTGGGTGCAGAGACAGATCACAACATCAATCCTTATGCCACTTGAGCAGTGGATCTGTCCCAGCCATCACCTTCCCTGGGTGCTGCCAGCACTGAGAGAAGACTCAATTGCCCTCTCATGCATGAAGGTCACCCCTAGATGACCAGCAAGGCAAGGTGGGGGAGAAGGTCACATTTAGTATTACTTTGCACCTTAAGCATCCTGTGGACAGACAGGGGTCTAGTGCCAAGGGCTACCAGGACAACCCTTCCAACACCAAGACACTTGGGAAAACATTCAAAGCTTACTCTCTGCATATGCAGAATAGAGAGGAAATCAGAATGGTTATGAAGATTTCCCAGCAACTGAAGCCAGTGTAAATCTCTGGGTTTTATGAATCTCACTTACATTTCGTGCCTGACTTGTGCATAAAACTTCCCCAGATTTACACAAGTTAACTCCATAAGTCATCCCCTTCCCAATCGGGCCCTATATCTTGATGACCTTTTAGAAACCAATGACTGCTTTCCTGTTGTTATCCATAATTGGAAAAGCACTGGAGATAAGAAAATTTATAGCAGGGAGTGATCTACCTGTGAGAGACAATAAAGAACGCCAGGCGCTGAGCGAACGGGGAGAGAAATCCCACCCACAGAGGTGGGCAGGCACACGGGCACAGGCACACAGCTCAAGCTGAATTTCCTTGTCTTCACTAAATCACTCTCAACTCTTCCCTCCTTGAGCCCATGAATTCCTTAACTGTGCAGCCTCTCTTCTGCAGGACATGTCCTCATCAAGCATCTGCTGTGATTTCAGGCTTCCCGGCATTTACTTGCCAATCTCCTGGTTTGAAGTACATGAAGCATCATCTAGCAACCCACCTTCACTCCCCAAAGGGAAGCACACAGAAGCTTAACTTTGTTTTGGTTGGAAAAGGCCTCCAAGATCTTGGAGTCCAACTGTTGACCTGAGACTGCCATAGGCATCAGAGCACTGGAATAGGCTGCCCAGGGGGGCTGTGGAGTCTCCATCTCTAAAGGCATTCAAAATCTGCCTGGACACACTCCGGTGTGATCTGCTCTAGGTGATCCTGCTCTGGCAGGGAGGCTGGACTGGATGGGCTTCTGAGGTCCCCTTCCAGCCCCCAACATTAAACCACGTTCCAAAGGGCCACAACTTTTTAATACCTCTAGGGAATTGTGAATCCACCACCTCCCTGGGCAGCCTGCTCCAATGCCTGACCACTTGCAGTAAAGAAACTGCCTTATATCCAACTGCTCCAATGCCTGACCACTTGCAGTAAAGAAACTGCCTTATATCCAACTGCTCCAATGCCTGACCACTTGCAGTAAAGAAACTGCCTTATATCCAACTGCTCCAATGCCTGACCACTTGCAGTAAAGAAACTGCCTTATATCCAACTGCTCCAATGCCTGACCACTTGCAGTAAAGAAACTGCCTTATATCCAACTGCTCCAATGCCTGACCACTTGCAGTAAAGAAACTGCCTTATATCCAACTGCTCCAATGCCTGACCACTTGCAGTAAAGAAACTGCCTTATATCCAACTGCTCCAATGCCTGACCACTTGCAGTAAAGAAACTGCCTTATATCCAACTGCTCCAATGCCTGACCACTTGCAATAAAGAAACTGCCTTATATCCAACTTAGACCTCTCCTGGTGCAACTCGAGGCCATTTCCTGTTGTCTTATCTCTTGATACTAGGGAGAATAGATCAACAACTGCCTCACTACAAAAAGTCTTTTGGGGGCTGTAGAGAGCTGTGAGGTCTCCTCTCAGCCTCCTCCTCCCCAGGCTGAACCCCAGTTCTCTCAGTCACTCCTCCAAAGACCTGTCCTCCAGGGCCTTCACCAGATTCATTGCCCTTCTCTGGACAAGTGTCATGGGAATTACTCCATCATCCCATGTGAGCAACTCAGCCCTCCAGCATAGCAAACCAAGACTGCAAAGTATATATTACTATAGGCAAAGTGCCAAAGGAGATGGGCAGGGTGGACCTCTGTGCTTGTCACCCAGCACTGGAGGTGCATTGCTTTGGGGTTAATCACAAAGACACATTAATCACATCACCATCATCCACAGTGATCTCTGCCAGAGGGAATCATTCTCTGTGACAGGATCACTGAACTGTTTCCAGACATCAAAAGACCCATCCCCAGAGTGGACTTTAGTTTGTTTTGAAATACAGGCAGAAGGTCACATTCTGCCACAACCCTTCTTTGGGACTGAACCAACAGATTGGAATGAGCTCTCCTATTTATAAGAAACAGGAGCTGTCTGCAAGGCAGCAATCCTGACCAAGTCCAGGACATGCCAAGTCTCAAGCAAGAAAACAGTTCCAGTCACTTCCATTTTCAAGTAGAACAGATCACATCCACCTTCAAGTCAGAATAACCCAGAAGATGTTCTTGTCTATAGGAACCAAGGAGGTGCTGAAAGAAGTAGAGCTTTCTGGGGCAAGGGTACAAAAATAGATAGCAGCAGTTAAGTGTAAGGAGGAGAGATTGGGAGATGTGGTGGTCAAAGGCTGTCTGGGGTCCAGCAATGATGAAATAAGAGAGGTTTCAATATATGGTGAGACCAGAAGGGGCATCAACAAAACCTCCACACTGGACTTCCAAAGGGCAGACATCAGCTTATTTAAGGCATGGACGCAGAAGATTCCTTGGGCAACAGCCCTTAAAAACAAAAGGGTCCAGGAAAGTTGGACTTCAAGAAAGGACTCTTGAAGGCACAGAAGCAGCTGAGCCATTGTGCTGGAAGATGAGCTGACGAGGAAGACAGCCAGACTGGATGGGCAAGGAGCTGCTGAAGGAATTACAAGAGGGGGTATCACCTTTGGGAAAAAAGGGAAGGCATCCAGGAAGAGCTCAAGGATGTTGCTAGGTCTTGTAGGAAAAAAACTAGAGAGGCAAAAGCCCATTTAGAATTTAGGCTGGCTGCTGCTGCTAAGGAGAATAAAAAATGTTTCTACAAGTATATTAATGGTATGGAATTGTTGTGGTTGGGAAAGACTGGGAGTACTGGTAGATAGTAGCTGAACATGAGCCAGCAGTGTGCCCAGGTGACCAAAAGATCCAATGGCACCCTGGCCTAGATCAGGAACAGTGTGGCCAGCAGGACAAGGGAGGTTATTCTGCCCCTGTACTCAACACTGGTCAGGCCACACCTTGAGTGCTGTGTCCAGTTCTGGGCCCCTCAATTCAAGAGAGATGTTGAGGTGCTGGAGTATGTCCAGACAAGGGTGATGAAGCTGGTGAGGGGCCTGGAGCACAGCCCTGTGAGGAGAGGCTGAGGGAGCCTGGAGAAGAGGATGCTCAGGGGTGACCTCATTGATGTCTACAACTATCTGGAGGAAGGTTGTAGCCAGGGGGACTTGGTCTCTTCTCCCAGGCAACCAGCAACAGAACAAGGAGACTCAGACTCAAGTTGTGCTGGGAGAGGTCTAGGCTGGATGTTAGGAGGAAGTTGTTGGCAGAGAGAGTGATTGGCATTGGAATGGGCTGCCCAGGGAGGTGGTGGAGTCACCATCCCTGGAGGTGTTCAGAAAAAGCCTGGCTGAGGCACTTAGTGCCATGGTCTGGTTGATTGGACAGAGCTGGGTGATAGGTTGAACTGGATGATCTTGAAGTCTCTTCCAGCTTGGTTGATTCTATGAGAGATGTAAGTTTTGCAAAGGCTGGGTATTAGGAAAAGCTTTTTTTTCTCCACCAGAAGGGCTGCCAAGCCTGGAGCAGGCTGCACAGGGCAGTGAAGGAGTCACCATCTCTGAAGGGCTTTTAAAAAAGATGTAGATGTGGTGCTGAGGGACATGGTTTAGTGGTGACCTGGCAGTGCTGGGTTAATGGTTGGACACTGTGATCTTAAAGGTCTTTTCCAACCTAAATCATTCTATGATCAGAGTTGCTAACACAGTAAGAGAAAGAAGTGGCTTTAGTTTTGAAAGTTGTTTTGTCTCCAGTCACAGATGTAAGCAACCTGCACTCACTCTGACCACTGTACAAGTGTTTCCACACACCTCTGAAGCCTGTCCTGGCTTAAAACAAATTCCAGCCACGGGTCTATACCTCCTCCCATTTTTCTCATTTGCAGTGAGAAACACTGGGTAGAATTCCCAGGGGAGAATTTAAAGTAAAACCAGCAAGAGCAAACTGCTAGAACTAGAAGGGAAAAAAAAGCAAAACACCAAACCAATACACCAAACATGACAAATTCCTGGCAGGGGCTGGGATTGAGGAAAACAGAAAGGAGCAGTTGTTGTTGAGGAAAGCCTGGCAGCCCTCCCCTGCCAGTCCTCCCAAATAAAGAGCTCTGCAGTTTCAGCAAGAGTCACTGGGGTTTGTGCACAGGGAAAAGGCTGCTCCAGATGTACCCAACCTGCAGCTTCTGAACTGGCTCTTGGTAAGCTCCTACCGAGGTATTTTGGGGGAAATAAGGTAGTGGGATCTCAAGCCAAGGCTGAAGGTTCCACCTTGCTGGGGTCTGCTCTAGTTTTTCCTCCAGTTCTGCTGAATTCAGTCTGCACTGAGATCTCCCTCAGACACCTGTAATTTTGGATTATTCATTCTGAATTGATTAGCTCAACCCACAGTCACCCTGATCATATTCTCCCTATGTACTAACATCTCAATGAATGAGCAGTCAAGTAGAAAATGAATGCATTAGTGCCTGATTGTATTACTAAGCCCTCGTAAATGCTAACGAAGGCAGCAGTGTTTAATTCAGTCAAATAACACACAGGTAGCTACAGAGTTAAACTGCACAAGTGTCCAAACAAGAGTAAAACATCAAAACACAAAAACCAACCCACTCTTAAAATCTTTTGGGTTTAGCATTCAGATTAGCTTTGGACATGAGTGTTTTGTTTGAGGAGAATTTCTTTGTCTGGATATAGAGTCACTTCCCTGCTGATATTTTCAGCTCTGACACTGAAATAGCCACTTTCATCCCTGCCAGGGTAGAATTGATTACAAACCACCTAGTTAATTAAAACAACAACTTGCTTTCAGACCTGCTTTTTAGCAGAAACTAAGCTCAGGAAATGATTCCCCCCCTCCCAGCTCTGGTAACTCCATTGGAATTGCTATTTGCAATTCAATATGTAAGATAAAGTTCTCTACTGGGAACAGAGAAATGCAACTTTTCTTTTTTCTTCCTTTTTTTTTTTATTTTAAAGGGAAAAAAAAAAGAAATCATACCTTGTATGAGATAATTTCCTATTTCCATCCACAAGCAACTACAATTGTGTCTGTATGAAAAAGCCAAGCTCAAAGGAGGCAGAGTAATCTCAGTAGAAATGGGTATGTTTTCTAAGCAGGTTGGCCAGCCAGGAACTTTGTTCTTGTTACACTGAATAGCAGCTCTCTGCTTTCGTGGTGTAGTCATCAAAAGTTTATGAGCAAAAGATGAAAAAGTCTGGAAAACATCCCCACAGGCCAAGCTTCAAGGCTTGCCTCTCTTGTTTCCAGCAGACAGGCACCATGCAGTCAGAGCATACCCACTGCTGTGGCATGCAGCGGGCACTGCGTCTACAGACCCTTGCACTCCTCAAACACACTCATAGAAAGGTTTAGGTTGGAAGGGACCTCAAAGCTCATCCAGTTCTAAACCCCCACCATAGGCAGGGACACCTCCCACTAGAACAGGTTGCTCAAGGCCTCATCCAACCTGGCCTTGAACACCTCCAGGGAGGTTGTGGATGCTCCCTTCCTGGGCAACCTGTTCCATTGTTTCACCACCCTCACAGTAAAGAATCCTTTCCTAACATCCAGTTTAATTTCCCCTCTGCCAGTTTAAATCCATTACTCCTCACACTTTCATTACAAGACCTTGTAAGTAGTCCCTCCCCAGCCTTCCTGTAAGTCCCTTTCAGATACTGGAAGGCTACAACAAGGTCTCTTCGAAGCCACCTCTTCTCCAGGCTGCCTTGCAGCCTGTCCTCATAGCAGAGGTGCTCCAGCCCTCTGAGCTTCATGGCCTCCTCTGGAGTTGCTCCAACAGTTCAATGTCCTTCTTGTGTCTGGGCCCCAGAACTGTACAGAATATTCCAGGTGGAGTCTCACAAGACCAGAGTGAAGGATACTTATTCAGGGAGCTTTTCATAAAGGTTGCCACTGAGGCTTTGGCTGTGTGTAGACAACAAGCACACCAGCAGGTCCATATTATACCTCATTGCCAGCTGGTTACAACCAAAACATTCCACTTGGGCTGTGCTCCAAGTCAGGTTGGATAAAACCTCATGCAGCTTGGTCTAGTGGAAGGTGTCATAGAATCAGTCATGTTGGAAGAGACCTCCAAGACCATCCAGCCCAAACTACCACCCATCCCTGTCCAATCAACTAGACCATGGCACTAAGTGCCTCAGCCAGGCTTTGCTTCAACACCTCCAGGGATGGCAACTCCACCACCTCCCTGGGCAGCCCACTCCAATGCCAATCACTCTCTCTGCCAACAACTTCCTCCTAACATCCAGCCTAGACCTCCCCTGGCACAACTTGAGACTGTGTCCCCTTGTTCTGCTGCTGGTTGCCTGGGAGAAGAGACCAACCCCACCTGGCTACAGCCTCCCTTCAGGTAGTTGTAGACAGCAATGAGGTCACCTTCCTTTTTAGCAAGGGAAGAATCAGCTACAACAGCAAGGCACCACGGCAGCTGGTAGTACAAGCCCTGGGCAGCATCCCCTCCACAAAAACAGGGGCACTGGCCTCTCCAGAGCCCATCAGGGTGACAATTCTGAGACCAACAGCTGTGTCCATCATGACCTGAATGCAGCTGTGTGACTCAGCTGGGAGGTTGCATTTCTCAGGCAGCCTTGCTGGCTTATTGGCTCACACAAAAATCCTTAAGAAATCCTTCCTGGATTTCACATCTCTTGAGGTTTTTCCTAAAAGGGAAAGCAAACTGCAGCCAGGCTGCAGAAAGGGCAGGGCCAGCAACCCCATTCAAATGTTTTCAGACCACTGCACTGCAGAGGCCCCAGGTGCCTGCAGAACCCAACCTGCCTGTGGTGTGAATGGCTGAGCTGTGGTACCATGAAGCATAGCTGGGCCAGCAAAGAGCCCTGCAGAACCAACCCTCCTGCATCCTTATCTCCCCATGCACATGAAGCTAAGCATGGTGCAAGCCATACACACAACATTCCTGTTACTGACCCAACACCAAATTGCTGTAGAGAGCAAAAGCTTCCAACGGTGGGAATTTGGCTGCAGCTTTGCCTCAAAGCTGGGCAGTTCTCCCAGAGGTCAGCTGAGGGAGGTTTTCATTTCCAACTTCCACTAACCCTCCAATAGACTGGACTTGACTCTATATGAAGGTGGCCAAACACTACAGCCAGTGCCTGTCCTTTTATGTCCAGTAGGACATTTTGATAGCGAAAGCTCAAATCCACTAAGCAGAGCCTAAATTAGAGCCTCCAAGAGGTGCCTGTAACAACCTGAGTGGAGAAGACTGACTCATCCCCTTGTTTTCCCCAAGCACAGACTGTATCTGTTTGGCAATAGACCAAGGAAAATGACAGTATAAACTGCCAGATACCAGCAAATCTCTTCTTTTGCTGCCTGTTTTTCACTTTCAAGAGACAGAGCTGGCTTTGTTGCTATCCCACAGAGCAAGCCTCATACTCAGGTCTAAATTTGTCTTCATCTTCTTTACAGGCAGTGACAGAGGAGTTGGTCTTGCACAGCATCACAAAAAGCTCTCCAAGAATCAGTCAGTCCTCTATACCCATTTGGGGGCTCTTGGATCAGTAGAAAGACAAACAGGCTTTGCATCATGATTCTGGGGAGCACAAGAAAGGATCAGTGAGGTTTTGCTGTAAAGTCCCATACCACTGCATGGGAGTCCCACTGCACCCAGATCGAAGGAAAAGTTCAGCACCTGAAGTACTTTGCAGGTGAGAGAGTCCTAACAGAGACAGAAGAGACTAAAGACTGCCAGAAACTGTATTCATCAGCCTTCCTGTGTTCATGCAGGTGGTGTGCAGGTCTAGAAAAGCAGTAATAGTCTGAGTGCAGATGAAAGCTGCTGGGCTCCGACTCCTGGGAGAGCTCTGCAGGAGCAGCCTCAGTGCAGAGTCCTCAGGGGATCTCCAGAACTAAAACTGGAAGAATTGCCCCAGGAAAGAACTCCAGATCTGGTGCCTGGGGCAGAACCAGCCCTGAAAAAACGGTGTTAGAACAGGCCAGCAGATGATACAGGGACTCATCCTCACTCCCTGCAGCACTTGTAGGGCCAGCAAAAGTCTTGGTTTAGCAATTTGGGCGTGTTCCAACTAAGAACCCTAGTGAGAGCATTCCCTTTCTTTGTACAGCCACCTGGTGATAATGGCCAAACTCGTTTTCATCTTGAAAACCTTCAACAGACTTCTGATACCATTGAGGTTTTAGTGGAGCCAGTAGAAAAGCAGACAAAGTAGCACAGACAACACACAAGAGCCAGAGATTACTTTCTGTATTCAGAACAAACCAACATTGTGAATTCTTCCTAAGTGTTCTCTATACTTCCCCACACACAAAACTTTTTTATTCCACATTCCCCATCACATTTTTTTATCTTTTCCCTATTTTTTTCCTTCTTTCTACAGCCATGGAAGAAAATAGAAGACAAGGGGGAAAAAAACAAGCAGTGATGACCCTGTTAGCCACTCTCCCAGGACTTAGAATCATAAAATCAATCAGGTTGAAAGAGACTTCCAAGACCATCCAGTCCAACCTATCACCCAGCTCTGTCCAGTCAACTAGACCATGGCACTAAGTGCCCCAGCCAGGCTTTGCTTCAACATCTCCAGGCACGGTGACTCCACCACCTCCCAGGGCAGCCCATTCCAATGCCAATCACTCTCTCTGCCAACAACTTCCTCCCAACATCCAGCCTAGATCTCCCCCAGCACAACTTGAGACTGTGTGCCTTTGTTCTGTTGCTGGTTGCCTGGCAGAAGAGACCAACCCCCACCTGGCTCCAGCCTCCCTTCAGGTAGTTGTAGGCAGCAACTCCTGCTCCCCACAGCTCTGCCCTCTTGCTCTTTCACTTACAAGGGCAAAGAGCTTGAAGAAGCAGAATGGATGAGCCCTGGGCAGAGAGCAGGGACAGTTCATGAGCCATTTGACAAGTAATTGACAGCATTTGATAGAACATAAGAATAATTGTCTGGTCTTTCCAAAGAAGGAATTGGAAGCTGGATATAATTAGAAATGGGTCAGCAAACCAATTCATTTGCCTTTACTTTCTAGGTGGAGAAGACAAGAAGATAGTGGAGAGCTTCAGGCCTTTCTGAACACTTACAGACCCAAAGAAAGGAGAGGACAGGGCCCTCAACATAGGCAGACAATGATAGCAGTGATGCTTTAGCTATCTTAGAAATACTTTGCTTGCACAGAGGCAAGCAGCAATGCCTACCTGGTAACTCTATAGTCCCAAGCCTTGTCCTGTACAAACAGGATAAGCCTCTCCATAGAAATTATCTTCTTGACATGAGATAGGTGTCCCTGAGCCAGAAGCACAAACTCCCTCGAGAACAGTGATAAGACCTGTCCAAGTGCCAGGGACAGCTAGGTTATCACATCTTTAGGGTAATTAAAGGAGCAGGTGATTATGTTCAACTCCAGTGGGTTAGCATGGCTAATCAGCCAGTGTGGGCACAGGTACTTCTGCTCAGGAGCTGCTGGATTAATAAGGCAAATCAGACTTAAACAGGGGCATCAGAAGGCAAAGAAAACAGGACCTACTCCTAAACACAACTCCACCAGATGAGTGAGTTTGATCTAAACACTGGGAGGAGCAGGTATCAAAGCAAAACTGCTTTAGAAAGAGAAACAAGAATCAATAAACACATGGCTTACTCAACATGTGCAACTGAGCAGATCCCATGCAGAGGAGAAACAATGAGGTTTTCACTCTTGCAATCAAAGCAGTAGGTTTGGAGGGAGAACTGCCTTGGAGGAAGCCCTTCTAGCAGTTAGGTTTTATATGAAGTGATGCAACAGGGAGATGCAGTGTTTGTAAGAGAAGGCAAGCCTTGCCATACTACCCCAGGCCACTAGGTACATGAGCAAGATACAGGCTCACAGGATATTAGGGGTTGGAAGGGACCCAAGAAAAATCAAGTCCAGCCCTCCTGCCAAAGCAGGGCCACACAGTCTAGCTCAGGTCACAAAGGAACACATCCAGACAGGCCTTGAAAGTCTCCAGAGAAGGAGACTCCTTAACCTCTCTGGGCAACCTGTTCCAGTGCTTTGTGACCCTTACAGGAAAGGAGTTCCCCCTTGTGTTGAGGTGGAACCTCCTGTGCTGCAGCTTCCAACTATTGCTCCTTATCCTATCACATGGAGCAAGTGAGCAGAGCCTGTCCCCCACTCCTGACCGCCAGATGTTTATAAACATTTACTAAATCCCCTCTCAATCTTGTCTTCTCCAAACTAAAAAGTCCCAGGTCCCTCAGCCTCTCCTCATAAGGCAGTGCCCTCCAGTCCCCTAACCCTCGCAGCCCTCCGCTGGACCCTCTCCAGCAGATCTCTGTCCCTCTTAAACTGAGGATCCCAAAACTGAATGCAGTATTCAAGATGAGGTCTCACCAGTGCAGAGGAGAGGGGAAGGAGAACCTCCCTTGATCTGCTGGACACACTCTTCCTAGTACACCCCAAGATCCCATTGGCCTTTTTGGCCACAAGGGCACATTGCTGTGCCATGGGTAACTTGTTATCCACCAGCACTCCCAGGCACCTCTCCACAGGGCTGCTCTCCAGCAGATCACCTCCCAGCCTGTACTGGTGCAGTTTATTACTTCCCAGGTGCAGGACTCTGCATTTGTGCTTGTTGAACCTCATTTGGTTTTCTCCATGCCCAGCTCTCACTCTGTCCAGGACTCACTGAATGGCCACACAGCCTTCAGCTGTATCAGCCAAGCCTCCTGGTTTGGTGTCATCAGCAAACTTGCTGAGCAGACACTCTGTGCCCTCATCAATGTCTTTGATACCTTGTAATACCTGCAGGAACTGTCCACGCAGTTCAGAGAAGGAACATAGGGGGGGTCAAAGTCAGTAGACTAACAGACCTCCAGACAGAGGATTTGTCTTAATGGACACCAAAGAGATGTCTGCATAGAAAAAGGACAGCATGGCTTGAGAAACAAAAGACTTGGTTTAAGCTGTACAGAGCATCTCTGCAAAGGTTTACACACACAGGTCTGAAGGGGCTATTAGGAGCAACAGAAGCCACCATAGAGAGTTATCTATCCCCCTTTCTAGGATTTCTAGTCCCTGCAGTTATCTACCCCCCTTTCTAAGGTTTCTAGTCCCTGCATGTTCAGTTGTATGCAGGAGAAATCCTCCTGATGACCTATCATACAGATCCAAAAACTACTCCTACCTTGTCCTCACATTGCTTGCAGTAGGAAGGCCACAAGCATTACTCAACTGTCATTTAAAACAGGTAAATGGAAATAACCAGTTTAGGTTTTTTGCCCCAGTCAGTCATATTTAGTCCCCAGAGCTACTTTTCACAACCTATAGGAGCTCATATGCTTGGAAGAACTGGTACAAAGTTGGAGAGATGGCTACAGGCTAGGAAATATCTGCTCTGGGTTGCATACCAGCACTTTCAGAGGGCCATGCTGCCAGCTTACACAGGAGCCATTTTCCAGCTTCCCAGATCTCCACCTAAACTGATTGGCACTCTGAAGAGTACTCCTCTCTGAACAAGGGCATGCCCAGGCAGCTGCAGAAACCCAGGGTGGGAGCTGGGAAGAAGGGCTCGATGCTTTGGGGTGAAGGTAAAGAGGCAGCAGGTATTTGGGGCACTGGGTTGTTTGGAGGTGTTTCAGGGTTTGGGTGTATATTTTTTGAGGAGCTGTGGTGTCACCTTGTTTTATTTTCTGACATTGCAGCCTGCTGGCAGGTTGGTTGCCAGGGAAACTGCTGGGAAAAGGTGCACAGGGCTGCTGCCTGCAGCCAGGCTCCAAACACAGGACCTATCAGACAAGGCAATGCTGCCCACAGCAAAACTGCCCACGGCCATGCCAGCCCGTGGTGGATGGGGCCAGAACCAGCAGCAAGCCAAACATCTGCTGCTGAACAGCCTGGATGAGAAGCTAATCCAAGGCTCCTGAGCCACAGAGAGAGCCCTGCACAGGGACTGTGACGTGCAAGCAGCCTGCACGGGTGAGTGCAGTGCCTAATGGAGGCTCTATTTTTGTTATTTATTTTATTCTTTATTTTTAAATCACTGCCATTAGGAGAATTGTTATGGTTGGCAATTTGCAATAATCAATTTGGAATCACAGTTTGATTAGTTAATGCACTTTCTGCTGCTCTCTCCTCCTAATTTGATTGGGAGGAGAGAGAGGGAGGGATATTCTGCTTTGTGGCTGTATATCAACTCTCGCAGAACATGTGCAGCAAACCCGTCCCTGCTCCTCACCTGTCCCCAAGAGGACATGTCAGGCTGCAATAGGTCCCAGTCAGGCACACACTGAGTGTCCCCTCAGCTCTCCAGGCAGCCAAAAGGCCACTGTCCTTCCCTGCACACCCTGAGGGGGGAGAGGGGCAGCCAATGCTTTCTGCCTCTCCAGGTTTGCATGGAGGGCTGTGGGCAGGTCAAGTGGGCTCTAAAGCGTGAAGAGAAGCTGAGCATCAGCTTCAGAAATATCTGCAATACACAGTAACACCTGGAATAAACTCTGGGCAGGCACAGATCTTCACACTGATGTGCAGTATGTGACTATCCTGAAGGATCTCACTTCAGTGCCTACACACCACTCCCCACAGTCCCCAGCAGTAGATAAGCCAACAAACCTGGAAGAACACTACAGGAAGGAAAAGGAAATATATCCCCCCCACACCTCTTTTTCATGATACATTGAGGCTTCAAGTATCTCTTTATAACCCACACTTTTCCATTAAACATGCCCATTCTCCTACATCAAGGCAGGAATCACCACTCAGCTTTGTTAGCAGAGTGCTCATGCAGACCACACAGGCTTCTGGTGCAGGCACTGGTGTGCCTGTGCAAAGGTACATCATCTCTCCATGGCCTTCCTGTCATTCCACACCAAATGTGTCTTAGGCTGGCTCCACAGCTCAGGTCCCTCCACTAGCCTTAAGTCTCAGCAGGATGATGCCACTGCTAGATACTTAACAGCCAACATCCATCCTCAGGAGAAGTCAAATCTGGAGCTGCAAAGCGCCCCAATGGGTCCAAGAGAGAAGGCAGACCCCAGAGCCAGAAGGAAATTCGGAAGAGCTATGGCTCACAAGGACTTGGGCAGTCACAATCCTCCTGAATCCAAGAAAAGCTTCAATAACCTCTTGAAAAGTCCTTTCCACCTTAAACATTACACCAAGCCAACACAACTTACATTCCCCACTCACTCTCTCCATAGAGATGACCTCCAAAGAGAAGAGTGGTTCTTGTCTGAAAAAAGAAAGAAGGAAAGAAAACAAGTACAAGTTAACTCCCTTCAGACTTGCATGGCCCAGATTTTAGAGGGGGACCACAGAACATAGGATCATAGAATGTCAGGGGCTGGAAGCAACCTTGAAAGATCACCTGGTCCAGCCTCCCTGACAGAGCAGGATCACCTAGAGCAGAGCACGCTGGAACACATCCAGATGGTTCTTGAATGTCTCCAGAGAGGAAGACTCCACAACCTCCCATGGCAGCTGGTTCCAGTGCTCTGTCACTCTCACAGTGAAAACCATTCAGGGAAATATGTTGGCATTACTACCACATAAAAGATGCTGAGATACTACGGTGGTCAGCAGGGTCATAACCCCTAAACCAGAGTGAAGAGCAGAGCAGTTAGAAAAGAAACAGAGGGGAATATTTCCATCCATTATCCTTTACTATACCGCCCCCCAAGGTGACTCAGGCACTGTCAGAGCCTAGAGGATCCCAGCTCCCTCCTCTCCATTGCAAACTTCTAAGAAGTCAGATGGGGCCACCCTTCCGGGTGCTATTTTCTCTCCCTGTCACTCAAGCTGCCTCTTGTAGCTCCTTCCTTTCCTGCTCACACTATTCCCGTACTAGGCAGATTCCTCCACCCACCTCTCCCCATCCCCAAATCTCTGCATTTAATGCTCCATTCCTATCTCCTTGGTTATTCTCAGCACCACATGCCAAAGATACACCAGGCTGAAAGGCTGTGACATCCTCCTCTGCTGTCCTAAGTGAGCAGGCTTATATAGAATGCATGGAAGGGGGGGGGGGAGGAAGCAGCAAGCCCCAACCAATCCATCTTTTAAAAGACTTTATACATCCCACCTGCCTGCAGAGCATCCTTGGGAGAAATCTGGATGCTGGTGATTGACATTACCTGGTGCAGTAATTAGAAGCTGTATTTACAGCCTTGCTGCCATTTTAATGCTGTTTTGCATCTGTTGTACTTTCACTTAGAGAGTAAATGTAGTGGGGAACAGCTGTTTGCTGCTGCTAGCTCATGCGATGCTCCCCGACCAGTGATTTCCCCTCTGTCCCACTGGGCTGTAATTATCTCAATTACCAGTGCAGGGACATCTCCCTGCAGCAACAAGTACCAGTCCTAGTCCAGCTTTCTGAGCAGATTGGAGGTTTGAGGTGACCTGGCTGGCAAGTTAGCTTCCTGCACCTTCACAACCCCCTCTCACAGAATCACAGAATCATCCAGGTTGGAAAAGCCCCTCAGGATCACCAAGTCCAGCCTAGAACCCTACCCTACAAGATTCACCTTAAACCATTTCCCTAAGCATCACATCCAAACGACTCTTAAACACATCCAGGGTCGGTGACTCCACCACCTCCCTGGGCAGCTCATTCCAGTGCCTGACCACACTTGCTGGTGAAAAAACCTTTTCCTAATGTCCAATCTGAACCTACTCGGCCTCAGCCTGAGGCTGTTCCCCCTTGTTCTGTCTTCAGTTACCACAGCAGGGCTCTGGGCTTGTTTTCTCTGGTCTTCAACCACTGGTCAATCAGTCCTCAACTTGATGGGGTTGCTCACCTCAAAGATGAAGCAAAGAGACTAAAGTCCTCCTTCTCCTCTGCAGTTAACACCAGTGATGCCTGGAGCCCCAGGCTGGAGGATTGTGACTGAGTGATAAGGTCCCAGTAGCCTTTGAGCTTGTCCAAGATTTGCTGCAGAAACTGAACGTAGATAAGACAGTGGGGCCTGATGAGATTCATCCCAGAGTAATAAAGGAGTTGGGTAACATTATCATGAGACCTCCCAGTCATCTATCAATGGTTCTGGGGGCCTGGAGAGGTCCCAGTCAGCTGGAAGCTAACAAATGCTATTCCAATTTTCAGGAAGGGCAAGAAAGACAAGGCTGGTAATTACAGAGCTGTCAGTCTCACTTCAGTGCCTGGTGAAATTATGGAGAAGACTATTCTAGGACAATGCAGTCACTGGACAAAGCCAACATGTGCTCAGAAAGGGACATTTCCACTCCTTAACATCCCCAAATTGCCACCTGGAGGCCAAAGGCAAGGGATTGGGTGATCTGAGCAAAGCTTTTGATACTATTTCTCACACTAATATTCTAGACAGCTTATCCAGCACAGAGCTGGACATCTACACAGCACAACTGCCTGAAGGGCCAGGCTCAAAGCACTGAAGTGAGTGAGGTAGTATCTGGCTGGTAGCCAGTCAAGTGTTCTCCAAGGCTCAGTGCTAGAGTCCACGCTCTTCAGTTTATTGGTGTTTATCAAGGACTTGGAGGCAAGAGTTGGACACACACTAGGTAAAGACTGTCTATGATACTACATTAGGAGGAAGATTTTATTCCCTCTAGGCTAGAGAGGCCTTACAGAGAGATCTTGACACACTAAATCTCTGAACAATCACCAACTGCATCAGGTTTAACAAGTGTCAGGTTCTGCACCTAGGACTGTGTAAAGTTAGATATCTGTTCAGATTGAGGAACAAGAGGTTGGAGCATGACCCTGCAGAAAGATTTGGGGGGTTGGGTTGATGAGAAGCTCAATGTGTCCCAGCAGCCAGAAGGTCCAACTGCATCCTGGAGTGCATCAGCCACATGAGAACTACCCAGTTAACAGAAGTGATTGTCCCACTACACTCAACATTGAGTACTTTGGGGCTCCACAAGGTAAGCAGCACATCAAAATGTTGGAGTACATCCAAAACAGGGCAACAAAGATGGTGAAAGAACCAGAAGACAGCCAAGGATAGTTGGTCTGTTCAGCTTAGAGACGAGCAGACTGAGAGAGGACCTCTTTGCTGGGGGAAAGTGGACAGTAAGATGCCATCCTTTATTCCTGGTGCAAGGCAGCACCTTATGTTGTGCCAAAGGAAGTTCATATTGGCTGTGATGAAAAGTTTCCTTGCTGACAGGGTGGCCAAGCACTGTAACAAGCTCACCAGGAAAGTGGTCATGGTCCCAAGCCTGTCAGTGTTCAAGCAGACCTTTTACAACGTTCTTAGCTGTATGGTTTAACTCATATCCAATTAGTAGTTAAGTAACAGGAGCAGGAGTTAGCCTTCATGATCTGGTACCTTCAGCCCCAGAACACCCTACAAGTCTCCTCTCCCTAGCTCAGAAGTGCACTGGCAATTCTTCAACACTGTGACTTCCCCCAGTGAAGCAAAGCCATTTGCTGTTATTGCATTGCCCTGAAAGAGGCCTTTTGAAACATCAAATCGCTGCTGAATTACTCACTCCTGGACACGCATCTATGTCTCTGCAGGTTTGTATCCTTTTAAATCTGTTTACCCATTCTGACCCAGCTCCTAAGCCATCACCAACATCTCAGCCACGAGAGGGCTCCCCCAGGCAGAGCCACAGGCAGCAGCCCCCACCCACCGCTGTGCCTGCAAACTAGCTCCAGCTTGGAGGTTTTGCTGAAAACAAACCTTACATTTCTGAAATGCCATACCCAAACACGCCTGTGTTCTGGATCTAAACCCGAGATCTCATTTTGCTGTCTCATTCCCAGTGTGGTCTGTGTGTTGTGGCACCTGAAGAATGTGGGAAACAGAGAAACCTCCTCCTCAGACCTGCAGTAGCCTCCACACAGGAAACAGGCTGTCCTCAAAACCATTTTACAAGTGGAAAACTGCAGTGCAGAGAAGGGAAATGGCTAAACCCTGTTGGACCAAGCTCATGCTGTGGGTGTCCAGCAAACTCAAAGGTAAAACCAAAGTCTCCCACCCTGATGCATTGCCCAGAGCCCAGCTCTGCAGCCAGTGCTCTCCAAGGAGCTGTGTCCTTTATCTTCTCATCCTTTTTCCCCCCTGCAGTTCCCAGAAAAGCATCTTCCAGCCTAGCCCAGTGACTCATCTGGATTAGGAAAAATGGCATGAATGCAGCCAAAAAGCTTTTTAACATCACTGCACTGACACAGGTATGGCCACAGTGCTCCTCACCCTGGCTGAAGCAAATCAAGTGAAGCCAGCACAAGAGCATCTGCTTGCCCAGGGTAAAGTCAGGACTGCTTTTCTCAAAGCAGATGCTGAGATGGAGTGGAGAGCTGAGCAGTAGCTGTGGCTGGGGAGGGCAGAGGAGGTGGCAGCTTAGGGCTGCATTCCCAGCAGGGAGATGGTGTCACAGACCTTACAGGTCAGGCTTAACCCGAATCCAGAAGGCATCCATCTTCCCAGCTAGCAGTGAGTCTCCTCCTCATAAGGCCACCCTCACTTTTGTGACAGCCTGGTTTAAAACAGCTCTTCTCAGTCCTGCAACACCACACATTGAGTGAGGAAATCTGGCTGCAAAGGGCTCTGCTCTGGGGCCAACTCAAGCATCAATGCAGCCCTAAGGTTTGCTTTTTACATAGCCCAGGTTGCTTGCAACCAAACCCATTCCTGATACCGATTCACTGCCCCTGTCTTTCCCAGTCAAACCAAGCTGCTCCAGGTTAGTGCTGCCTCCCCATCTCTGCAGATCAGTGGTGAGTACAACAGCTTGCTGATTGCAGGGCTCTCCAAGCAGCACCACACCATGAACTACTGTTAGTAAACACCAGCAGCTTGAAAATGCACCAGGAAAACCATTCTGCTCTGCAGCATGTGTAAGGAGGAGAGTTATACAGGTTTGGTTTGCATTTCCCACACCCCTACCCCCCCATCATAAAGTCAGCAGAAGGTTCTTAGTTTATTTAGGTCAATTAACTTCAGCTTTCAAATTAAGTTCTCCTCTCATTTTACAGCCAAGCTGTAAGCAAAGCATAAAAAAGGGTCAGCTGAGGAGAGCATGGCCCTGGATTTCTACACTGTTAAGTAATTTAAACCCAAAGGGTAGAAACAAAATTGAGATCAGAGAAGAGCAGAGAGACCACTGAACAATGTCTGCTGCTTCACACATTTGTTCTCCCTTTGCTCTGTGCATCAAATTTCCAGGCCAGAGGGAAAAAAAAAAAGGTAGAAAAAAAAAAAGGAGAGTGGATAGTAAGAGCTGTGCAGAAGAAGCCATTTGTGGTACACAACAACACATTTATTGGTCTCACACACCCAGGAATAACGCTCCATATTCTTGAGTGCCATCTACTGGCATTTTTATCTCTTTGCTATATATTAAAGCCAACCCCAGTGTTAAAAGAGCAGTCAGGCAATTGAAAAATGCCAGAATCTGGCCTGCATGGATAACCCAAGCCCAGTCCCCTGGCATAGATGCATTGCAACACACATTGCAAGATCATCGTGGACCCTTTTTGCTGCAGGAACAAGCCCCCTCCTCTACAGCAGATGGATGGTCCTCTCTTAATGAGCAGCTATTCAATATTTTTCTTTATCCTCATCATTCAATATGTAGCCCTGTGTATGGCATGCTATTGAAGTCCTGGTCTAAATAATGAGCTATTAATTTTCTCCTGGGCTTTCACAGCATTTATTATCATAGTATCTGAGTGGCTTGCAAACATTAATTTGCCTTACAGCAGCCTGGGAGGAAGAGTAGAATTACTCTTGTACAGATGGGGAACTGAGGCACAGCCAAATTAATCAGCAGGGTATCATGTGGTTGGGTGCTCCATTTGGGATGCAAAAGGAGCCATATCTCAGAGCTTTGCAAGTCAAAGCTTTCAGCTTTTAGGGCGCTGCTCCGACAGCCTCCACGTTCAGCTATGAGCCCACAGCTTCCCCAGCCCCATCTGCCATAGCAGCTGGGAAACTGGCAGCAATGAGGTTCATCTGAGATGAAGTTTCTCCACATCTTACCTAGTACTGCACTCATCCAGGCTTTCTTACCAGCTAGAGAGACACAGCCCCCCCCAGGAGCAATGCTTCACCACAAGATGCCCATCCCTCAGAGACTGCAGAGACAGCCCAAGTACCCACTTCAGTTTGGGACAGCTATGGATCATCCTAAAGACCATCTTCCTTGTAACACAACCCATCACAAACCACTTCCTCTCACACTTCTAAAACTGAAGATCTGCATTAAGAGACCAGAAAAATACCAAAGGAGGAGGGAGCAAGAGCAGCACAAACAAACTGGGGTCCTGCCACCAACGAGCAGCAGTTCCCGTTGATTCACAGGAGCCTATAAATACAGAACTACAGGAGACAGCAAAAGCATCATCCATACTCCCTGCCCAATTGGTACAGGCAAAAAAAAAGTGGTCCCCCAGCTCCAAATCCAGTGTTCAGCACAACACAGGCCATGCAAGCAATTGCACCAATCCCAGGCCAAAAGAGCAGTGCCAGGACAGCCACTAAGTGTGGTCTGCTCTGTCAGCAGCTCTCTCCAATGCTTCAGAAGCAGCAACAGAGACCCAAAACACAAGGAGCAAGTCATGAGTGTGGTCAGGGGAAAGGATTAATCTCATCTTGACACCTATTGCTTCCCACACAGCCTAGGCATTGGGCTACAGGCACCATAGCCACCCAGGAAAGGAAGAGCTCGGTCAGTAGCTATGCACAAGCATGGAGCTCCAGGTGAGCTGCTTCACACCACCACAGCCCTTCGTAGAGGCAAGGCTACAATTACCCTTCTCCAGGGCAGGTGCATCATATCAGGCCAGCACTCTGCAAAGCCCACCATTCACTCTGCCCTGACAGGAACATTTTCCAGCCCTTGATCACCATTTTCATGCTGCTCTGCACACTCAGCAGAACTACAGGACCATTTTTGGGATCAGAAATCACCCTATAGTGTCAGATTCAGAGAAGGAAGTGCTATTTCCATCACAACAATATTATATTCCTTTGTTACTTTCCCTCCTTTCCACTCCTAAGATCTTATTTGCATTTTTGATCAGACCCTACACCAACGAGATGCCTTCAGGGAGATGGTTGTAGAAGTGCCCAGGTCTTTTTCCTGGGCTGAATCAATTAATTTACACCTCTGGGAATAAAATGATTTTTTTTCCTGCAATGTGTACAATTACTTCCAGTTTTCATTGGTAAGAGAGGGGAAGAAGGAGGCTTTGAAATGCAAACTCATATGTGCAAATCATCATCTCCAGCAGCGAAAGCTTCACCCCCATGCTGTGATCCCAGGTGAGGCAGCATCTTACCTGTGCTGGAAGGATCTCTGCCTCTTCTGAGCTGACCTGTCCACAATAAGCCATCCAAGCTCATCCTTGCCCCATGGCAATCAGTGATGGCCCTGCTGGAGGAGATACATAGGATGGTTACAGGAAAGTCCAAGTTACCCTCTGCATTCCATAAGTCTGGTTGAACAGTTCATGCTCATCTTCCAAGGTCATAGAACCAGTCAGGTTTGGGAGGGACCAAAAGGATATTCTAATTCCAACCCCCCTGCCATGGGCAGGGACACCCTACCCTAGAGCAGGCTGGTCAGAGCCTCATCCAGCCTGGCTCTAAACACCTCCAGGGATGAGGCCTCAATCACCTCCCTGGGAAACCCATTCCAGGCTCTCACTACTCTCATGGTGAAGAACTTCCTCCTCACATCCAGCCTGAACCTACCCATCTCCAGCTTCAGTCTATTCCCCCTAGTCCTGTCACTCTGATATCCTGAAAAGTCCCTCCCCATCTTTTTTGTAGGCCCCCTTCAGGTACTGAAAGGCCACAAGAAGGTCACCTCAGAGCCTCCTCTTCTGCAGACTGAACAGCCCCAACTCCCTCAGTCTGTCCTCATAGGAGAGCTGCTCCAGCCCTCTGATCATCCTTGTGGCCCTTCTCTGGACATGCTCCAGCATGTCCACATCCTTCTTGTAATGGGGGCTCCAGAACTGGATACAGCACTCCAGGTGGGGTCTCACCAGAGTGGAGCAGAAGGGGAGAATCACCTCCCTCGACCTGATCTCTGATCAGCCTCCACTAGCTCTGCTTGCTGGCTTAAAAATCCCATCTCCTAACTCAAGCCTGCAAGTCTCTTCACCACGTTCCCAGCACAAACCATAGCAGCAGTAAAACTTAGCACAGGGACTGCCTGCAAGCTTTCAGTCTAACCTGAGGTTCTCCAGCCCATTTTCCTCCTGTGCTGTTACATTCAGACTCATTTCCCTTTTTATTTTCTTGAGAGTTTAAACATGAACAGCCTATCCCTTGCTAGCAGCTGGGATTAAACCACATTTCTCCTGTAACACTGGAAACAGAGGGGAAAAAACCTTGGTGTACTCTAGCAACTCCTTCCAGGTGGCAACTAGTGCTGGTTCTGCCCTGAATAATCTCCTTGTAGGTGCTTTAGATAAAATGTTCCCCAGGCCTGGCCAGCAATCAGGTCTTGCTTTATACAAGAGCTGAACCTCCTCCTCTGTCTACAGCCCATGCACATGGAGGCAACAATGCTTTTAGAAACAGCCGACTTAGTTAAGAGTATTACACAACAGGCTTGATACCCTCCAAACATGAATGCTGCTGGTTAGCCACACACACTGTGCCTTTCTGCCCCCCTCCCTTGCCATTCCACTTCCTCTAATAGCCTCACCTCGTGGGCTCTGTAATTTCTATCTCACACCTTTTCCTGTAGCAGGACAACAGACAGCTTTGAAGACTCCTTCCTAATTTCTACCCGTGCTTCCCTTCCCTCTTACCTGGGCAGCTCACCTCCCAGCGCAGCTCATCTCCACACTAACAACACTCTCCTGGCCACCGAAGCTTTTACCACCACACAAACAGCTGAAGCTCATCAACCTAAACAGTGGGGAGGAGCTGCCAAAGGCAGGGGCCGCCAGACACATTAACATCAGATTGGATTCAGGTGATTCCCACCACTTTGGGTAACTTTATTTCTCACGATCACAAACGTGCCCACACTCACTAAGTTCAGATGGTGACAAAAGGACTTCCAGAAATCATGTCCTGCAAAAGAACTGACCAGGGAGCTCTGGCTGATAAAATCTGGGGGGTTCTGACACAGCCAAAGCTGAGCAAATGTTCAGGAGCTTCCCTTCCCTGCTTCAAGGCTCAAAGAAGTTTCCCACGACTCCTGTAATACACTGCAAAGGCAAAGGCTCTTTGCTACACCAAGGGAGATGCTGGCAGCATCCCGCCCAGGGGTTGGGAGGTAAAAGGCACCCAGCAGCAACGGCTGGCAGCAGATGCAGCACAGCGTGCCTCAGTTTCCCTCTATCAGGCTGTACAGACAACCACAGTCACCCTTTCAAGAGTCTGCAGCCTCTCTGGGTGCAGAGCCCAGCTCTGCACACCTGGCTCCAACCTCAGGTGAAACAACTTCAAACTCAAGTTCTCCTCCTCGGACAAAGTCCCTGCACAACACCTAGGTTAAACTCTGTAGAAAACAGTTAATTAATCTCTCTTGCTGCGGCCTAATTCTCTTTCCAACACGTGGCTGTCACTTCCCTGTCATCAGAGCTGATTTACAATGGGGTTTAATTAAATCCTCCGTACATTATTCAGCATTCTCTGAAGACAACACCAAAGCAGCCAAGGGTATTTAAAATGTCACCTGCTGAGACGTATCATCTCCTCCTAAATAAATATGACAGTGATCAAACTTTGGCTAATTACAGTGACTTCGTTATTTGTTTGTATGTTTTAATATTTAATTGCTTTCGTGTTCATCCAATTACAAAGCAACAGCAAATAGAAATTAACTTTTTATCAGCGTGTTCCCAGCCCAGCTAATCAGCACTTCAAAGGCCAGACACAATGGGAGGCCATCCAACCTGAGAGAGCTTTACAATATATTCTCTGCTGAATGGACCCTTCTATTAAATTAAGGGAGAATTGTGTTTGTCAGTGTATTCCCAGCTCCCACCCAGATTCCCTTTATGTGGCCATTTATGGGCCTTGTTGCAGCATCCCTGCAGCAGGGTAGTAAATTGTTTGCCTTGCTCCTGCCCGCTCTGTGGCTGCCCGAGGTAATGGTGCCCTGCTCCCTGTCAGCAAATAATCCAGGGAATGCTTTGGCAGCTCACACCTCACTGCAGAGCAGAAAGGAGGGCGCCCGCAGCTGGCTCCTTAGCGCATGGGGAGCAGAGGCAGCGCCGTGAGAAGTGTCCTGTCTGGTGGTGCCTGCCAGCTAAAAAGGCACAGAAGGCAAACCTGTTTTTTCCCCTCTACAAATCCCGAAATTCCCAATGCAGTTAGCAAGACCAGAGCTCACAAGCCATGGCTCTGCAATACCTTTCTGCTCGTCCTCGCTCACACGCACCTGGTGCAATTAGGCTCGGCTTTGCCGTGGGAGCAGTTGCACGGACCCCTTCTCTGGGCTCGTTTTAGCAGCTGCCAGGGGAAAAACAGCGAGAGAAGCCTGAGGATACACAACTGATTCAAAGAGGATCATTTCTGCCACGGCAACAATCTTGTCAGTGCCCAGGAAGCTATTTATATTGTCAGAAATCTGATGCAGAAAACGCGAGGTTAAGTGCAGCTGCTTTGCTGCCACAAATCTCCCAGCAGAAGTGGAAGCTTGCTGCAGACAAAATTATTTAGGGTCAGAGCAAACAGATAAACAGCACGTATGCCAGGCATCAGAGGAGAAATACCATCAGGCGAGCACATGCATAAATGACCCACATTAAAGAGAACTCATCTGCATTGTGCTTGTCCTGAATTTCATTGCACACACACACACCCACCCAGGGCCATTACTCCAGAAAGCCTTTTAGTTGCCACAGCGAAAAGTCTAGACAAGAGATCAGGGATTGTGCTGCAAAGGCCCATGATTTTAGGAAGCAGCCTACATCACAATCATCATAAGGCCCAACCTCCTTGTTTTAAATAGCCAAGCAATTAAATCTGTGCATCTGTCACAGAAACATCCAGGTTGAGAAAGTCCCTCAGGATCGACAAGTCCAACCTATAACCCTACTCTACAAGATGCACCTTAAACTATATCCCTAAACAGCACATCCAAACGACCCTTAAATATATCCAGGGTTGGTGACTCAACCTCCTCTCTGGGCAGCTCATTCCAGTGCCTGATCACCCTCTCAGTGAAAAACTTTTTCTTAATGTCCAATCTAAACCTCCCAGTCTCAGCCTGAGGCCATTCCCCCTTGTTCTGTCTTCAACTACCTGTGAGAAGAGATCAGCAGCAGCCTCTCCACAACATCCCTTCAGTTAGCTGTAGACAGCAATGAAGTCTCCCCTCAGACTCCTCTTTTTCACACTAACTATTCCCAGCTCTCTCAGTCACTCCTCATAAGATTTATTCTCTAGGCCCTTCCCCAGCTTTGTTGCCCTCTTCTGGACCCGCTCCAGCACCTCCACATCTCTCTAGTACTGTGGTGCCCAAAACCAAACAGAACACTCGAGGTGTGGCCTCATCAAAGCCAGGTCCAAGGGGACAATCACCTCCCTGCTCCTGCTGGACACAGCATTTTTAATACAAGTCAGGATGCCACTGGCCTTCTTGGTCAACTGGGCACACTGCTGGCTCATATTCAGCTGCCTGTCTATCACAACCCCCAGACCCCTTTCTGCCTCTAACCCAGGCCAGGCAGTAGATCTTTCTCTTGGAACCTCAAACAGATTCTGATGTTGTGACCCAAGCTCACCTTGCTGTGTTTCAGAGTTCATAAGCAGTCTCTATCTGTATGCACAAAGAGAATGAAGAGAAATATTTATATGATCAAGGATCAGGCAGATTGGAAGGATTCTTGCTACACTTGCTGCTGTTCCTTAAGCAAGTTGTATTCAACCCTGCCAGCAGCAGGTGAAAATCTAAAGGAGCTAAGTACAGCCACAGGTCCTTTATGCACCATGTTAAGAACTGTCACAGCACCTTTCACACCTTACTTTTGCCTATCTGCCCAGATCTATTATAGCAAGACCATACAAGAAACAAACAAAACCAAAAGGATATGTGAGACCTATTTCTCCAAACCACACTGCAGCAGCAAGAGCTCATCTTTGTCTCTGCAGCATCAGGAGATCTGGTACCCAGAGACTCTCCATCTTCCTGAAAAGGCTGCTGTGATACAATGTTAGAGAGAAATTCCCACAGTGTGAGGGAGAAAAAAATACTCTGGGAAAAGGAAAAAAAAAAAAAAAAAGGTACTTTTATCAGATGTGTTTACATTTTCTTTAAATAAAAAACACACCACAAAACCAGTCTGGGTGGTCGGGTTTGGGTCTTTTCCCCCCACTGAGAAACAACTTTATGTTTAATTTTAGGCTTACCTCATAAAATATTAAAATGGACAATGAAATATCTTTGAAATACTTTGATTTTCTTGAAAATAAATATTTAATTTGACCCCAAACTTTTTTTTTTCCCCCCTTCAAATTTTTATTTTTAAATCTTTGAGGCTGGTTTCATTGGAGAAATTAAGACAAACAAGAGCTTTTCATGCCAACAGGAGATCTGATTCCTGCCTGCCTTCAGTAAGGACTCACCCACCATACTGACTTGCTTCAGGTTTTGTTCTCTTAGTTTTTCTCCTCCAGGTGTACATGGTTCTTTAAAAATAATAATAATAAAAAAGATGCAAAAATAGAACCATAGAATCAGTCAGGGTTGGAAGGGACCACAAGGATCATCTAGTTCCAACCCCCCTGACATGGGCAGGGACATCCTACCCTAGAGCAGGCTGCCCACAGCCTCATCCAGCCTGGCCTTAAACACCTCCAGGGGTGGAGCCTCAACCACCTCCCTGGGCAACCCATTCCAGGCTCTCACCACTCTCATGCTCAACAACTTCCTCCTCACCTCCAGTCTGAATCTCCCCACCTCCAGCTTTGCTCCATTCCCCCTAGTCCTGTCACTCTCTGATATCCTATAAAGTCCCTCCCCAGCTATTATCTCCCCAACACAATCATCTCACACCAAGGATGAAGCTGAAAGAACTTCAATGGAGCCTTTTGAATCAGCTGAGTGACCGGTGCAGCAATTAGGAGGGAGAGATTTGGGGGTGGGAGAAAGAGAACAGAGAGGAAATGCAGAAATAGGCACATGAAGAAAAGCAGATAAAAATCAGCATTTTGAAGTCTATGCACAAAGGCTTCAGCAAACTTGGCTGACAGTGGCATGAGAAAGGCAGCAAATAAAATAAACTTCACTTTAGAAATGTTTTATGCCATGGAAAAGTCACTTCTCAAAAGCAAGGGGCAGGAATCATAAGACATCTAAGATCAAGTCCAACAGAATCACAGAATCACATCCAGGTTGGAAAAGCCTCTCAGGATCACCAAGTCCAACTTATAACCCTACTCTCCAAGATTCACCTTAAGCCATATCCCTAAGCACCACATCCAAACGACCCTTAAGCACATCTGGGGTGGGCGACTCAACCATCAAGCCAACATCACCATGCCCACTAAACCATGTCCCACAGCACCATGTCTACGTGGGGTTTTTTTTAACACCTCCAGGGGTGATTACTCCACCACTTCACTGGTCTAAGGGCTTAAAAACATTTCATTCCAGACAAGCTCCTCAGATACAGGCCTTCCAAAAGGGAAACTAGAAAGAAGAAAACAATACTGGATTTCCTGGCCATCGCTGGCAACACCCAAAGCACTGCTCTCATCCCACAAGAGTGATGGAGACAGAGGCCTCCAAGTGCTGCAGTGGCCCTGCTGTTATCAGTGCCTGGGGAAAAAAAAATCATCTGCTCATTCCTAGCAAAATCCTGGTTTGAATCACTTCAGCATCCTTTGCCCTAAGGAAACAAAAGTTGGAGAAAGTTCTGAAATCATTTGCACCACCTCCCAGTATGCCTTTTCTTTTCCTCCCTCTGCTTGGAGTGTCCTCAAGGTTAAGATAATTGCATTTGTCCAGCTCCAGCTAAGACACAAAAACTGAGGCTCAGCTACCAAACCCAGCTTGAACCAAAGCAAAGCTTTCAGCTGGTGCAGTCAGCTCACTTTTTCACTCACTGGAACTTGGAATGATGATTTACCATCCTCATCTGAGCCAAGAATGGTAACATCATCATTATCATTATTATTATTATTATTATTATTGTTGTATCTAAATCTTGAGTGTTTTCCAGGGTGGCAAAGATACCTCCCACTCAGTTTTATTGCTTAGTTTCTGCATTTTTTTCAGCTCTATGATACATGACTGAGTCCAGGGCATACATCCAGACTTCTGAAGCTGCCAAGTCATCAAATCTCAAGAAATAACTCCATGCTGGAGATTACATGAAAAATCAGGGCTGTCGCCAGCCTCCCCATTTCTCTGCTCCTGGGTCCTTGTTACAGAGCTGTTAAGTTTTAAATTGGATGCTTCATATAAAAGCCCCAGATCCCAGAGTCAGAAGATTACAGGAGAATCTGATGTTCATTTGCACATTTCTAACCTCTGTGCCCGCAGAGGAGTGTTTCCAAAGGCAGCAGTGAAGGCTGCAAATTCAGAAGGAAAACAAAACCAAAACCAACTTAGGATGGCACAAAGAAAAATTAAATTCCATGGGAAACTCCATAAATAAGATGCCAGTAGTTGCTTTGGTCAGCATCACTGAAATGCTTAGTCTGTGTGTTCCTGAGAAATTATGCCAAGACCCTTGGGATGAGTCCAAGGCAGTGAGAAGGAGCAGGTGGAGCAGCCCAGTGCAGGATGGCATTGGTCAAGTTGACAGCAGGGCTGTGGAACAAAGCTGCCCAGTGGTGTCCTCTCATCTTACACAAACCAAACTCTGACTTGCTACTCCTGATTCAATCCTCCTTTTAATCCCCTGCAGGTTTCTTAGTCAAGACACCAAACAACCTGATCTGCAGGGGGTTGGACCTGGATGACCTTTGGAGGTTCTCTTCCAATCCAACCCACTCTGATTCTGACTCTAAACACTTTGCTTTGTCCTGTTGTAGAAGCATGGGAAAGTTTCTCAGGTCCCTTCAGTCCTACACGTGTGCATCTCCCTGCTGTGTGCACCTTCAGCTACTCAGAAATTGCTGCCTCAGCCTAGTCCTTATGACCTACTTCAGAAAAGGGATCATCTGCTTCCCTCCACCTTGTGGCAAACTCAGAGCTGCCCCAAGTACTTCCATGGGCAGATCCATCACATCTTCTACAGCAAGCTGCTGGGTGAAGACAACGCAAGTATGGTGAATCACTGCAAAAACCTGGTGAGATGCACATTGTCTGCAAAACACAGCACAAGGGCCAGATCTTGGGTGATGGTGACCTCAGCACTAGCTGTGCACAAGCTAAAGCTCAAGGAAGGAGATCCTCTTGATCTGTCACTGTCACTGGGTGCCTGGGAGAGCATCCAAGAGCATTGGGCACCTGCAGGTAGCCACAGCAGTACCATCCAGGATCGGGCTCTAGTGGCGCCCTGTGTCGTGGCAAACGCTGCTGGAAAACCAGAGATCAAGGAACAGATCCACTTCCAAGAGACACAGGACATAGGAAAAGCCCAACTAAAGTGAGTAGCTTGCTCCTAAGCATTGCATTTGCAATTCTGAATCACTAAATAGGAAATGGCTCCCAACTGGGGGAGGGGTAGGCAGGAAATATTACAGCAACGTTATTTTGTTACACTAATTACCAATAATGGCTCAGACTAGGCTACCAACCACAGTCAATTCATTTTGAAAGCTATATAATAATGTTTAGGATAAGGAATTATTTTTTATAGCCACTGGAGCAGATTTACTTGTACTGTAATGCAGATTTATTACAAGTTTAATTTCCTAACTCCAGAGGTTGACTTGGGGAGGCTCAGCAGGACTCAAGGGCAGGCACATCCTGTTGCAAGGAATTAATTTCAGGAGCATCAAGGTTCACATCTTCAGGTCAAAGAGAGTGCCCAGGCCTTTATGAGCCCATGAGCATTCACACACACATTTGGATGTGTCCACCTTCGTGGGCAAGTTCATCCCCATACTGTGAACATGAGCAGGACCTAGTATGGGGCTTTCAAGGCAACTGCTTGTGAAAGTTTGGGGGGGTCTGGGTTTTATTGTGTGGTTTTTAAAGGTAGAATTTCAGTACTAGAGGCTTGTGGGTTTTTTTCCAATGTAGAGAGCTCCATAAAAGATTCATAAAGTGAAAACTTTGAAGTATAGTCAAGAAGATGCACTCATTATTTACAGAAACATGTCTCTAGTGTCAGTCATGGACTGTGAAGCGGTTCAGATTGTCTCTTCCACCTCCAGGCAGAAGCAGTGCTGCCAGGCTGGGCCTGGCACATGCAGAGCTGAAAGCAAGGCTAAGCCTAAGCAGGAGTCCTGAACAAGGCGAGTCCATCTTTAGCAGGACTTCAGATGCAGTCCAAGATCAGAGACTGAACTTCTTAATTTCTAATTAGCACCAATCATCCAGCTTGAGTTCAGCTGAATTGTTATTTATTGACTGGGACAATTTCAGCTTCTTCATTATCTCTTGCTCATCAGCATCTACAACTGGAGCCATCACCACCTGGATGCAAAATCTCCATGACTGTCCAGGTTGGGGCACATATTAATCTGCAGCCAGATAAGAAGCTAGACATCAATATGCACCACACCAAAGGGCTCCTGATGAGACCTTCTCCCCTAACAAAACCTAGTGGGAAGCTTTTATGATATCAGAATTAATTCAGGCAAAAAAAATCTGCATGATGGGCTCCCACCTGGATGTCTGTCAGAGTGCTGGGCAAGAACTAGGCTGTGTGCTTGGAAGCTTGGAAGAAGGATCCCAGGTTGCCAATCCAGCGCTTATCATTGCTACCCCCTTTAAAACCCCACTTAGCCAGCCTGAGTTTTCTGACAGCTTCAGTGACAACTGGCAGCACGGCATAGCAGCCAAGGCAGGCAGGAGGGGCTTGCAGCGAGTTTTAAACATCATCTCTGCACCATCTGATCTCTGTAGGCACCAAACAAAAAACCTACTCAAATTCCTGAGGAGAAAGAGCAACCAAGCTGGAGGTGCTCCAAATCCTGTCCCGGCTGGAAGCAGCTCCTGGCCGTGTCTCCACGGGCCGCAGGCACACACGTGCCAGCGCAGCCCCAATTTGATGGATGCTGCTTCCATGTTGTTTTGTAATGACACTTCCAGAGATCCCACCGCATTAAGTTTCATCCTGGGAGGGAGATGTGGAGGGAGGAGAGTCATTAGCTTATCCCTAATGCCTGGCGAGGAGGAGGAGGGAGGGAGGAGGGGTTTGCTATGCTAATTCCACGCAGGCTGATCTCCCACCGATGCTTTCCTGTGCTCCAGGATAAATGAGACTTTCCTAATTCTCTCCCCACTGCAAATAAGCAGACAGGGAGCCTGCACCACGCAGCTTGCGCTGCCCTATTCATCACAGCGTCCCAACTGGAGGTAGCAGTGATTACAGCTAATTATTGGCAATTACCACTGCTGAGCCGGTGGGTGTGTTTCCCCAATAACTTTCAGCAGCGCCAGAAGCTCTTTGGGGCTTCTCCATGCAGAAAAGCTGAAGGAATTCACTGCTGCTCTGCCCAGCAGTCTGATCCTCCTCCAAAATCTGTAGCCACGAGGGACCTCGGTTCAATCACCGAAGATAACCAGGACAAATATCCCCAACGCCACGAGCCCAGAGCACCAGCAAGGCGCCAGGTCTGCCCTCTCGCTACGGCTGCTTGGTGGGGACCATCTCTGCTTGGCATCACTCCGGTCTCTCCCTGCTTCTCCTTCGAAAGCTCATCCTGCCATCGAGCCCGCATGCCCCCGCCCCTCCTTCAAAGACACCATTCAGTTCATAGGAGACAAACGCCCCAGACCTCAGCGAAGCACACTCACAGGCAGTGCTCCTCCCGCATAGAAAGCAACAGAGCAGCGGGCTGAGGGATGGACCCTTTGAGAAATTCATATGCCAGCCTTCCCACTATAGTAATTTCATTCTGTCTTTGTAATTGTCTGATATTACATTGTTCCCTGCCAGAAGATTAATTAGCTAGTCTTACCCTCCAACATACCATCCCTCTGCAACCCTCAAGGAAGCTGGAGTGGTGCCAAGTCGCAGGGATTTGCTATTCTGGCTGGCAGCTGCTACTGTCGCTGCGAAAAAAAAGGGAAAGGGAAAAAAAGAAGGCAAAAAAAAAAGGCCTCCTTTTGTCCCCGAACAGCAGTTGCTGTGCCAACTGACCCCCACGTCCCCAGCCTTCCCCAAACCACCGCCGAGGAGGTGGCCAAGCTTCAATGCCACGGGTTGGGCATTGAGCGGGGGTGGAGGAGGAGAAAAAAAAGGTGGAAGCAGAAAAGGGAAAAAAAAGGGGGAGGGAGGAAGGAAATTTAATTAATAAATAAAAATCGAGGCAAAAAAAAAATAAATCAGAGGGAATCACATGCCCAACCCTGACCGCCCCCCACGCCCCAACCCTCTGCCTGGCATAATTACTCACGCTCGCTGAGCATGGCTGCATTGCGTATGCGAGTCACGCGGGACGGCGCGCGGCGTGGTCCTGGCTAGCGGTGGGAAGGGTGCGGGCGAGACGGCATCCCGCACCCCAACCCAGACCACCTTCACACCCTGGCCTGCTGGCAGCCTGGACGAGGGAGGAGAGAGCAGGAGGGAGCATCGCTCGCCATGTCGGCTCTGGAGGAACCACCACCCTGACCAGGGCTGCGTGCCGCAGCCACTCTTGGCAAAGAGCCCGGCCCAGCGGCGCGCTGGATATGCTGCTTTTGTTCGCCCTCCATCTTCCCTTCCCTCCCGCTAGGTCCTTCCATCTTACCTTCAATATGGTGCCCACTGGGGATCTGCATGGGTATGAGCACGTGTGCTCACGGCTGCTGCCCCTGCATGGAACAAGCTGCGGGGCCACGTGAGGTTTCCTTCTTCTTTGGGGTTTTGTAAGGGGCAGAACAGAATCGTAGAATCAGCCAGGTTGGAAGAGACCTCCGAGATCATTCAGGCCAACCTAGCACCCAGCCCTGTCCAATCAACAGAGGTCACAGACAGGGAGATGAAAACTAAAACAAGGCACCCATCTTGCCTCCAATGGGTGCCACAAAACTGGTGCTGACCAGCACATCAGGTCTCTGTCCAGAAAGCCCTCCAGAAGTTGCATTCTTGGGTTAGATTGGATATTAGAAGCAACTTCTTCGCTGAAACGATTCTCAAACACTGGGACAGGCTGCCCAGAGAGGTCATGGGACTCTCATCCCTGGGGGAAAGACCCAGAGATGTGGTGCTGAGGAACATTGTTTAGCACCAGCCTTGGTAGAATTAGAGAGAATCAATGGACTCAATGACCTCAAAGGTCTTTTTCAATCAAAATGATTCTGTGACTCTATGAAAAGCATCACAACAGTTAACATTTGTTTCGGGACCATCCCCTGCCCGGCTCTCCAGCCATGCTTCTCACCAGGGTTGTGCCACAGAGTGGTTCAAAGAGTTCCAGAGGCAGCACCACAAGTGCCAACGGAATCACAGAATTAACCAGGTTAGAAAAGACCTCTAAGAGCTGTCACCTAACCCTTCTAATCAACTAAACCATGGAACTGAGTGCCTCATCCAGCCTCCTCTTAAAGACCTCCAGGGATGGTGACCCCATCACCTCCCCAGGCAGCCCAATCCAACACAAATCACTCTTTCCTGTAGAACTTCTTCCTAACATCCAGCCTAAGCCTGCCCTGGAGCAGTTTGAGGCTGTGCCCTCTTGTTCTGTCACTGGGTGCCTGGAAGAAGAGACCAACCTCTGCCTGGCTACAACCTCCTCACAGGTAGTTGTAGAGAGCAATAAGGTCTCCCCTGAACCTCCACTGCTCCAGACTGAAACAGGTTATGTTTTCAGGTAAAAGCTGAAAGAGAAGGAGCTCTGCAACACTCTTAGCACCAGCTACAAGCAGCGAGGTGCACACTGGCCACTTTACAACCCAACACCCTTTAGTCCCAGTGTCCAACCTGCCCATCTTGGCACCAAGACCCTAGGACAGACCCAAAAGTGGCTGATTTGCCTCCTGTCCCTCACTGAGCTCAAAACAAAAAGGCCAATTTGATTCTGTTTTCAAAGCTTGGGCAGCTGCTGAAGCAGCTCAGCCTTCCCCGCAGACAGCCACAACCCCACTGCACGGGGACCAGCTTGAGGACGTGGGGCTGCAGTCGCTGGCCACGAGAAGCCTGTTTGAAGCCACCCAGTATGGGGCTGGGGGAAACGATGCCAGAGCGTTACGGGGGCTAATCACACTCCTCCACTACGCCAGCAGATCCAGAGTGCCTCAGCACCCGCCTTTGCCAGCAGCCCCCCTGCGCGGGCGCTAGGGAAACGGGCACTGAGCAGGGATGAATGCAGTGTTAATTAATTAAGAGAAGACACACGCCGAGGGGGTGGGAGGCAGGGGGTCTTTGCGCCGTGGAAATTACCCAAGGAGGGGCCGCTGGAAATTTGTTCCTCATTGTTTTTGCTCACCAGAAGGCACCAGGAGGAACCCGCGTGCCCGGGCGGGGAGACGGAGCCGCCGGCACCCCCCAACACCGCGACCACCTGGCTGCCCTCACCGAGCGGCGCAGGGGGAGAAGGCATCTCCAGAAAGCACATCGAGGGAGCGGCAGAGGCGCTCGTGGCTCCGCACCGCCATCTTCTTCCACTGCGGAGGCCCAGATACGAAATCAATGTGGCACACTCCAAAATGGCCGCTCGGGAAGGGCTCCTGCTCTGCAGAGGTTAATGGGGGAGCTCAAAGCAGCTGACGTGGCGGGGAGGTGCCACTTTCCCGGTTGCACGTTGAGACTGTTTGCACAGGGGGTCGGTTTGTAATGGTAAAGCTTCTGGAAGGAGAAGAAGTGGCACAGCACACTGCCCGGCCGTGATCTGCATTCCTCACCCGCCGCCTCCTGCGCCCTGTGCCAAGCGGAGGGGAGGAAGGACCTGCTCCTCATAGGTGGGTGAGCTTTGGCCAAGGGAAACAGATGGTTAAAGTCCCATGGGCGACTGTGGCGCCCAGTGTTGTTTGGCACATCCACCTGACCCATGGGGCTGGCAAGTCAGATAAAAGCTACTCCACATCAGGCAAACCTCCAAGGCAGCTCAGCCTGCTCCAGGATTACTTTTAGGTGGGTGTTCCACAGCCCAGGATGAGCAGACCCTGACCCAGGAACATGTTGTGCCAGGGGAGGTCTAGGCTGGATGCTAGGAGGAAGTTGTTGGCAGAGAGGGTGATTGGCCTTGGAATGGGCTGCCCAGGGAGGTGGTGGAGTTGCCATCCCTGGAGATGTTCAAGCAAAGCCTGGATGAGGCACTTAGTGCCATGCTCTAGTTGATTGGACAGGGCTGGGTGCTAGGTTGGACTGGATGATCTTGGAGGTCTCTTCCAATCTGGCTGATTCTATGAAGACCTTCATGGGAAACCTGTTTTGCCAGGCCTGGCTCTGCTGTTGGCAGCAGGGGTGCAGGGCTTACACGGGTTGGGAGCTGCAGAGCCCATGTGAGTTGGAAGTGCTCAGCACCACAGCTTCTTCCCACTGCCTGGCTCTCCCTTCCTGGGGGCTGTCCATGACAGCCTGGTACCTGTAGTGAAGCTGCGGAGAGCCACCCAACAGCAGGGGCAGAGAAAGTCAACTCTAGGCCTCACTGAGATTACACTGAGATAACAGGACAGGTACTGTCACTCTGGGCATCTCCAGGACACCCCTGCCAGATATAGCAAAGTGTTCAGTTTTGGGCTCTCCAGTTGAAGAGGGACAGGGATCTGCTGGAGAGGGTCCAGCGGAGGGCTACGAGAATGATGAGGGGACTGGAGCACTGCCTGATGAGGAGAGGCTGAGGGACCTGGGGCTGCTCAGTCTGGAGAAGAGAAGATTCAGAGGGGATTTGATAAATGTTTATAAGTATCTGAAGGCTGCCAGGAGGCGGGGGACAGGCTCTGCTCACTGCTCCCTGGGATAGGACAAGGAGCAATGGGTGTAAGTTGCAGCAAAAGAGGTTCTGCCTCAACACAAGGGGGAACTGCTTTACTGTAAGGGTCACAGAGCACTGGAACAGGCTGCCCAGAGAAGTGTGGAGTCTCCTTCTCTGGAGCCTATCTGGATGTGTTCCTCTGTGGTCTGTGTTATTGTCCTGCTTCAGCAGGGGGGTTGGGCTCAATGATCTCCTTGTGTCCTTTCCAACCTCTAACATCCTGTGAGCCTGTGATCCTGTGATCTCTTTAGGCCTATTCCAACCCCTGACATCCTGTGATCACTACCTCTGGGGATCCCCCAAAGACACAACTCCTCTCTGCATTTCCAACTCTCCCAACTCGCTGTTCTCCTCCACCATGGTTTTAAAGCATCCTTCTTTCTTTTGCCCTTGCTAGAGGCATAACCCCCCCCCCATAGCCACACATCTCAACAGCTGCTGCACCAGCAACCTGGCTGTTATTCTTTCCCTTGGCTTCTTCTCTAACTCTCACCACCCAGAGTGTGTTATATAAATAACATCTCTTAGCACTGACTTTTTCAACACAATTTTTTCCTTTAATTACTTGCCTTTAGAATAAAAATGCCAACCTATGCGAGTGACTGCCCTCATTACAGTGCCAGTCCTCTAGCCAATTAATATCTGTTAGCTTTGGCTTATACTCTGGCATGCCTAAATCCAAAATACACAAGGCTGCCAAGTTACTTTGCAAACAGAAATGCTTGCCTTGAAGAAAGAACCATGTTATCCAGCCTGCTGCTACGAAATCTTACCACAACCCTGCCTTTCAAGGTCTTAGACTTCAGAGAAGGAGAGGTCATCCAGCTCAAGAGAGATTGCTAGGAAATTGGAGCTGAAACGTGGAGGAAAGCAAAGAGAAGAGAAAGAGAACTCCCCAAAAGGAAGAGAAACACCACCAAGTTCAAGGCACACTTTCTAGCTGCTTACACTCACACACTCCACGTGGGAAGGATGAGTTCTGTTTAAGGATAAAGTAGGTAGTGACAGGACTAGGGGGAATGGAGCAAAGCTGGAGGTGGGGAGATTCAGACTGGAGGTGAGGAGGAAGTTGTTGAGCAGGAGAGTGGTGAGAGCCTGGAATGGGCTGCCCAGGGAGGTGGTTGAGGCCTCATCCCTGGAGGTGTTTAAGGCCAGGCTGGATGAGGCTGTGTGCAGCCTGATCTAGGGTAGGATGTCCCTGCCCATAGCAGGGGGTTGGAACTAGATGATCTTTGTGGTCCCTTCCAACCCCAACTGATTCTATGATGCTATGAAAACCAGCAGCTCCCAAACAAGCTCCTCAGAACACACACACACATTGCTGCAGCCCATAAAGAAGGAGAGCTGACTACAACATCTCTCAGCCACGCCAGTAATCACTTTCCTTTGTGGTATTATGCTGCTGTAGTACATGCCAGAGATGCTTGTACAGGTGAAAATAAGGCCAGGAGTCTCAGGAGTGCTTATTCAGCATGGTGAGAAGTGCAGGAGATGTACCAGGGTGTCTAAAAGAATGAGCAGGGCAGAAAGGTGGGTACTGCACTCCTGCAAGCCTGCCTCCCACTGAGAGTCCCCAAGTGTCAGCACTTTCAGCACGTCTGAAGGCAGCAGGTTTAGAACTGATTAAAAAGGAAAAGCCTTATGTAAACTTAATGCATAATTAACCTGAGAAACACACTCACAGAAGACATTATTGAGGTCATGAGAGCATCAGAGCCACAAAAACAACTCCTTTGGTGTATGAAGGATGGGAACATCCACTGTTAGATTATTTGAATACTCATCTAGTGCAAAGGCTAAACCTGCTGCATCCTTACCAGGACAAGCCTCCTCTGCAGGCAGATCATAGCAGGTTTTCATATCTTACTCCAAAGCATTTGATGCTAATGGCCAGAAAGGATGACCTGGGATGAACAAGCACCTGTCTGAGGCTTTCCATCCATGTGAGGTCTCTGACAGATTACAGGAGGGACATTTCTATCCTGTGTGCAACTACGACCGGGGCACAGAGGTCTGCATGAGTTACTTTAAGCTGTCTTGTACTTAGCTGAGCAAAGCAGCCCCTGCAGGAACACTTCACCTTGCCCTGAGTGCAATCAGGTGATTTGTCCTTGAGAGATGCCAGACCCAAGGTGACCCAGCCCCACATGCTGGCCTGGGCACCATGTGGGAAATGCCTGGGGGAAGTCACCAAGGCTGTGCTTGCAACACACCCTCTGAAACCAAGGTGCTGTAGGATCTGGGGTGTTTTTAAGCCTTTACAAGTCTGGCAAAGGTGTGCAGAAGCCTCACTCTCTCCATTTTCACCAGCCCCTCCTACATCCCTCTCAAAGTCCTGCACTTCCTGTGCCCTTTCCTTGACTTGACACCACTGTCAAGATTTCACAGTGCAGAGGCACCTTTCAGACACACACAGCTCTCCCCACTGGTGTGGGGGATTCCAAGGTCCCAAAGATCTTCCTGATGCCAATGAAAATGAAAAGGAAAGCCTCATTTTTGCCGAGGTCTGTAAGCAGAACACCCACAGGCTTTGCCCTCCTCTCCGTTCCTGGCTTGCTTACAACCGTAGCAGCTGTTTCGCGTTTCCCACTTTCAAAAACTCATGTCAAATCAAGATCTTCTTTGCCAAAATCCAGCAAGACACAGACTTCATTAGACATTTCAGAGAGACTGAGAGCTGCCTTTCCCCAGGCTATCCCTCTCCCAGCAGATCACGAGCCAGCAGTGTGCCCAGGTGGCCAGCAGAGCCAATGGCATCCTGGCCTGCATCAGGAACAGTGTGGCCAGCAGGACAAGGGAGGTTATTCTGCCCCTGGACTCAACACTGGTCAGGTCACACCTTGAGTGCTGTGTCCAGTTCTGGGCTTCTCAATTCAAGAGAGATGTTGAGGTACTGGAACGTGTCCAGAGAAGGGTGACAAAGCTGTGAGGGGCCTGGAGCACAGCCCTGTGAGGAGAGACTGAGGGAGCTGGGGGTGTGCAGCCTGCAGAAGAGGAGGCTCAGGGCAGACCTCATTGCTGCCTACAACTACCTGAAGGGAGGCTGTAGCCAGGGAGGAGTTGGTCTCTTCTCCCAGGCAACCAGCAACAGAACAAGGACACACAGTCTCAAGCTGTGCCAGGGGAGGTCTAGGCTGGATGTTAGAAGGAACTTGTTGGCAGAGAGAGTGATTGGCATTGGAATGGGCTGCCCAGGGAGGTGGTGGAGTCACCGTGCCTGGAGGTGTTGAAGCAAAGCCTGGATGAGGCACTTAGTGCCATGGTCTGGTTGATTGGACAGGTCTGGGTGCTAGGTTGGACTGGATGACTGGTCAGACTTGGAGATCTCTTCCAACCTGACTGATTCTATGATCTAAATACTTGAGGCTCTCTTTGAAGGAAGCAGATGGTGGTACCAGCAGCACACACCCAGCTGGCCAGCCATGGCTCTGCACACCTCATTTTGCTCTCATTGCTCTGCACTCAAATGTCCCCCATGCACAGCAGCTGCTTGGGATCACTACAGCATCCCAGAGGGGTTTGGTGCTGTGGACTTGCCCAGGAAGAGCCTTCACATCCACTCCTGCCCTTGGACAACAGCTTCGATACTGCCAAAACACACAAACTCGGGGCACTGGCAGCAGCACCAAAGAGTCTCTGCAGGGCAGTGCCAGGCTTTTTCTTCCTGTTCCAAAAAAGTCCTTAATGATAAAACAAGATTCTCAAAGAGTTGATTTTACAGTGAATTTCATGATATTTTGGTGTAGGAAGCTTGGGAATCCTTGTATTAGCAGAAAGCAAGTATTTCTGAGGCCCCAAGCTTCACTTGCTGAGTGCTTCCCTGCCTCTTCAAGGGCTGGAAGGAGGGGTGCTGTCAGAGCACCAGACTCCAGGAGAAATCAACACACCAGGTGTCATGAGACTCCTGATCAATATAGCAATGCCAACACAGAACATGTTCAGGGCCAGGTGAAATTAAGCCTGATCCAAGCTCAGTTTTGTGTTGAGTTCATCCCACCACAGAGCACAGACCTGTTTGCTGCAGCAGGACAAGGCAGATGGACTTCTCTGGTTTCCTTTCCTGGACAATTTCAGCTCCAGACTACCAGCTCCACGTGTGGAGCAGGCAGAAGAGAGAAGGTGCCAGACCACAGCATGAAGTGGGGACTTGGGCAGTGAAAAGCCCCTGGCTCACAGTGCTGATGGCAGTCAAGGTGTATCCTTAAAAGCCTGCACAAAAGCCACTTCTCCACCTGCTGCCAGTGACACTTGGAGTTTGTACTTTCACTGCAAGAAATGAAAGCCTGCAGCAAAATAGTCCTTCAAACTGGCAAGCATGTGGAGTCCTGCAAAAGCAGGACACTTGTCCCACCTTTCAGCTGTGCTTCCTTCATCCTCTTACACAGAGCCTGCTGTTACATTGAAAGAATCATAGAAGCAGTCAGAGTTGGAAGGGACCACAAGGAGCAGCCAGTTCCAACCCCCCTGACATGCCCAGGGACACCCTACCCTAGAGCAGGCTGCCCACAGCCTCATCCAGCCTGGCCTTAAACACCTCCAGGCATGGAGCCTCAACCACCTCCCTGGGCAACCCATTCCAGGCTCTCACCACTCTCATGCTCAACAACTTCCTCCTCATGTCCACCCTGAATCTCCTCACCTCCAGCTTTGCTCCATCCCCCCTAGTCCTGTCACTCCCTGATAGCCTAAAAGGTCCCTCCCCAGCTTTTTTGTAGGCTCCCTTCAGATCCTGGAAGGCCACAAGAAGGTCACCTGGGAGCCTCTTCTTCTCCAGACTGCACAGCCCCAACTCGTTCAGTCTGTCCTCACAGGAGAGGTGCTCCAGCCCCCTGAGCATCCTCGTGACCTTGTGGCATGTTTGTGGGATGTCTGTCATCCAGATATCCACCGAAAGCACCACGACAAAGCCCTGACAATGCAACATCCAGAGCCCCTCCCTCTTATGAGAGGGGAAGTTGAGAGCTGATGGCAGCCCAGAGCCTCTCTGAGGCGCAGGCCCCCCCCCACCTCTCACATAACAAGAAACCCCAACTCTTCCTCAGCTCACAGAGGTGCTACAACTCATAGCTGACATTTGCAGCATTCCTCAGCAGCCCCTGGTAAAGCCATTATCACTGGAGGGGATGTGAGGCCACACTCTGCCACCTCACTCTACCCATACGCAGCAAGTCACTGCCACCAGCTCACTCAACACGTCAGGCAGAAACTAAAACGTAGCTTCCACTTGCTTTATGTTGCTTTTGAAATGAAATCTTACACCCTTGCTGGGCAGGGCAGGCTACACCATCAGCAGGTCACCATGAAGATCTGATTGCCCAGAGAGACATTTATTCCCTCCCTTAAAAAGCCACAAACAACATTGCAAAGATGCTTGGAGACGTTTTCCTTGTTCACATGGAGAAAAACTTGCAATCTCAGGTTTACTGAATGACAGAGAAGCATAATTCAGCTTTAGAACTTGGAAATGAGCAAGGAAAAAGAAGAAAGAAATGAGCAGCATTGGAAATGAGCAAGGGGAAAAAAAAGAAGAAAGCAAGCAACAGTATTGGAAATGAGCAAGGCAAAAGAAACCAACACTACTGGAAATGAGCAAGGAAAAAGAAGAAAGAAATGAGCAGCATTGGAAATGAGCAAGGATAAAAAAAGAAGAAAGCAAGCAACAGTATTGGAAATGAGCAAGGCAAAAGAAAGCAACAGTATTGGAAATGAGCAAGGATAAAGAAACCAACACTACTGGAAATGAGCAAGGATAAAGAAACCAACACTACTGGAAATGAGCAAGGATAAAGAAACCAACACTACTGGAAATGAGCAAGGCAAGAGAAACCAACACTACTGGAAAAGAGCAAGGATAAAGAAAACAACACCACTGGAAATGAGCAAGGCAAGAGAAACCAACACTACTGGAAAAGAGCAAGGATAAAGAAACCAACACTACTGGAAAAGAGCAAGGATAAAGAAACCAACACTACTGGAAATGAGCAAAGCAAGAGAAACCAACACTACTGGAAAAGAGCAAGGATAAAGAAACCAACACCACTGGAAATGAGCAAGGCAAAAGAAACCAACACCACTGGAAATGAGCAAGGCAAAAGGAAAAAAAAACAACAGTATTTGACATTTGGAGCATGGCTGGAGCTGCCCTCACGCAGGAAGGACTGATTGCCCACCCCAGGGTATTCTAGGCCTTTTACACCACCTACCGTTGGGTAAATCTGAGCCTTAGCAACTCCTCATGGGATGGTGCATCACTGAATCCCTGCCAGGTCCTCACCAGCTTGCTCCAGGATGGTTTCAGCATGTTGAATCCTTGTAGATGGACACCACTTTGGATCTCTTCTCTGGTTTCAGCTCTGCTGGTGTATTCCTTTGGTAGAAATGGATACATTACCCTCATGCACCTTCTGATTCATCTCTGGTGCTCCTGAGCACCCCACTGAGAAAAGCCCACACCTCCCCATGGCTCTGGTCCTGCAAGCACTCTGGTTGTCCAGCTCATCTCCACAGGGACGTGCAACTGCCAAAACAAACTGAAACACCACCTTTGGAGAGCTTCCAGAAATCAGCTGCTCCTCACTCGAACCAAGCACAGGAATTTCACCCAAATAACAAACAGCCTTTTCCCCATCCCAACCTCAGCACCCCAGCTGCTCCCCAGGGTCAAACCAGCTACCTCTAAATGTCTCTGACCTTTGCCCCTCCTTTCTTTTTGAGCATCTGAAGCTTTCCCCTCTTTTGCAGGCATTGTGGTGAATTTCTTCACCCATAAAACCCGAACTGACCTCTTCTGGGTTTCAGCCAAGACTCAGTGCCAGTGACTTTCCATGCCGATGGCAGAGCAGCTGTTTCAGTAGCCCTACTCTGCCAGCCCTACAAGGAATTTCTTTCTGCATCATTTCAGCACGGAAATAAATAACTTAGCACGTTCAAAGCAAGGTTAGGTGGGTGAGCCACACACATGAGGAGTTCTGCAGGGTGCCAGGGAATTGCCAGCAGCAGCTGGACTCTAAGCTTGCCATGGGTATTGCTGCCCAGGTGATGAAGCTGTTTTGTGAGCCTGGAGATAGTTGTCCTCATTTACATCTCTAAACACAGCACTCCTTTTCCTGAGCATCTTGTGGCCGTTGCAAAATAAGGACCAGGTTGTTCCAGCCTGGGCTCATGCCGCTGCTGTTCTTTCAGAGGCATTTCACACCCAGAGCTTTGGTAAAAGCCACTGCTTGGTGCATCCTCTCCGGGTTGTACCATTTAGCCAGCCACAGGGCGGAGCATTCAGCTGGGAACTGGAGGAAGGACTTGGGTCGGGATCTCTCCTCCGTGTAAGATAAGAGCATTGCTACAGCAGCCTCCCATCAGACGGGAACCTGCGATCCACTGGGTCCTTGTTCCTTCATCAAAGGGTCTGAAGCTCTCCAAGATCAAAGGCTCTTTCATTGCTCGTTCCTGAGAGCCAGGAGGAAGCTGCAGATATACTGTGAGCACTTAGGAGGAAAAACATTACAGCATCTAAAGGTACTTTAAATGATTTAGATACAAACTTGCCTGTAATAAGACATCTATTTTGGTTAATCTCTTAGTTGCAAATCTTGAAACTCTTGAACCTGCCTCAGGCTACTGTCAGCAGCACTTCATTTAACACTGCTTATTGGGAATAACTGCTATTTCCCACTGTAACCTCCAAACCTCTTAAAGTCTCTCTTATTGCTTTGCCCAAATATACTTTGCCTTGAGGATACAGAAGGTTTTTTTCTTGCTAAGAACTGTTAAGATGATTTGAAGAAGCTGAATCAGAAGAGATGGTTTCCCAGGTGAAGCAGCCAAGACTCAAAATACCATCCCCGGGATACTGAGGTTTGGAGCATTTACTTGGGTTATGGGATGGAACAGCCAAGCTTTGATCATTCCTCAGGAGCAAAAGACTCAGGGAGATGGGAGGGATGTCATCCTCCAGGAAAGCCACCTGGAGCTAACCACTCCTGCTTGCACCTGAGCAAAGAGATCACCTCCCATGCCTGTATCAAGGATGTGATGAGCATCACTGCTCATGGAACCACTGTGGTTGGAAAAGACCTTTAAGATCATCAAGTCTAACCATTACCTACTTCTATCTAATCTTTAAGGCCATCAAGTCTAACCATTATCTACCTCTATTTAATCTTTAAGACCATCAAGACTAACCATTACCTACCTCTATCTAACCTTTGAGGCCATCAAGTCTAACCATTATCTACCTCTGCCAGGGCCACTACTACACCATATGCTTGAGCACCACAGCAGACAGTTATGATCCAACAACACACTGCCCTGGCTGACAGCAGCAAAAAAAAACCAAACCCACCCTCTTTAAATCAGGTTTCTCCTGGAGCAAGCAGCACCAGGAGTGTGGAACGCTCTGCTAAGAATTCCAATGGTGCCAGATTGAGGTAGGATTAGGTGGCAAGACCTCTTAACTAAGGCAAAGTGTCCCAGATAGAGCTGCCAGCACAACCTCTAATCTACCTTGTCCTCCTCCACACCAGACTGCAGAAGTGCTCAGAAAAGGTAACACAGGACTGAAACTGGATTCAGTATCTCCTCTGCCCATGCTGGTGGAGATAGAAATCCAGAGTAAGGAGCACAAAGGGATATAGCAGGTGCCAAAAGGAGATGAGTTTCTTTTTGGGCACTGAAGGCATCTCCAAGGTACCACCCCTGGTCTTACCTTCACCCAGAAATGGGTCCCTCGGAGGCAGCTGCACTCAACATCCTTAAATCTTTATACAGCAGGACAGATAGTTGCTACAGAATCACAGAATGTCAGGGGCTGGAAGGGACCCTCCAAAGCTCATCCAGTCTAACCCTCTGCCAGAGCAGGATCACCTAGAGCAGATCACACAGGAATGCATCCAGGAGGGTTTTGAGTATCTCCAGAGAGGGAGACTGCACAACCTCCCTGGGCAGCCTGCTCCAGTGTTCTGTCAGCCTCACAAGGAAAAGCTTCCTCCTCAGGTTTAAACAAAACTTCCTCAGCCTCAGCTTCCACACATTGCCCCTTGTGCTGTCACTGGGCATCACTCAGCAGAGCCTGGCTCTGGCCTCCTGGCACTCACCTTTACATACTGGTAAACACTGATGAGTCTCAGTCTCCTCTTCTGCAAGCAGCACAGCCCCAGCTCCCTCAGGCTTTCCTTGTAAGAAAGCTGTTCCATTCCCTTCATCATCTCTGTGGCTCTGTCATCGACTCTCTCAAGCAGTTCTACGTCTCTCTTGACCTGGGGCCCCCAGAACTAGGCACAGTACTCCAGATGTGGCCTCACCAGGGCAGAGTAGAGGGGCAGGAGGACCTCTCTTGACCTACTAACCACAGCCTTTCTAATACACCCCAGAGTGGCACTGTCCCTCCTGGCCACAAGAGCACATTGCTGGCTCACAGTCAACCTCTCATCAATTAGGACCCCAGATCCCTTTCCCCTTAGAATCACAGAATGGTTTAGGTTGGAAGAGACCTCAGGGACCATCCAGTTCCAGCAGGACACCTCCCATTAGAACAGGTTGCTCAAGGCCTTCACTGCCTTCCAACAGGTCAGTCCCCAACCTATACTGATACCTTGGGTTGCTCTTTCCCAGGTGCAAGACTCTACACTTGCCCTTAGAGATGCCACTTCAACCTCCTTCCAAATACTTTGGATCTTCATCCATCAACCAGTTTTCTCCCCCACTAGATAAGATCCCTTCCATTTTGGAGAGCTTCAGAAGTCATTTGCAGACATCCCAGCTTGCTCAATAATTTTGTTCCTTATTAAATATTGCTACTGATAGGGTTTTAGACTCCCAGCCACACATCCACTTTCTGTTCTAGTGTAAATTTTAATCTGTCTTCCCTCTTCCTTCTGTCCAAGTCTTTAAAAAATTAAAATATTACTGGAATAAAAAAGGAAAGCACCAACTAATTGAAAGAAGCAGCTGAAAACAGGAGGGAAGGAAAGCTGATGGAAGTTATGATGATTGAAAAGTTCAATAAAACTGGAGGAAAGAAGGGAAAATTCCCATTTTTAATGAAATGGCTGATGAAAAAAGCCTTTTTTCAGCTCAGTATTTTTAATATGAGAAATGTCAGCAGGCTGTAGTCACCATAACAAATCTTGCTCTCACCTCCACAGGCCATCCCATGAAGACTACTCCTTCTTTTTAAGTGGCTACAGCTGCTTTTTCTCCTGTCCTTTCATCCTCACGCTAAAGCTTTTCAGCTGATGCTTTTGAAGCCTAAGCAATAAACTGTTCAAACCAACAAACCACTTTGTGGGGAGGTTTGCCAGCGAGAAAAAAAAGCACAAAAGGTGATGGTTTACAGAAATCAGGAGGCTGGAGCTGCAAAGCTCATGCAGATGAAACTTGAGCGGTCTGTTCTCACCACAATAATGAGGACATGCATGATTAATGACAATATTTATCCTCCTAACCCACTGCAGTGAGTTAATATTTAATCCAAAGGCCACGTGAAAGCCCAGCCTCTCCTGGCTCCTCACCTAGCTCCTTGTTCCCTGGGAAAGCTCTGAACACGGCGAGCTGACCTGAGGTTTGGCTCTTTGGGGCTGATCTAAGAGCCACGCAGGCTTCCTCTGGCTTGCTGCATAAGCACCACACCTTTTGATCCCGCAACCGCTGCCACTTGGGACCCGCAAGGTTCCTTAGATAATCCCGGAGAGTGGCTGCTTTGTAACTCATCTCACTTTGATATTCAAGGCAAAGCTGGACAGCCCACACATAAAAAGGCAGCCTTCCCTTTCTTCCCAGGCTTAATTTCATCTGCAAATTAAACATATCGAGACAGATATTTATAGAGGGATGCCCTGATCCTCCCGGGAGGGTCACGGAGTCTCCAATGTGTAATTTTGCTTTAGGAGTATGATTTTAATCTTGACTTTCTTCTGAGGCTGGTGGCAGAAGAGAAGGGCAGGGAAGGGGAGGGGGTGGGGATTGTTGGTGGCAGCGCTCTCCAAGCACTCCTGTGCTTCCCCCCAACCCCACCGGCCCAGTTTAAGCCTGGGGCTACCACAGCAGAAGAAAGTGTGGAGGTACACAAGAGGACTAAGGTGCATTTTGCTTCCCTGTCATTGTCCTCTGCAAAGTCATTTGAGGACAGGGTTCTTCAAAGGCTACAGTTTTAACCCTTACCAAAAACCCCCTTTTGGCTGTGCCTTACCTGAAGAAGCCAACAAGCCACTTTTAAATACAGTGTGCAGGATGAAAAACACAGCTAAGCCCCAGGTCTTGGTGATTCTTGTGACAAGGAACTCACAGAGACTCAGGAACCTTCCTGTATCCCAGCCCACATTCCCACTGTGGGTAGACTCCACCACTAAAAATCTATCCAAAAAGAGACTTTGGCTCCTGTGGTTGTCAGAGAAGCCTCAGAGAGGAGAATAAAGGACGAAAGGTATCAGTCTTCCAGTGGCTGACTCCATCCAGGTCTTACTGCTATCACTCAGAGCTACAGTGGGTCAGTGATTGCTACCTGCTATTGGTGCTGTGAAGCCCTCCCAAAAAGGTTGTTCCACCATCTGGCAGCCTGGTTGAGCCTGTGGGATCCCAGTGGCAAAGCACCTGCAGGAGCAGGGAGATTTCTGCACGGCAGCCTGTGAAAAACCACATCCAGTCTTCTGGAGCTGCTGCAGCTGAGGTGGCATCAAGACCACAGAACCATTAAGGCTGGGGAAGCCCTTAATGCCCAGCTGTCAACCCAACACCACCAAGCCCCCAAAGTGCCACGTCTACACATTTCTTGAACACCTCCAGGGACAGGGACTCCACCACCTCCCTGGGCAGCCTGTTCCAATCCCTGACCACTCTTGCAGGAAAGAAATTTTTCCTATTAAGAAATTTCTTAATAAGAAATTTTATCAGGAATAGTGTGACCAGCAGCACCAGGGAAATCCTTCTGCCCCTGTACTCAGCACTGGGGCTGAGTCCTGTGTCCAGTTCTGGCCCCCTCAATTTAAGAAAGATGTTGAGGTGTTTGAACATGTCCAGAGCAGAGCAACGAAGCTGGTGAGGGGCCTGGAACACAGCCCTGTGAGGAGAGGCTGAGGGAGCTGGGGGTGTGCAGCCTGCAGAAGAGGATGCTCAGGGTGGACCTCATTGCTGTCTGCAACTACCTGAAGGGAGGCTGTAGCCAGGTGGGGTTGGGCTCTTCTGCCAGGCAACCAGCAACAGAGCAAGGAGACACAGTCTCAAGCTGCGCCAAGGCAGGTTCAGGCTGGACATCAGGAAGAAGTTCTACATGGAAAGAGTGATTGACATTGGAATGGGCTGCCCAGGGAGGTGGTGGAGTCACTGTCCCTTTAAAAGGAGGCTGGCTGAGGCACTTAGTGCCATGGTTTAGTTGATTAGAAGGGTTAGGTGATAGGTTGGACTCGATGACCTTGGAGGTCTTTTCCAACCTGGTTAATTCTGTGATTGTGTTTCTCCTGACAGGCTGAGGCCCATCTTTTTACCATGTGCTGCTGGGGACAGCTGCTTGGGAACAGTGATGTCCACCTCCATCAGCCCAGTCCAGCCCCGCACATATCCTTGTGAGCCTTATCTGCTCCTCCCTGCAGGCAGCACAGCCAGTGCACAGCCTGCCCAGGATCAGTTGCAGTGGTGGGAACACAGCAGCCCAGACTGAGCCCACAGTATCACAGTATCACAGTATCATCAGGGTTGGAAGAGACCTCACAGATCATCAAGTCCAACCCTTTACCACAGAGCTCAAGGCTAGACCATGGCACCAAGTGCCACGTCCAATCTTGCCTTGAACTGCCCCAGGGACGGCGACTCCACCACCTCCCCGGGCAGCCCATTCCAGTGTCCAATGACTCTCTCAGTGAAGAACTTTCTCCTCACCTCCAGCCTAAATTTCCCCTGGCGCAGCCTGAGGCTGTGTCCTCTTGTTCTGGTGCTGGCCACCTGAGAGAAGAGAGCAACCTCCTCCTGGCCACAACCACCCCTCAAGTAGTTGTAGACAGCAATAAGGTCACCCCTGAGCCTCCTCTTCTCCAGGCTAACCAATCCCAGCTCCCTCAGCCTCTCCTCGTAGGGCTGTGCTCAAGGCCTCTCCCCAGCCTCGTCGCCCTTCTCTGGACACGCTCAAGCATCTCAGTGTCCTTCCTAAACTGGGGGGCCCAGAACTGAACACAGTAGCCCTGGGCAGCACAGAGCAGAGCTACAAACTTCTTCACACAGCAACTGTCCTTCTCCTGTTTTCCAGCTGAGTATTAGCTTCTTTCTTACCTTCTAGGTGGAGTTAATTCTGTTCTTCTTTTGCCCAGCATCGCTCGCCCAAATGTCCATTGCACTGCACATGCATATTGACAGCAAATGCTGCTGCTGAGAACTCTGCTAAGAGCCTCTTCCTTGGCATTATTAGCTGGTTAGTGACGAGGTGGTTCCAACGACTGAGATACCTTCACCTAAAGGGCTGCCAAGCCCTGGAACAGGCTGCCCCGGGCAGTGGTGGAGTCTCTGTCCCTGGAGGCATTTAAAAGACATGGATTTAAAAGACATTTAAAAGCCATGGTTCCACCTCGACACAAAGCAGAAGTTCTTTACTGCAGGGGTCACAAAGCAGTGGAGCAGGCTCCCCAGGGAGGCTGTGGAGTCTCCTCCTCTGGGCACTTTCAAGGCCTGTCTGGATGCGTTCCCCTGTGATCCGTGCTGGTATTGTCCTGCTCTGGCAGGGGGCTGGACTCGATGCTCTCCTTGGGCCCCTTCCAACCCCTGACATCCTGCGATCCTGTGAGATGCGGTGCTGAGCGATGTGCTTGTCTGGAGTCCCGTACACCCGCAATTGCTCTCCCTCCGTGGTTTGCACGGGCGAGGAAAGGCGAGGAACACCTGCTCCCGCCGCCCGGCCCGGCCCTGCCCGGCCCTGCCCGGCCCTGCAGGCGTGGGGGCAGCGCAGCGCCCTCCGGCAGCGCAGCGCCCTCCGGCAGCGCAGCGCCCTCCGGCAGCAGGGCTGCCCCGGCAGCTGCCTGCGCTGGCATCGGGCTGCGGAGCGCCTGAGGTCTTCGTGCCTAGAAGTGCTAACTCCACTCTTCGTCTAGAAAGGGATAAATAAATATTGGAGTACTTCCCGCCTTGGGGTGCCTGCCTTAGAGTTCTCCCCTGCCTGCATAGTTCCCGCGCCGAGAACGACAAGCCCCTGCGGGAGCAGACACTCCCTGCTTCCGAGGGCTTCCCACCGTGAGCACCCCTTCAGTGCAAGCTTCACAGGCCGAAGCAGCCTGGGATGTCTTTTGAAAGAGAGCCGACAAGCATCTGGAGCGCCCAGCCTGGCTCACCTGTGAGCAGTGACCCTTCTGCTCAGCCTGACCCTGGGAAAGCTGCGCTCAGAGCTCAGCCTTTTCCCTTTCCTGCTTACAAAACAGCCACCTTTAGCTACAGCGTCCTTTGTAAGGTGTTCTCAATTACCTGAGCCTGCTAATGAAGCTAAATTAATTCCTGTGTATAGTTTTGGGGGCAGGGTTTCAGGAAAATAATTACATATATATATATATATATATACATATTCCTGACTCAGCCAGGTTAATTCCCTGCCTCCACAACAGTGCTCCAGCAGTGGACGGGGCTGCGCTGGGTTCATGGTTGGTCTCTGTGATCTTAAGGGTCTTTTCCACCCTCTGTGACTCTCTATGTTGTGTCATGCTGCTCATTGTAAGGGCTTGGTCAGGGTGCCCAGGCCCATCGCTGGCAGCCCTGAAGCAGGGCTGGGCACACGGTGACTGAGTTGGAGGGCAGAAGGGCTCTGCAGCAGGACCTTGACCACCTGGACAGATGGGCAGAGTCCAATGGGATGATGTTCAATAGCTCCAAGTGCAGGGTGCTGCACTTTGGCCACAACACCCCATGCAGAGATACAGGCTGGGGTCGGAGTGGCTGGAGAGCAGCCAGACAGAGAGGGATCTGGGGGTGCTGATTGATACCCACCTGAACATGAGCCAGCAGTGTGCCCAGGTGGCCAAGAGAGCCAGTGGCATCCTGGCCTGCATCAGGAATGGTGTGGTCAGCAGGAGCAGGGAGGTCATTCTGCCCCTGTACTCTGCACTGGTTAGACCACACCTTGAGTACTGTGTTCAGTTCTGGGCCCCCCAGTTTAGGAAGGACACTGAGATGCTTGAGCGTGTCCAGAGAAGGGCAACGAGGCTGGTGAGAGGCCTTGAGCACAGCCCTACGAGGAGAGGCTGAGGGAGCTGGGATTGTTTAGCCTGGAGAAGAGAAGGCTCAGGGGTGACCTTATTGCTGTCTACAACTACCTGAGGGGTGGTTGTGGCCAGGAGGAGGTTGCTCTCTTCTCTCAGGTGGCCAGCACCAGAACGAGAGGACACAGCCTCAGGCTGTGCCAGGGGAGATTTAGGCTGGAGGTGAGGAGAAAGTTCTTCACTGAGAGAGTCATTGGGCACTGGAATGGGCTGCCCGGGGAGGTGGTGGAGTCGCCGTCCCTGGAGCTGTTCAAGGCAAGGTTGGACGTGGCACTTGGTGCCATGGTCTAGCCTTGAGCTCTGTGGTAAAGGGTTGGACTTGATGATCTGTGAGGTCTCTTCCAACCTTGGTGATACTGTGATGCTGTGATACTGTGATCCTTGCAGGGTTATCTTCGATGGGGAATAGTTCAAAGGAGGGAAACCTGCCAAAGAGATGGTTTCAGTAGCAAGGAGAGGAGATGAGGGACTTTGGTCTATTACTGCATGCTATGAGGTATGTCTTTAAGCTCCAGTAGACTTTTGGAGTCCCTGGGAAGCTGGTAATGTGCCTTTGAAGGAAGCATGACTTATGAAATTGCAGTTTTTAGCTTAGCTGGGTAATGTTAATGAGAAAATATCGTGGGCTGTGGGTGGAAGTCTCCTGAATCCCATAAGTTAGGAATAAATTATTCTGTTTTCCTTAAATGAAGCAGCTCAGTGCCATACTGCTCCTAAATCAACCCGATGGTGAGAATTACTTATTCATTTGTACAGCAGCAGAGACGAGGCTCAGACAAATAATTACCAACTGAACCACAGCAAAGAGTGATAAACTTTTGACTTGCTGCAGGCATGGAAGATTTTGCTGTGGTTTGGAGAAGGAGCAGGCAGGCAGGGGCCAGCACCCTGTGTGTGGGAAGTGGTGCAGGTTGGAGATGAAGGGACAAATCCTCCTTGCTGCTGGAGCTGCAGTGAAGACGATCAAAAAATCCCCAGGCTTTCAACTGCAGTGCAGCAGCTTCACAGTAATTAAAGCCCGAGCTCGCCAGCTCTGCCTGTGCCTGCTGCAGCCCAGCTTGCACATCAAAGGAGACGTTTCCCATGAGGACAGGTCCCACGTCACCAAATTCAGGTTTTGATGTGCACTACAGGCCGGTGTGCAGGAGTAATGATCCAGAAAAGTCTCTAAGCAGCAGCTTATGTTGAGCAGGTGATGACGCATCCCCCTCGGGTACCCTGCGCTCACGGTGACTCGGTGGTGCTCTGCCTTTTGGGTAGCATAGCCTCCTCCAAAGGGACCATCTCAGGAGCAAGAGGTGCAGAGCAGGCTTACAGCACTGAGAGCTTGGTGGGTACCACGCAGATGAAACTTCCCTTTCTGCCAGCACCTGGCCTCCTAGCCGGAGAGGATTTATTCCTCCCTGAGCAGGTCTCCAGCGCTGTTATTAATCAGGGAGACGGTCGAGTACAACAGAGTTCATTGTGCACTGCGGATGAGCCTGGGATAGCAATCAGGAGAGGGTGAGGGAAAGGAAGAGGATGGAAGAGCAGCATTGTGGGTAAATAGATATGCTTCTGGTGGTGATTACCCTCCAAGTAATTAGTTTTTAAATCAGGCAGACGTTTCAGGAACTACTCACTATGAGCTGCTTAAATTATTTATACTCCCTTTTCTTCTTATTATTTATAGTCATTCTCTTTGGATGGTGATGCTGCTCTCTGGGTGGGGCTGGGCAAGTGCAACTGGAACCTATCTCCAGCCCAGCCTGGCTGACCAGCCATCCCCTTCAAGCGTGCCAGGCACCCTAGAGCCTGGGCCTGGGGGTTCTTCTCCCCATCCTGCAGCCAGATGAAGGTGAGCGAGCGCACATCCTCGCTTCTGGATCCATAATTAAACTCTCACTCATCTTCATTTTCCTCATTTGTTCAAGTGAGGCCACTCAATAAGCCATTAGCACCAGACTCTTTCTGTCAGCTACAGCCTCCTTAGGCAAATTTCCCTCTGAGACAGCTCAGGAGAGTGAGGGGAGGGAAGCAGCCTCTTGTCTACATCCAACTCTGCCCAAGCCCTCCCCATCTGCTCGCACCCTACAGCCAAGACTATGGGAAGAGAGGGGTGGATTTTGCAATGGCAACCCCTTCCCCAGATGGGATTTTTCCTGTAGCACCACATAAACCCCTGCTCTGTTCAGAGCATCTGGCACTGCTGCTTTCTCCTCACCAACACCACCTCTCTGGAGCTTCCCAACATCTGGAAGCCATTCCCAGCACCATTCCCGTGAAGGGACCTCTGACCCACTCAGCTTCTCCTCCAGGCTCGACAAAGCCTGCCCTTATTGCTGAGCTGTTCTGCCTGCCTCCCCCTCGGCCCAGCCACAAACTGCTTCTCAATCTGTCACCAGGAGAACATCTGCCTGGCTGGCCCCAGAGCATCTTTGACCCCATCTCCCTCCATGGGCACAGTCAGATGCCCATGTGCTGGTAGAGGATGGCTGGAGAGAACTGGGCTCGTTTCATGTGTACAGATGGCTCCTGCCTGGTGCTGTGATCTCATGGGCCACAGAATCATAGAATCATAGAATCAACCAGGTTGGAAGAGACCTCCAAGATCATCCAGTCCAACCTATCACCCAGCCCTAACCAATCAACCAGACCATGGCACTAAGTGCCTCATCCAGTCTTTTCTTGAAGACCCCCAGGGACGATGCCTCCACCACCTCCCTGGGCAGCCCATTCCAATGGGAAATCACTCTCTCTGTGAACAACAGCACAGCATTTCAAGGCACCACCCTCAGGAACATAGACAGGACCCGTGAGCAAGCTGTTCTAGTGGGAGGTGTCTCTGCCTATGGCTGGGGATTGGAACTAGATGCTCTTTGAGGTCCCTTCCAACCAAAACCATTCTATGACCATGAACGAGGTCACCTCTCAGGCTCCTCCAGACTAGAGACCCAGCTCCCTCAGCCTTTCCTCAGACAGGAGATGTTCCACTGCCTTAACTGAAAGAATCAAGAGGGTTAGCAATAAATGAAACTTTCACCCCCAAAGCAAGCAGAGCCTGGCAGGAGCCGCAATGCCCTGTCAGCTCCACGGGGCCCTTGCAGCAGTGCTCACACCGCGGCTGGGAGCAGATATTTCCAAGCAAGCCTCCTTCTCTTTGCATTTGAAACATTTATTTTGGGAAATACATATTAAACACTATTATTTATACAAAAAAAAAAAAAGGGGACTAAATTTGTCATAATGCTTATAACCCCCAAAAGGCCATTTTTAATAGATCTGGATGAAAGGAGTTGTGGGTTGTTTGGCTTTTCATTGTATTATTTTCTTTTTCTTTCTTCCAAAACCAAACCAAAATCCAAACCAAACCAAAATCAGGTTACAAAGGAGAAAGCTGCGTGTCTGGCTTGGCCCAGCTTGAGATATCAACTAGAGGAAAAGAAAAGCTTTAGATGACATTTGCAGAAGTGCCTCACACACAAGAGGTTTTTCTCCCCTTCCATGGTCTTTTTTAACACTTGAAACACATATTTTTGTTTTCAGTTAATAAGCCTTCTTTTGGTTTTGTTTTTGCTAAAGGATAGCAAGTCAAGAAGCAGAGAGTTGGTCTTCCCCAACAGCTCTGTCGTGCTGCTGCAGGAGGTGGAACAGGAGTGAAAGGCGAGAGCAGATCCTCCTTGTGATGTGCTCCTCAGCATGCACCCCTTTGGCTGCTGGGGGCATGTGTGGGGAGTCCCTTCAAACCCTCTGCTGAGCAACGTCATTTGGGCATCCCCACCAAGAGGAGAGCAACCTCCAACCTCCTCCTGGTCACCTGTGCTGAAGAAGGTGGCTCTGCCCCACCATGCAGATCACCAGTGGGTTCTGCAGGTACCTTTCAGTGCTAGATGGGACAGGCTGCCATTTTAGTTGTGTGGGTGTCCAAAATAGGGCAGTTAGCAGAAAGTTTTATCCCTTAGAGAGGATACAGAGACTGATGGAGCAGACAACAGAAAGGCAAGCAGGGAGGGGGGACAGTACTGCAGAGCTCTGCTCAAAGACCATCTTCTCCTGTCATGTTATTTAAAGAGACCCCCCCAGGGTCTTATTCACTGGAGACTCATTGGAAGAGGAGGAGTGGGGCACAGAGAAGGGGGGACAGAGCAGGGTGGGGCATGGAGCACAGCACCCACCACTGCCCCAGCCTTCCCCAGGGCTGCAGGGCTCGGTCCACACATGCACAGTGCCCTTGCACAGGGCCTAGCAGAACAGAGCAGTGTGTTACAGGTACACACAGCACACAGGGGAGACAAACAAGAAAAAAGAGCAATTAAAAAACACCCAACAGCTTCCTCTGACCTAGGGAAAAGCCCAAGAATCACAAGGGTCAGGCAGGACAACCCTCTCCCTCCCACCACTGCTTTGCAGAGACCTTCCACTCTCAGCTCCCTTTGGACAGACCCACTCTGAGCCTCCAGCAGACAAAACCCCACTCAGATGAAATGAAAAATAAATAGACAAGTGTTCCCAGGACACTGGCCACAGCTACGGTCCCAGGGAGAGGGAAAAGGAGCCTCCTCAGAGCATCACAGGCCTTTTGGAGGCTGCAGACAGCCAAGGCAAGCCTCCCCTCCCCTCTCCCACACTATTGCAAGATAACAGTCGGAAAAGGCACTTCTCCCAAAGCAGGTGGCTTTGCCTGGCTAGGGCTTGGTGACAGGTGAGGTGATACCTAAACACTCCCAGTTTATTGCATGTAGGTAGGCCAGAAGGGTTGGGCTGCAGGCTGGCTGGTCCCAGAGGGCTTGCAGGAGGCAGCAGGAGACAAGGAAGGCTGTCTTGCCATCTTGCTCTCTTCATACCACCGGCACCTTGAATCCAAAGGCTGCACTCCCTTGGAGAACCCTTTCCTTCAACGGACGGAGAAAAGCCTCTGCACGGAGGGGCGGGAGGGCTCCCACGGTCACCCCAACCCCATGGATCTGCTGCCCCGAGCTCGGCTGTCAGGCCAGCACTGGGGGGCATAGAAAGAGTCCAACCTCCACAGGGAGACAGCCCCCAGCCCAGGGATGCTGCCCAGGGGCTGAGAAGAAAACCTATGGCAGCAAGTGGGGTGGCCGAGCGGTCACCCTGCTCCGCACGACTGAGACGGCGCCTGGTTATTTGGTCAGTTAACATTGGCAGGGGGCTTGGGGGCAGGGGGAGGGGGAGAGTGGCAGAGGGTTTATACAAAAATAAAGGGGGGAGAGGGGAGAAAGAGCGAGCGTGAGCGAGCGAGGCCCTGGCTGCGGGGCCAGAGGGTTACATTTCGTTAGCCACCAGCTCTTTGTCGGCCACGCCATTGGGCAGCGAGCTCTGGCCCTCGTTCAGCCTCTTCACCCGGTAGGCTTCGAAGTGGATGTTGCTGGTAATATCCTTGATGTTCTGCATGTGTGTCCTGCAGGAGAGGCAGACAGGGGCAATCACACCTCAATCTGCCAGCATAGCCTCTGCCACCCAACCCCTGTACCTCCCCAGGCTTTGCTGTCCAACAGCCTGTGCAGCCCATGTTTCCCCTCTTGCATTACTGGTTAAGGACATCTTTGGGGCACAGGAAGGAAGCAAAGGTGGTTAGGGGCAGCCAAGACCAGAAGCCTTCACCAGTATCAGCTGCCTGTGCTTGGGCACATGGGAGCCCTGCTTGCATAAATTCCATCTAGGAAGAACCCGGATCAGGTTTTGCAGCCCTCCACAACTCTCTGCCAGCGACAGCCTATGTGTGCAGTTTATCTTGCAGCCAAATTTAGGAGTCCAATGCACAGCAAGCCATAGGGGTTGATCCTCCCACTCCCTGCAGCAGGGACACCTCTTTCAAGAGGGACCAGCAACTGTCCAGACTCCCCAGTGGCACAATCTTATGTCTTTGGCCTAGAGGGTAAGACTCAGGGCTGGTGAGGGATCATTAAGACTAAAAAGCTTGTTGGCTGCTTGCAGGTGAGCTAGAGGCACACTGCACACTGCCAGCAATCTGGAGCCTATCCTGACCCATCTGCTTCTCCTCTCCTCCCTTAACTCAGCACAGCAGCTAAGAAAAGGCCTCTGAAGCCTTAACATCACAGACTCATTTAGGATGAAAACAATCCTCAAGATCACCCAGTCCAACCACTAACTCAGCACCGTGCCAAGTCTACCACTAAACCATGTCCAACTGAGGGGGGCTGCAGCACTGTAGCAGGCTAGGAGTGAGGGATGGAGGAAGGGTTGGACGAGCAGAGAAAAGCACTGTTGCTTTAAGCTAGGCTGGGCTTTCCTCTTCCTTTGGATGCCACCTGGTGACCAAAGGCTACAGGGACAGGGGACAGACAGTCCTACTGACCTGATGAGGAGGTCCCGCAGGTAGGCAAACTCACAGTGTGTCGTGTTCTCCACTGGTAGGAAAAGAGAGAAACCCATCAGTGCACACCCATGGCATGAGTACAGCAACCACTCAGGGTAAGGAGGACCCTATGGGGCTTTGCTAGCACGTGGAAGGCTTAGATGGAGACTTAGCCCAGGGGATAGAGGGTGAGGACTCAAGGGTCCTTTTTGCTGCCAGTGGTTTACCCAGACACCTCCCCCAGTTCAGCACGACCAGCTGGCTGGTGAGATCCGAGTACTACCAGTCCTTCCCACCATCTCACATCAAACAAAGGAGCTCCCACAGCATCTCCCACTGTGACCCTCGGCTTTGGACCAACACAAGTGGGCCCTGAACAAAGCAGGGAACTGGGCAGGCTGAGCCTTGTAGCGAGCAGCAAGCACATCTCCACAGAGGACTTTCTTCTACAGCTTTGCCATGAGCACGCTGGGGCACTTGACACACTGTAGTGACTGCTGCCCAGGCTGTGGGGCTGTGGAAGGATGCAGCCTCTTGGTGACAAGGGCTACTGCCAGCTGAGCAGAAGCAAGTAAGAGGAAAAGGGATAAACCAAGGGCTGTTGCTCCACCACAGTCAGCCTGATGGTTCTCAGTTCAAATTTAAAGGCTCAACTCCCTTTTTTCTTCCTTCATTTTTTCCACCCAAATAGGCTTAAACACAATGGAGAAACGACAAAGCAACAAATAACTCTGTTCTGCAAAGGCTGTCCTTGAGCATGGCTGGGTCTTGGGGTCTCTCTCTCCATGCTGAAGGCAGATGCCACCCACAGAAGGTGAGTGGCTTCACTAGCCCCGTGAAGCTCGAAGCTTTCAAGGAGGGAGCACCAGAGGGCAGTAGAGCTTTAAGCCAGGCAGATCTTCCTGGCATCTTTGTTAAGCCATCCCTCAACACAGGGCTGCTATCAAGTAGGATTCCTGAAACCTTTGAAATGATGAGGAGGAAGCTAAGCTGGAGGGCACAGAAGATGTGCGAGGTGGCTGTCAGGGACAGAGGAATGCATACATGCATTGCAGCCAGAAGCCTTCATCCAGCCCTTAAAGTATAACTTAAATTGGGGGAATAAAAAAAAGGAAGATGCTGATGGGATGAAGAAGGAAGGTATCCCACAAGGACATCAGTCAAAAGCATGATGGAGGAGACAGAGGCCTACAGAAGTTAAAGGCAAGACTCCAATCCGAGTTCAAGACAGTGTGCTCTCAAATCCTGCCATCAGACCCTTAACTGTGCAGAGGCCAGGCCACAAGACACCCAGAAGCATCCCCATGGCACTCAGCAGCTCTCCAGGCCACACAAAGTCCCAGGAACAACAGAGAAGCCAAGGTGATTTTAGTTCTCAAACGTCAGAGAAGTGTTTTCCTTTGAATAGGGAAGGACTGCATACACCTGGACCTCTACTGCTGGTTTTAGACCTCAGCACCTTCTGTCTGGGCAGGCAAATAGGCTCAAGAGGTAGCGAAACAAGGACAAGGTACCTTCAATGGTGCCCCACTTGGTCTTCCTTCCAAGAATTCTTCTTCCATTAACCTGGTACTCCTGGTCACTGCCCACTACTGCAAAGGGGATCATTTCCTGAGGACAGAGACAAACAAGGTTCCATTTTCCTCCCAAAAACACTGCTCAGGAAGCCAAGCCACTGAGCTGAGTCCTACACCCACTCATTTCAGAAGAGTTTCATGGGATGACCTAGTCTCTCCCTGGTGCTCTTAAGCAGTGCCGTCTGCCAAGGACCAGAGGCAGTCCAGGACCTGGCCAGCAGCATCTCTCACACACATGCCCAGTCTAAAATCAGTCTAGCCCAGCACCTTATTGGCAGGTGCCAGGATTCAGACAGGTCAAAGCCACCTTGATGCTTCCCTGAGAATCACCCCCAGAATCTGTGACTCAGTCACTCCCTAATCCAAGGAGGTGTCCTTCTACTTAAAAGGTCTCTAGAAGGCTTTTTTTAGCGCCACAACCTTTCATACTACTGAAAAATTCTATCCCAGCACCAGGAAGGCTGCTGCCCTAGCCAGGGATGAGCAGACACTGGCACTCCTTGCCCCCTGGGCAGGGCAAGGGACACTGGGACCTCCCTGTCCTCTGGTGGCTGAAGGTGCCCTTGAGGAACAGGGTTGAGGGAAGGAGCAGCAACACGAATGTAAGAGGACATCTTCCCCAGGTACATTCCTCACCCCCTTCCTGTCCAAGCTCTGAGCTCTGGCAAGATCTTTGGTCCTGGGCAGATCCCCAAGAGAGAGGCACAGCAGTTTGGAAAGAAAACAGAGGCCCTTTGGACGAGATCTCCCAGGACATCCCCATCCTCTGGAGCTGCAGGGCCCATCCAAGCACATCTAACCCCCAAGCCCATGCACTGACCCTGAACTTCTCATTCACTAGCCGGTCTTCAGAGTCCTCATCAAACTCCTTCTGAGGGTACACGTCGATGCCATTGGCAAGAAGATCAGCCATTATCTGGGGGAGAAGAGCAGAGAAACACATGAAGGAGACAGAGGCACAAGAGCTGCACTCCCACCATGACAGCAGCTCCCAGCTGGTCCAAGAGCTCTCATGAGCAATGCCCAGCGGCAGCACCTTATCTATCCATCCCAAACACTGTCCACCCTGAGCAGACCTGTGTGTAACTGCTACACACCTACCAAGCACTTGCCCTAGAATCTCTGCAACAATCTGGTGTCAAGACATGGATCAGGCTGAGTGTGAGCTGAAGTTACATGAGTGGGCTGTTGAAAAAGGCAATGAGATGAAACAAGCTGTACCTTGCTTAGCTCTGCAGGGAATGCTGAGGCCATCAGACCTGCAGCCAGATTCGTCAGCTATGTGAATGGATTTGTAGCCCCTCACTGAACCCCAGAGGGGCATCTTCACCTCTTGGCAGTGCCAGGTGTGCACAGAGTGAAGCCTATGCCTTGGATGGATTCAGACAGGCCCTCTTTGGCTCCCCACTGCCAGTTTCCAGATAAGGGAATGTCATATCTTGCTTTCCCCATAAGTATTGCCCAGCTGAGCTCAGCAAACCCACATGAATCAGGCAGAACAAAAACATTGTATCAGGATGGGTCTTCCAGCCCCTATGTGCAGGACCATCTACCTCCCAAAGTAACAGGAATCAACCTGAAAATAATAACAATAAAGGAGGCAGGAGAAACAGGCCCCAAGACTTGGAGCTCAAAGCTTATCCTGCACTGACAAGGATCCAAGAGAAACACAAGGAACTGCTTGGAGCACAAAGCCTCTCCTCTGGCCACGTGGGATCGCTCAGAGCTGCGGCCGGAGGAATGCACTGGGCTGCCAGCCAGGAGCTCGCCTTCCCAGTCTGAGGAGCTAGGGAGGGGGAGAGGGGCAGGAGGGGATGGGGGACAAGAGGTGGGAGCCCGGGTAAGAACCTGTAGCCCCTTACCCTTTGTTTGAAGTAGTCCCTCTCCTCCAGCGTTAAGGTGTCGGCTTTGGCAATCACGGGGACGATGTTGACCACTTTGCTCAGGCGCTTCATGAACTCAATGTCCAGCGGCCGGAGCCTGGCAAACACGGCAGGGAAAAGGAGATTCACCCACTGAGGGTGAGCTGGGGACTGCTGCAGCCCCCTGGCAGACAGGGGCATTCAGACTAGGCACAGCTTTCTTCTGGCAGGACAAACAGGGACATGTTCTTCAAGGCTGGACAGCACACGTCCCTCTCCATGTCCCTCTCTGCGTCTCTCTTCCATGTCCCCCTCTGCATCCCTCTCCTCTCCCGTGTCCCTCTCTGTGTCCTTCTCCATGTCCCTCTTGGAGATGGTTTGCAGACACTTAAAACGTTTCCCTTTCAAAGCACTCTGCTATCGCCTGCAGACCCTCACAGAGCCCCTAAAGTGGGCGAGGGCTTTCATCTCTGTGCAGATGCTCAGCCACAGAGGACTGCAGGAACTTGCCCGAAGCAATGCATGTCCTTGGCACAGCAAGGATGAGAGCAGGGAGATGCTGGCTGCAGAGTCAGCCCACCCAGGATGCACAAATCAATCTGCGGAGAGACCAGGGCAGAAAATCCCCTCCAACTCTGCTCATGCTGTCACTCATTGTCACCAGGGACAGCAGGATGTGGAAATGGCCACAGGTGACTATTTCTGCTTCCACTCCCTCCTGCACTGGGCACCAGCCTGTGGTCATGCACAAACCAGGATCGCATCTCACATCCATCCACTGGGACTAAAAAAGGCTCTGCTAACTCTCCAGGGGCTCACACAGCACAGAGAGCTCATTCCAGAGAGAGACCCTGCTCACTGCAGAGAGAGAGAGCCCTGCTCACTGCAAAGAGAAACACTGCTCACTCCAGAGAGCAAAAATGTCACCAAAAGTCTCAGCAGAGGAAAGCTGCAGAGACTAACTCTCCAGGAAATCCCTCCCTGCTCCACACTCCTGCTGACTGCATGGACATGACCTCCTGTGCCACGCTGCATCCCTGGGCTGCAGTCCAGCTGCAGTCAGCGATGAGGGTGCCTGGTCATGACTCTCCCTCCCTCCCTCCCTCCTCAGTCCTCCTTGAAGGAGTTTTTTTTAAGTTAGCCAGAGAGAAGCCCTCCTTGGGATATCTCCACTCACTGCAGGTCCCCCTCAGTGGCTCTGAAGTGATGAGGGGGGACACACTGACACAGGACAGTTAAGATCCATGGGGAATCCAGGGTACCGAAACATCTTTGGGGTCCTCATGCATTAAGGAGGCTGTTTGAAACGAGCTCTTGCTGAGAGCACACAGGGGAGGGATAGGAATGGAGCAGGGCAGAATGTTCAAGGAGAACATGGCCATGAAAGTACCTCCTGCCAACATGCTCAAGCCAAACCCCACCATGGTCTTCCTGAGCCCTGCCAAAGGCTCAGAGACCTACAGAACCAGCACAGCTCCTGCAAAGTCAGCAAAAGCCACACAAGTGCAAAGGGGAAGGGGCTGGCCTTGCTCTTTGGCAGGCACCAGACACTGTCTGATGATCCCACACGGCCACCCCTGCCCACTTCCAGTGCCAACAAATGGACATCCACCCCAGAGAGATCCACTCAGCTCCAGCTGATCCAAAACAGCAGTTTGAGGTTGCTACAGCACAGCCAGCACCGGTGACCCATCCAAGACCTTGCCTGGTCAAACCCAGTCCTCTCCAAGGGTTTGGGCTGGACCATGCCAGGTGGACCTTCTCCCCACACATTAATGGTATGCATAGCCCCGAGCACATCATTAGCAGGCAGACAAATGAATTCCTAACACAAATTCAGGAGTCACAGATCACCCTGGGTCCCAGGAAAGAAAGAATTTGGCAATTAAAAAAAAAAAAAGGGGGGGGGGGGGGGGAATAAAAGAAAAAAAACCAGCAGGAAACCCCTGTGGACACATCTAAGCAGACTTGCTGCTGGCAAACATTGTTTGGAGCTCTGCATAATGTATTTCCCAGACCTCCAAGGAAGTAATGCAGTTATGCTCCCTTCCCAGCAGAATTCTTTCCCCTCCTTTCTCTTTGCTATTTTTCAAACAGTTTTTTTCCCCTCTTAAAGCCTCTTCCCTGCTGAGACTCTGTTCCTGCCTCTTTCATCAGCTTTTCTTTTGTAGGGAAGACCAGGATGCATCTGTAACCGATGCAGATGAATCCACAATCAGCCAGACACTGGACTTCAGCTTGACTGATGTGTAACAGCCCTGTTACCAAGCACCCACCAACATGCAGAAGATGCTGGCACTGAGCCTGACAGCAGGAGGCAGAACCAGCCTGTGGCCATCAGCATCCATCCAGGTACAGTCCCACACCAGACTGCACCCAAAGGCACAAGAGCCCAAGGCACCTTTGGCATGACTTTCTGCTCTGGCAGGCTTCTGCAAGTGCTTTGTCCATGGCAGTCACCCCACCCTGGGATGTCACTGCAGCATCCTGGAGAACAGGAAGGGAACCAAAGGGCTCCTCCAAAGAGCAAACTGTAGATTTTGGGGCTATTTGGCAAGTTTCTAAATATACTAGTAAGCCCTGCTGGGCAGCCCCAAAACACCTGAGGTTTTTAAAGGAAAGTGATTCACAGCATCACAGTATCACCAAGGTTGGAAAAGACCTCACAGATCATCAAGTCCAACCCTTTACCACAGAGCTCAAGGCTAGACCATGGCACCAATTCTTTACACTAAGAGCAAGACCTGACACCAGACACCACATTCATGTGAAGACACCAAAGGAGAATAAATGGCTTAGGGCAACCATGAGTGCAAAGGGCTGGATTTAGACTAATAGCCCTGTAAAAATCCAGGTTAGACACAGACAAGGTCATGATGGGGCAAGCTCAGACCTAATTCCTCTTCATCTCCTGCTTCAAGGCACAGCCCAGGACAGCAGGGACTGCTGCTGGTATCTGCAGGGACCAGGCCTGGTGTTTAATCACCACCCTGTGACAAGCCCCAGGCAGAGCAGTGCTGGCCTCCACCACGTATCTGAACTTGATTCTTCTGCACAAAGCATCAATGCCAATACTTGGCAAGGATCAGCAGTGCAACCCTCAGACATGCAGGTAAGCATTCAGCAAGAGAAAGGGAGTTAGTGCAGTTCAGGCAAGCAGAGTCTGCTCCAAGCAGACCAGGAAAGAGAAAGAAGGAAAATCACCTGCTTTCCTCCCCTCCCCTAAATGGTCCTCAAAATTACTGCTCACTGAGACCCCGTGGGTCCACAGCACAGGAAAGATTTGGAGCCATTGAAGTTCATCCAGAGAAAGCCACAAAAATGACCTGAGTTGAGATCTGCTGTAAGGACAGGCTGAGAGAGTTGGGGTTGTTCAGCGTGGAAAAGAGAAGGTCCCAGGGAGACCATCTGGTGGCCTTTCAGTACTTAGAGCCTGTAAGACAGCTGGGCACAGAGTTTTGAGCAGGATCTGTTGTGACAGGACAAAGAGTGATGGTTTGAAACTAACAGAGGGAGACTTAGACTGGAGAGAAGGAAGAAATGTTTAACACTGAGGGTGGTAAGACTCTGTCTGAGGTTGCCCAGAGAGGTGGGATATGCCCCATCCCTGGAACCATTTCAGGTCAGGCTGTCTGGGGTTATGAGCAACCTGCTCTAGTTGCAGATGTCCCTGCTCAGTGCTGGGGGGGTGATCTTGAAAGGTTATCTTGAAAGGTCCCTCCCAACCCAAACCACTCTCTGATTCTATGATTATTAACTTGCAACTAGACACATTATTAACTTGCAACTAGACATATACACAGTGTGCTTTGATGGGAAGAGGCTGAAGAGCTCTAAGGGGAGTAGATGGGCTGGAGCAGGAGCTGCAGAAAGGGCTTCGGCCCATTTTGGACAGTACCAGTTGCTCCCCCAACCCCTCTTGAAAGTTCTGGGGCAAGCAGAGCAGTTGGGCACCCATTATTGTGCCTGGGTGCCCACTACTTCTGCATTGCCCACAGTCACCATGCTCAGACATGGCCTAAGCAGAGGCTCCTTCCTGCTGACTCCCTTGAAACGCCATTAAAGGAATTTTGATTCATGATGAGCTGCAATGCTGCTTTCTTCTTGTTGTGCCCCAGATTAACCTAGGAGCAAGAATTTGAGCTGTGCATTAAGCAAACACCTGTGAGCACCCAGCAGCCACCCAGCCCCATCACTAAGACCCTTCACCCTGCTAAAGGGAACTGGTGGGCACCCAAGAGGGGCAGCTGGTGGCGAAAGCAGCAGTGGGTTCCAGTCTGTCAGCCTGCATCTCTGGTACAGGTAGAAAAGGGGCTGCCAGGGCAGTGTTTTCAGTCCTGTTTTGGTGCTCCACAGGGGTCAGAGCTGAGATATTTATTGGGTGGCAAAGAGCAGGGCTGGAGCGGCAGCAGCCAGAGCCCCTGCCAGCACGTTACTCAGCGCTCACAAACATGGTTTTACTGGAGTGTTACAAGAAAGACAGAGTGTGTGCAAACTAGATGAGCTGCAAAGCCTGCCTCCAGCTCCGTGCAAAGGGAGAGAGCAGAAATATCTCCTCTGATTAACCCTTGAGCTGCTCAGACGGGAAGGAAGGACCGAGATGGAGCCTCAGAATCTGCACCTGGGTAGCTGGGCCTCTTGGCCTTTTACCTTCCTCTTTTTGATTTAAGAAAAAAGACAAGTTCTGCCCAAAGACCTGGCAGGCTTAGCCCTGGCTTCCTGCAGCATTCATGTGCCAGGGAAGGGATGCTGAGCCCTGTGCTGTGCCCATCCACGTGAGCAGGGAGGGACAGATGGACATGAGTCACCACTGCTTTGGCTGCATCACACAGTGAGGGCAGCAGCTCCCTGAAGGCAATGCAAGCTTGCCCTGCTCAAGCACTATCCCAGGAAGGCAAGCAGCACAGAGGGCACACGCCTGGTACCACATGGGCATGGTAGGGTCCTCTGCAGCTGGGTGCAGATGGCCATAGCGCAGGTCCCTGCAACAATACAAGCCACTGTCCTCTTCAGTTGTGCTTCCATCTGTGCATGTCCATGGAGCACAGGCAGCACTAGGGAAAGCCTGTCCATGATGGTGAGAAAGGTAGGTAGGGCTTCACAAGGGAGCAGAAAGGAAACTCAGCACTTACTGCAGCTCACAGAGAAGCAAAATTTCCCATCAACTTCCCCCTGTCAGTAAGTTTTGTTCCACTTCAGTCATTCCTCATCTTATCTCCATCCCCTGACGGATGGGGACGCATGAGCCCGAGGCTGATTCTGACGCTGGGGCAGGAACATGCAGTCCCTGAGCCATGGCAAAGGGGGGCAAGCACTGGCCCCAGCAGGGCTATCAAGCTACAGGGAAGAAGGATCAGCAACAATAGCCTCCAGCCGCCAGGCTTGCTCAGCTATTGGAAACACATGTTGAGTGGAGAGAGGGAAAAAAGGCAGCTCAACAGCCACACAACTGCTGCCAGCCTGTGGCTGAGTGAAACCAGAGCACAGGGCTGCAGAGGCTCTGGCAGGGGACGTGCAGAGGGGGCTGCAGGCCACCATCCGAAATCTGCAACTTCTGTGCAGGTTGGGTGCCTGCAGGGTTTAACCACTCAATGTGCTTTTAAGAGTTAAACACCCAAAATGATGAGAAGAAGCCTGAGCCTATCGAATGCTGCAACAGCCTGACCTGCACAGGCAAGGCCTGCAGATTGGGGCTGAGATAAGCAGGACCAACACGCTAGACTGGCCTGAAGATGTCATCTCCCTTTGAAACCTTTTCTGCTTTATCACAAGAAACCCATAAATGTTTCATCCCTCTGCTCCCAGTCACCAGCTGGTTACACAAAAAGAGCATAACTGGCCCATGCAGTCATTTTATTCCAGTGAAGGATGCATTTTTGGTCTACCCACTGACAGAAGCAAAACAAAGCCTTCTCTATTGGAATAAATCTCTACAGGGGGAAGAGGAAAACACTGACATTAATACAGTGCTGGCGGCTTAAAGTTTGCTTTTGAAAACAGACCCCAAAAAATCCACCCCCAGACAGAGCCAAAAGTGGAAGGAACTGACACCCATCAAAAGGAACCTCAGGTCTCATTTTATGTTGTGATACTTGAAGGCACACTTTCCAAGATGCTTTAGGTGCCCCAGATTTTCACCCTGGGCTGAATGCCTAGGAAAGGGGGAAAAAAAAAGGAAAGAAAGAAAGAAAAAAAAAAACCCACAGTGAGATCTGAGCCTTTAGTGCTGTCACTTGAGAAGTGCCAGAGCCAGGAGAGCTCTGTGCTGAATAAACTGCATCCCACTTGCAGAGCAGTCAAACAAGCTACAAAATACCCTAAAAGGGTGAGGTGTTCGCTTCTTTGGCAGCAGAAACAAACCTGCCCTCTCCCCTCACAAAGGCAGGGGCACAGAATGAGAAGATGAAAGTTCTGTTTGCAACAGCAGCTTCTTCTAGCCAATTCGAGGGCTCGGGGACTGGTGTCCACCCTCCGGCAAGCAAGCAAGGTGATCAAAGCAAAGCAAGAAGCTACCAAGCTGAGAGAGGCTTTTGATGGCCCATGAAAAGAGGAAACACCATGTTTCCCTGGGGTATGGCAGCTCTGCTGCGTTACTGTGAGGGAGCCACATGCAACAGCCCTAAGGAGGGCAGCTTCATGCTGTCTTCACGCTCAAGTGACCCCAAAGATCAGCACAGGAAAGATATAAACCTGTTGGGAGCGGCTCCAGAGGAGGCCACAACAATGATCCAAGGGCTGGAACCCTTCTGCTGTGAGCATAGGATGAGAGAGTTGGGGATGTTCAGCCTGGAAAAGAGAAGGCTCCAGGGAAACCCTTCTGGTGGCCTTTCAGTACTTGAAGGGGCCAATAAGAAAGACAGGGACAGACTTTTGAGCAGGGCCAGTTGTGACAGGACAAGGGGTGATGCTTTGAAACTAAAAGATTGAGACAAACTAGAGAGAAGAAAGACAATTTTTACAGTGAGGGTGGAGAGACTGTTCTGTTCCCAGATTGCCCAGAGAGATGGGAGATGCCCCATCCCTGGAACCATTCCAGGTTGTCTGGGGCTCTGAGCATCCTGCTGTAGTTGAAAATACAACTGCTCAGTGCAGGAGAGTTGGACTAGATGACCTCCAAAGGTTCTTTCTATCCCAGTCTAACCCATTCTATGATTCCAAGGACAACCCTAGGAGCTGAGGTGCCTGAGGCCAAGGGCAGGAGGGGCCAGCAGGGTACGTACGAGTGGCCGGTGGCCGGGATGAAGTATATACAGCAGTGCACCCGCGTGTCGGGGATCCGCTTCTTCCGGTTAATGTTGATTTCCTCCTGCAGGTACTTCTCATACTGGTCATTGATGAACTTCATGATGGGCTGCCAGCTGCAGAGAGAGAGGAGCACAGGATGTGTGAGGGATCTGGACTGCCCTGAACCTCCCACCTGGCCTGGCTAAAGCAGAGCCTGCTGAGCCAGGGACGCCCAGCATCTCACAGAATGCCACAGAACAAACTAGAACACACACAGGGAACGTTTCAGTTCCTATCAGCTCCCACTCCTGCAGCAGCTGTGGGTGGCTGGGAAATCACAAACCTCACGTGCTCAACACTTGGCAGCCTCACACACTGCAGCAGGAGGGGATTTACAGGCTGGTTTAGACAAGTCAGTGTCTGAAAAGCCCTTCCTCCTCTCCCCCTGAACATGGCTGCTGAGCAGGGCAGGGCTGGGAGTGCCTCTTGGCTCCCTGCACGGTGACATGGCACAGGAGCAAGAGCAGCATCAAGTGTCACAAACCCAGGCCAGTTCATGGTGAGAAGACACCTGCTCTGACCAACTAGGCCAGCCCTGCCCCAGCCCAGGGTAGGCATCCTGGGCAGCCAACCACTGTCCAGCAACTCCTGGCAGGGTTCAGCCTCCAGAACCACATGAGTGAGGTCCTGGGACCGACCAGGCTGGCACAGAGCTGCTCCTGGCTGTGAACAAAGGTTGTCTCATGCCCAGAACAGCAGGATGTTTGTAACCTCTCACAGCACCCAGAATCAGCCCCAGGGAGCATGGCACTGTGCTGCCACCCACAGCAACTCTCTGCACTGCTCCTCGCAGAGCATGGGTGGCACAGGACTGGGGTCAGCTCTGGGTCAGGATGCCCTGGGGCTCCCGGGATGCCTTCCCTCTGCACTGGTCCCCACCCCTGCTCACCAGTTCTCATTGTTGATGTGGTCTCCAAAGCCTGGGGTGTCGATGACTGTCAGTTTCATGCGAACCCCCTTCTCTTCAATCTCTGCATCAGAGGGGCAAGACAGTGCATGAGGGAAGTGTCAGTGGGTGCTCTGGCAAAGCCCAGAGTCAGCTGGAGGGGACAAATGCATCTTCCCAGCTTTTAACAGGCACAAATCAGCCTTCCAAAGGCATGCAGCACCACATCTCCCCTGAAACACCACCCTCCATGGCTACCTCACTTGTTCCTTTCCATCACAATTGAGTAAATCCTGGTGGATCAAGAAAAATTAAATGTTCTCTCAGCCCTGCAAGCATCTATGGATGGTAAAAGCCCCTTCAGAGAGATAAGAGTGGAAGTTTTGTGGAGGTCCACAACCCTCACAAGTCCCTGGAGACACAAGGCAGAACAAGACCAAAAGCCAAAGCAGCAGGTGTGACCTGCAAAACCTCACCATGAGTGATGGATTTGATTTCAATGGTCTTGGGGATCCGCTCTTCAGCAGTTGGCTGTACAGATTTCCTGCTGATCTTGGATTTGAAGAGGGTGTTGATTAATGTGGATTTCCCCAAGCCACTCTGACCTGCAAAAGAGCAGGACAAACCACAGTCAGCACTTGCTCGTTTCCGGGCTGTCTCATTCAGGGGCCAGGGGATGAGGACACTGATGGACTCAACCTGCACTGGATCTGTGGAAGTAAAAGGGGCAGCTGCTTCCCTGCAGCCCCTTTGGCTCAAGGAGCTCGAGTCCATCTGAGGCAGGAGGATGCTGAGAGCAGCAAGCACCTGTCCTGGCCCAAATGTGGGCAGATTGCTGGGAGTGAGTAGGTCAAGAGCTCGTTCCTTGAATCCAGCTGAAATCACAGCAAACCCAAGGACAGGTACACACTGACAGGGATGTTTAAGGGTTGTGGTGCTACTCAACAGCCCTTAAGATGGGTACAGGGACCGGGGAACCCCAGGAAGGAGCACCTTGACACATCTCTGTCTTTACTGCTGCCTCCCCACAGGGGAGTCTTAAGAGCAGCTTGGCAAGCCCTTAGCTGAATAAGATTAACAGCAACAACAGTCTTCCAAACCTCAGCCCTGCAGCATCCGCTGCTGGTTCCCTGCTGGACTTGCTTTTGCAATCAGAGCAGCTGGCTGCACACACCCCTTTAGGCAGGCCCAGGCCAGGAGCAACTCTGAATCCCACAAACATCCCAGGAAGCACAACAGATTCCACAACTTCAGAAAAAGCAGTTTTTAAAAGAAGCATTTTCATGCCTTATATCCCAGAGCTGAGGCTGATCTGTGCAGAGAGGACAACAGCACCTCTCAGATCTCCAGACCAGTTGTCCCATGAGCTCAGAGAACAATTTTTCCAGAGCAAAGAAAATAGAGCAAATCCTCAAAACACGGGCAACAGATGCTTGGCTGCAGCTGGCTGTCAACCAGCACCCCCAGGTCCTTTTCCACCAGGCAGCTTTCCAGCCACACTTCTCCAAGCCTGCAGCGTTGCACGAGGTTGTTGTGACCCAAGTAACTCTGAGCACAGAGTCAGCAGAGTAGGTTTCACTTACATCCTTCAGGGCTGTGACCCATCCAGGCTGCCAAAGGCACCCAGCACTATGCCAACAGTAGAGTCAACCAGCACACCAGCATTGGGCATCAACTCCTGGCCAGCCCCCTGCCTGATCAAACTGCTGAGCTTGCAGTGCTACTGATGGCATGCTGCAGTCTAGCATGGGAACACTGTTTGCCAGCCACTGGCACAGCTGGCTATAGAAGAAAGAGGTGGATCAGGCTGGGGTCAGGTGCTCCTGGATGTCTGCTGCCTGAGAACACATGGGCCAAACACAACCAGGTCTGGAGCTATGAATGATGCAGCCACAGTGAAGCTCTCATTGTCAACTGGGGTATGTGGGAAGTAGGGGAGAGCAGAATGACAATCTGCCTGGGCTCCTGGCAGTCAGTCTCTGTGTCCGTGCCTGTCCAAGCCATCCTGCCTGGAAGGGGATCAGAGATGAGAGTGGAGAGTGGTCACATGGATGTGATGTTGTGCTCCAAACTGCTGACACAACAGGGACTTAACAACCCCGGATGGGTGGCTGAGCACAGGTCAGACCTGCTCCCACCTCCCCTGCTCTGCCACCCAGTACATCTCTTTGGGCTGAAATTAGGCTGAGCTCCACTGTGCCAAGCCACAGCCTCAAGACACCTCTTAGCGATCCAGTTAGGCTGGTGAAAACCTTTTGAATAGTATGCAAGGCAGAGAACCAGCCCCATCACAAGGACATGGTGTGGGCAGTGACCCTCTCCCTGGTCCAGCCACAGCAGAACTCAATTCCCAGAGAATGAGTTGGGTTGGAAAGAACCTTTCAAAGTTATCTAGTCCAACCTCCCTGCAGCAAATTGCTCAAAGGCCCAAACAACCTGACCTGAAACAGTTCCAGGAATGGGGAATCTCCCACCATTCTGGGCAACCTAGGCCAGTGTCTCACCACCCTCTTAGTAAACAAGGTCTTCCTTCTCTCTTCTCTCTGGTCTAAATCTTCCTCTTTCATTTTCAAACCATCACCCCTTGTCCTGTCACAACAAGCCTTGCCAAGAAGTTTGTCTTTTCTGATCACCAGAAGATGTCCCTGGAGCATTCTCTTCTCCAGGCTGAACAATCCCAACCTTCTCAACCTATCCTTGCAGCAGAGGGCTTCCAGCTCTCGCATACTGTTGCAGCCAGAAGAGAGCAGCCTCCTGCCCCTCATCTCCCTACTCTAAAACAAGGACTGCAACGTTTCAATTGCAGCTTAGACTAGATGAGAATAAAAGAGCTAAACTCATCCCTAGAAGCCCAACTGTCCCCTACAGAAATGCAGCAGGACAAGGGCTGGCTGCTGCCTCAGCCTCAGCACAGCATCCTGTCCCCAAGGGCACCTCGAAGTGCTGCTCCTCCTGGATCCCTCCTTGCATCTTCTGGGAGGGCCAGAGCTCGACTTGTTTATGCTGCCACAAATTCCCCAGCTTGTAAACAGCCAGCCCTGAGCCTGCCAAGGGAAGAACAATGTTTTCCAGCCGTGCTGCAGCACGGGCTTTCATACCACACACAGTGCTGCCAAGGCAAAGCCAGGCCCTTTCCTGCACATCCCTCTTCAGCTGCAGAGCAGAAAGCCACGGCACAGCTGGCTCGCAGAGGGATGGGTGCCTCTTCTGGCAGGGAAGTGGGGGCTTGGCTCATGCAATCTCCCTTGCGGATGTTCAGGATCCCTCTGCCCTGGGAGTGATGCTCCACTGGCAGCAAAGGGCTGGGGCTGTTAAAAACCTTCCAAGAACTGGTTCTGCAGAGACCAGGCTCACAGAGACCTCCCAGTCTGGAAAGCCTTCCTCAAAGATCAATTTGTGTACAAAAATATCAGAATGGGAAAGGCAGAGCAGCAGCAGAGCTTACCAGGGACCTACAGCACCCAAATATCTTTCACAGAACTAGAGAACTCTGGACCAGGCTCTCCCATAACCCTCATAGGCACCCCTGCACAAGCTTGCAGCTCTACACAACTCCTGGTAATGGGAAGCAGGAAGGTGAGACTCCTCCACCACACCACAGGCCATGGCCTCGGCTTTACTCTTCTCATCACCTTATGCACCTCCCCTGAGAGATTCAGCCTGCCCTCAAGGAGTGCAGCCCAGATCACATGAGGGACTCCACAGGGCCAGGACAGCTGCTAGTTGAAAAAATGCAGAAAACACTAATTTCTTCTCCCTTTCCTCCCTCATCTGGTCTGCCACAGTGTCCACCTACTGCAGACCCTGGCACCAGCAGCCCAGGGGCTGGAGGAGCACAGACTCACCAGCAGAAGCTGCAGTGATGATAGCCTCTAGGCAAAAGAAAGCTCCTTCATCCTATCCACCCTGTAACCTCAGACAGCTAATGAAAAGGAGCTTGCAGGCAGCAGGACTTGAACACACAACCTTTCCAGCTCTCTCTCCCTGCATGTGGACACTCTCTGGGATGCTCTCATTGCCCTCTGGTCCCCAAAGGAGCCACCAGTAGCAGAAGCCACTTAAGCCCAACAGCCCAGCTACGCAAATCACTCCCCCAGTAACTGACACATGCCAGTTCTCTCCCAGCACTTGCAGCGTGGTTGCCTGAGCTGCACAGCACAATAAAAATAACAACTCACAAGCAGGAATTTTACCCAAACTGCTGGAAATACCAGCAAAGATTAGGAGGCTCTGGGATTCCAGTAGCAGTGCAAGCTGACTGCTCAAACCAGAGCAGGGCTCCCTGGAGAGCAGGCAAGGAGCTTGCCACAAAGCTCTGCTGTGTCCCAACATCCCTTGATGCATTACCTCCAGAATGTGGCTATGGGTAACACATCTTGATATGCAGGAAGATGAGTGGGATCACAGGCCACATCTCAACAGCTTTAACAACAGCTGCACTCAAGCCAGCTCCTCGGGAGCAGGGTTCACTGACTCCTAAAACAGAGACCCCATTGCTGAGCCCAGGCAGACTCCAGAGAGGACAAATCTCACCGCAGAAGAACAACTCGCTGAGCACGTTGTGGGCAGCTGGTGCTGGGGGAGAACTCACCCACGACCATGATGTTGAACTCGAAGCCCTGCTTCATGGCTTTCCGCCTCATCTGCTCCAGGATGGCGTCGATCCCCACGTAGCCAAAGTCCGCAGCCGGCTTCTCCGGCCGCGTTGGCGCCGCCTGCTTGGGGCCGGCATCCCGCGGAGCGTCCGTCATGCCGGGTGCGTGGCTGGGAACTGCTTCTGGACCTGCAGAGGCAGAGGGAGGGTGGTCAGGGGTGCCAGGCGGTGCCGCGCACAGCAGGATGCTGCTCCAGGCAGGGAATGAAAGGAGTCGCCTGTTGCATCTGAAGCGGGAACAAAGCACGCGTGGGGGCTCAGGGCGGAGGCACGCAGGACCTTCCTTCACCTGTAATTACACTGCATTTGGGATTTCCCTTCTTCCCTCACCTTAATCCCTGCCCACATCACCAAGCCTGCCACAGCAAAGACAGGCTGCTACACCGGGAGGAGAGGCACACCAGGTCCCACCAGCAGCCGGTCTGCCACCTCAGGGCAGGACCCAGCACCACGGAGGTCCTCGGCAGAAGCCTGGGAGCTCATTCAGCGAGTGACGAAGGCTGTTCGGAACACAGCCCCGTGCCCCGGCACTGCCATGAAAGGCTTGCAGAGCCTGCCCACTGCTCCATGCTGCCGTAATCACTCTGCGAATGCCCCACGGCCACATCTGGAGGCTCTGGGTGGCTTCGCAGGAAGTCCTTGGCATCTACTGGCACGTGCTCTGCTCCACCTGCCCCTGAGTCAGCGCCGAAGCTGCTGGCCTCGGCTTGCAGAGAACACAGCCCTGCACCAAAACGTGTCCTGCCAGACAGCACCCCCGCAGCCTTTGCCAGCCCGCTCTAATTCTGCCAATAGCTGTCTGAGGAACCCAAACCCTTCAGCTTCCCGCAGAGACAGTGCCAGGTTAGCAAAGCATGCAAATGCGCACCTACTGCCTCATTTAACTCCTTTGTAACCACAACTGAGGAACCATCCCATTCCCCCTGCAAACCAGGCAGGAGCATCTACTGGGAAGGACAAACCGCCCTTGATGTGCCACCAGAGGACCTTCTCCCACCCAGCCCTAGCTGTTTCATGTCACCTACAGTGGATATAGCAAGCATTCCAAAGGCAAAGAGCACACACAAGATCAGCCTGGGTTCTTGGAAGCTCTTGGAGGTATCAGCTGGCACAGGACAAGTTCTTCTGATACAGAGGGAGGGAAGTTTTAATAAAACACACTTCTGAGAGCCCTGCCCACCCCAGGCTGCTGCTGATCAGTGCCCAGGTCCCTGCAACCACCAGCCTAAGCATTTCAGTTTTGTTAGCTTTTTGCAACACTTACTTTATGATATTAACAGTACTGCAAAGGATTTATTGCATAATCCTCATCCTCATTCTTCCAAACAGCTCTCAGCTCACACGCTCCATTGTCACTCCAGCCCTCTGATGAAGTGCTGCCCAGTTTCCTCTCCCTCCAAAGGGATTGTCTTATCCAAGGGAATGTGGTTGGTCCAAACTCCTCCAAGCTCAAGCCCACCATCCTTTCTCATGAAGTGAAGGGCAGGAGCCACGGAAGCAGCCTGCCAGGGCTTGCAAGGCAAAAGCACTGGCTCCATGCAAGCACAGCATGCTTCCAGAGCCCAGGCAGGAAAAAAAAAGATATAAAACCAGTAAAATACAAACCCAGGCCTGATCCCAAGGCTGTGGGGGCCACTTTGAACATTTTTTTCTAACGCTCATCCTTGGGCTGTGCAGCCCAGCATTATTTACATTGCTACTGGGAAGCAAACACCACCACAGGCTGACACACAGCAGGCAACATGCTCCTCCTGGGGCACACACAGGTTCAGGCTGGGCACAGCTGGCAACATCCTGCCATGCTGCCCCTTGTAAACCTAGCATGCCCAACATCTCAGCACAGGTCCCAGATTAGCCCTGTTCCAAAATGGCAAGGCCAAAAGCTGTATCACTAGTGAGGAAAAAAAAAAGTTGAAATTAGGTGGAAAATACATTACTGCCCTCAGCAGCCTGGGGCTATGCAGTGGCTTTAACTCCTGCAGGCACCACTTGCAGAGGCAGGAGAACGACCACAGTGAACTGGCTCCATGGAAAGGGATGGCAGTCCAGGAATTAAGTGTAGGTAAGGTCCATCGACCTGCACAACGAAATTAGGAAACTAACAAATGGTGTAGAGAGGCACCCTCCATTTGAGACAAAGGCCAGCAGCATCTCCAGCACCTGCCGGGTGCTGCTTGTCCATCAAGCTCTGCTAACGAGCAACCAGCAGCACGCAGAAGGTGCTGAGCCCCTCCCTGCATTGGGCAACATGCAGGCAAAGCTGTCCTCAGCACAGGGAGCAGCGCATGTGCTGCCTCAGCATGTGACCTTCAGCACAAGGAGTGGAGCTTTGGGCTCCTCAGCCCCCAGCAAGACCCAAGGCAGTGGAAGCATGGGGTGGTGGCAGGTAGTGGTTTGCCACCGTGGAACACACAGGTGTGCTGAGCCTCAGATGCGCTCCAGCAGCACAGCCACCAGCATTGCCCACGCAGCTTCAGCTCCTCTGAGGGGAAAAAGTGACTTAAAGGACTTTGTCTTCCAGCACCTGTCTCCTGCTTGGGAAAATACAACCCAAAAATTAATATATTGCATCTAGGAGTGTCTGCAGGCCAACAGAGGTGCAAAGCACTGGCAAGCACCAGCAGATTGCCAAGGGGAATACTGCAACTCAGACCTTCTCTCTTCCTTTTAGCTTCCCAGCACTGAGCTGGTCTTTCTTAGCAAAGACTCCAGCATCTCTTTTGGCTCCAAGGGGTTTGTGTCAGCAGAGGGCTGCAGGACCACTCTCTAGCACAAGCACACAGGGACGCTATGCTGGGTGCCAGGGAGTGCTCCTGGCAAACGTTTGTCTGAAATAGAAAGAGCTATGCCAGGGGCAGATCCTGTACTTGTTTGACCTGTCATGCTCTTTGCAGGGACACTGCTGGAGCCAGCAGCACTGAGCTGACCCATCCCAAGCACTGCAAGAAAGGATGGGTAAATAAACACCTAGTACTGTTAGAAGTTGCTGACTGCCACTGGGTACCTCACAAGAGCAAGATCAGACCTCACCCACCATCACCTCACCAGTGCCTCCATAACACAGCTGCTTGTCCTGCCCGCAAGGAGGGAGGCTGGGGAAGTGCATGGTCTGCTACTTGGCTGATGAGGCAGAGAGGCCAGAGCCTGCAGCTCCCTCTGGTTTGCATCTTCCTGGGTAAACACAAAGCAGGTGGGAGCATGTGCTTGTGCCACACGTTGATCTCCTCTGCGAGGGAAACCCCCTCCACCTGGGCAGAGAAGATGCTGAGACCCTCAGGGCAGCACTGTGCTGAGCAGGAATGGCCTCAGGGCTCCTGCCTGGGCATCAGGCTGACTCAGGACAGCTGCTCCAAAGCTGGTTCTGCCAAAGACTCCGGGATGTTGCGTGGTAACCGATGCACATCAGGCACGAGCCAAACCCAACATCTGTGAAGCAGCAGATGAAAGGCACCCTGCAGAGAGGGGAGTCCCAGGGAGCCCCTCGGGAAGCCCCCAGCTCCTCCAGCCAGCTGGATGCTGTGCACAGGCAGCTGTGGGATGGGCTCTGCCAGCAAAGGAGGCCTTGAAAGTGCTAAGCTGATGCCACACAGCTGCAATGAGCCAGGATGGTTGCAGACAGGGGATGCAGACTGTGGCCTTGCCCAGAATCTTGAACCCCAGGGCTGGCAGTCCCCATCCAGGACTTGGGAAAGGGATGTGTAGGAGTCCAGTGTTTTTTCACTGCAGATACACAAAGGCTGCAAAACTCCCAAACAAACTGAACTGTGAATGTCTTGTGTACCCCAGCTCCCAGCTAGATCCAGCAGCTCTACACTCTACTCCAGCAATGCATGGGCAGTAGGATGCCAGCAATCAAGGAGGGCAGAGCTGACGCTAGAGCAGGGCTGGTCATGGATATGGTGCTGGTAGGGTCAGAAGGCTGCACCCCTGCCACTGACACTCATCACCTGATTCAAACTGTGCACACACTATACAGGTGGACATGACATCAACACTGGGTGAATCAAAGAAACACCCCTTGGATGCAGGGAGCACCAAGCACGTGCCATCTTTTGGTGATTCTGCAGCCAGTTCTGTCAAACTGCAAGCACTAAGCAGAGCAGGACAGGGTGGTACACATAGCTCCCGTTCCTTCCATGCAGCAGAGACTGGAAATGCTGTGGGCTTCCATATTTGTTGGATGGGTTCACGTGAACACTGAGAGAATATGCACAGCAGGAAACTGTGGTATGTCAGTGTGAAAACACAACTGCTTCCCAGGCAGCTGAGCACCCACACATGTTTTCAAGGGAGCAGCATAGAAGAAATAACCTCTCCATTTGTGGGAGCAGCAGACTTACAGAGTTGTGCCTGTAGGTGTAACAAGGACATTTTCAGAACCAAAGAGTGAATTTACAGAGCCTGGTTTACTACAGCTAGCCAGTGGGACTGCAGCATGTGCTCTCTGGGGCCTGCCCTTCACACATCCAGCTAGTGACCATGGAATCAGATCCAACATGTGGAGGAGATGGAAAAGCCACAGCTTTCCCTTCTGAGGGGACTGCAGAAGTTGGGAGGAAGGAAGCAGAGCTAGGGCTGGACACAAAGCCAGTATAGTCCAGGCACTGCTGCTTGAGCGGTCACAGCCATTATGGGACCCCCAAGTGCTGAATGCAGCAGGTCTGTGTTGGTCTCACAGGGGTGCATGGGTAGCAGAGAAAGCAAGGCACAGGCTGGTCCAAAACCAGGCAAGGGGCAACCCAGAAAAGGGCTCAGCTTGGTGAGCAGAGCCATAAGAAAACACTCTGCACCACCAAACTCTAACTAAAAGATGTTTCTGTTATTGAGTTGCAATCATCTGTGCATGGCTGGCACAGCCAGGCCCGAGCTGGAGCCTGTCCCTGACATAACTGGGCACCAGGCTATGGTTTCAGGCTGGCTGCCAACCCAGCTTCACCTACCAACCAATTATGTTTCATTGTCAGTTTCCACTCAGGTGCCAAAAGATAGGATGTAGAAATAGCAGAGGATGTTTAAACTACACTTTGTTAGACCAAATCCACCCAAGAGCTGTCAGAGTGGCAGCCAGGTACCTCCTGAGCATGCAAGATGCTCCAAGGCTCAAGCTTTTTTGCTCACACAGGGAGATAAATCCATTTTCAGAGATTAAGAGAGGAGGCAGTGACTGCTGCTCTGGAGGTGCACTCTGATAGGTAACCGGACAGGGCCACAGTGCCAAGCCACGGGCACAAGCTACAAACAGCTCAGCCATTCCCACTCTTCCGTCCTTGCTCACTGCATGCTTCCCCCTCCCCACTCCGGAAATGGTCCTCCACAGCTCACTCTTGGTTTGCTCTTTCATTTACAAGAGATGGATACTCTGTTGCAGCTTCCCTTCCCAGTTTAACCCTCCAGCTGCTAGAGACTCTGGCCATGGATGTTTCTCATCTGTGATGCAGCAAACTCAGCCCAACGGTCAAACCATGGTGCCAGTTCCACCTGGACTTAGCCCCAAGAGCTGCCTGTGAGCTCTGGGACAGGCCTTTGTGCCACCTTGGCATACCCCAGGTACAATGCAAGGCCAAATACTGCCTGTCTCCAGCTCAGACGTGTGTTAGCCCTTGCAGAGAGCCAGCAGCCCGCAGCCCTACCTCCTCACCTCTCCAACCACGTGAGGCATCAGCTCTAAACCACTTACAAAGACCTGCAAGGAGTTGTTCATGCTGCCCTCCTCCTGTTTGCCCACAGAAGTTTATAAGGAAGCAGATGATAACAAACAACCTCAAGGCTTGTCTGCCTCTTTGTTACAAAGCGAGTCTCAAGCCTTGGGCACATGGAGGTCTCTGTCCATGCAGCCCCAAAGGTCTGCTTGTCTCTCCCTGGTCTCCTTGTCTGCCTCAGTAAGCAGCTTTGCCTAGAGGTGGTGCAGGACTTGACCCAGAGACCAGCCCTGCCTCACTGGGGACAGCCCCAACACAGAGGGACCCTCCTGCATGCCAATTGCAGTAAAACCTATTCCATCAGCCACGCAGCAAAACCCAAAACCCACCATTGCCTTTGCTCAGGGGTGTCCAAGGACCCCCCAAAAAGCTGAGTATCTAGTGGATGTGCGGAGGGGATCCCTTCTCAATCTCATACCTACCCTGGGTGAGAAGGCACAGGAAGGCTGAGGCACAGGAGGGTCGTGGGGACTCCTCCCGACGCCTGGCCAAGAGAAGCACCTCTCAGCCCCTGTCACTTCTCTGTGGAGCTCTGTGCTCGAAAACAAAGAGGCAGGCAAGTGCTCTGCAAACTCAGCCTGGCCAAAATGCCTTGCAGGACGAACGCATCCGCCGCAAGCTCACACGGGCACCTGGGCACGGCGGCTGCGTGTGCCAGGGCCACCGTGCTTCCAGCCCAGGGTGACCTCCCAGGCCTGGCCGAGGTCTGGCGTCTGCAAAACTAGAGGTGCTGCTGGCTGCAGCCCTCCGAGGTACGGCGGTACCCAGCGCGCAGGGATGGGGGTTTACTACTTCAGCTTCTCTTTGTCCCCAGTTGTCTTGCCCTTGCTTTAATTATTCTTCCTTCCCACCCACCCTCACCTCTCTCTCTTTTTCTTTTTGAGGCTTATGGGGAGGTTGGGGTTTTTTTTTCCCCCACCAAGGGCAGCTGCGTCCCAGCCCCTCCGGGAGCCGGTTCCGCGGGGGGTGGCCGCCGCAGCAGCATCAGGAGCGGGGCGGGCGGACCCCGCAGGAGGTGCCCCCCCAGACACTGTCGCTATTCATCCCCGGACAATGCCGGCATCGCGGCCAGGCTGCCGCCGAACAACGGCCCCTCTCTTGTGGGGCGCAGGGGCGAGAGAAACCGAGTGGGGTCTGCGAGGTGAGCCCCCCCCTCCCCAAACCCGCATCCAGGTACCCCTGCCCCGGTAGCCTCCAACCACGCTCCGCTACCGGAGCCCTCCGTGGGAACCGGCGGGAAACACTCCCACCCCTCCCTCTCCGAAGCCTCCCCCCGAATAATTTACCCCCAAAAAAACACTTCCCCCCACACCAACCCCCGCTCCGCTGCCCTCCCCGCAGAGCCCCCGCCCCCGGGCACCGGCGACTCACCCGCGGCGGCGGCGGCTCCTGCAGCCGGCGGGTCCCCGCCTCCTCCCGCGCTGCCCTCCGCCTCCTCCCCCCTCGCCCTTCCTCCTCCTCCTCCCCCGCCACCCTGCCTCCTTCTCCTCCCCCAACGCCCTCCGCCCCTCCGGCCCGGCCCGAGGGGATGGAGCTTCTTCGCGGGAAGTTGCTTCGCCCCAGGTGGTTTCCATCCCCCAGTCGCTGCCAGTCCTTCCCAGGCTGGGAAGTGTGTGTGAGATGCGGCGGGGCTCGTAGGGGTTAAAAGGAGGAAAGGTTCAGCAACGACGCACAGCAGCACGTCCCACCCTGGCCCTCAATACCGGGCCCACGCAGGAGGTGCAGGGGGGTCGGTGTTGAGATCTTCCACGGAAGAGGAAGGGCAGCCCAAGGGCAGCCCCAGCACATCCCCATCAGCAGACCCACCATGTGCAGACCCCTATGTCAGCAGACCCTCCATGTGCAGACCCCTACATCAGCAGACCCACCATGTGCAAACCCCTACATCAACAGACCCCACCAACCATCCCACTGCTTCAGGGATGAAGGGCCAGGAGCACGTCCCCATCCTCATCCCCAGCACAGCCCTTCTGGCACCAGAACTTGCCTTCTGCTTTCAAGCATGCTGAAGTCCTCCCAGCAGAGCCCGGGTTCCAGCCTCCGGTGGGTGTTGACACTGCTGACCGTGGGCTCACTTTGCTCTGCAGCTGCTGGAAGACCCCTAGGCCACATCTCACATCCGCTGGGGACAAGACAGCAGCCTACACCCACGGCCTGGCTGCTTGCTAAAATCATGTCAATTAAGCTGAATAAAGTTATTATCTGTCTCCACAAGCTCTTCCTGCCTTCTATATCTTGATTTGCAGAGCTTCACCATCAGCTTTCCCACCAGCAGAACCAAGGGGCCCAGCTGCAGAAGAGAAGCAGTGATGGAGGCTGCACCAGGGGCCCTGCTCCCACCAACAGCATGAGTCCTGGCTACTTCTGGTGTGGGTCAAAGCCCTTGTGGTGCAGCATGGTGGTGATGGAGGGCCCTGGGCAGCAGGCACAGAGAGCCCAGCAATGTCTGCACAGCCCAGGCTGCATGGCCAAGAGCAGAAGGGGCTCTCCTCTCTTCACAGCCATGACGCAAAGCCAACCTGCCTTATTTAGGGCCCCCCCGATTCCGAAGCTGCTTTCACCTATCCAATGATCTTAGGATAGTTTTTCTCCCAGAAAATCATAGAATTCTATTTTTTTCCTCCCAGAATCATAGAACCCTTCTGATTGGAAGACCTTTAAGATCACCAAATCCAACCATTTAACCCAGCACTGCCAGGTCACCACTAAGGCATGACTCTCAGCAGCACCTTTTACATCCCTCCAGGTATGGAGACTCCACCACTTCCCTGGTAGCCTGTTCCAGGGCTTTTGGGAAAGCCCAGCCCTTTTGGGAAAGACATTTTTCCTAATGTCCAATCTAAATCTCCCCTGGAGCAACCTGAGGTCCTTTCCTCTTGTCCTACTGCTTGTTACCTGGGAAAAGAAAACCAATCTCCCCCTCACTACTACAACCTCCTTTCAGGGAGTTGTAGAGAGCAAGAAGGCTTCCCCCTTAGCCCCCAGGGTCAACAACCCCCCCAGTTCCCTCAGCCACTCCTTGTAAAACCTGTTCTCTAGATCCTTCACCAGTTTCTCCTCAGGACATAACCCAGCACCTCAAATGTTCTTCTTGTAGTGAGAGGTCCAAAACTGAACGCACTGTTCAATATGCAGGCTTACCAGTGCCCAGTATTGGGGGGATGATCAGTGCCTCATCCTGCTGGCCACACCACTGTTGATGCAGACCAGCAGATATGCACAGCCAGAGAAAGGTCTGCAGGCAATGAAAGGGTTAAGATGCACATCTGCAGTCTCAGTACCCAAAGGACTTCCATTTCCCACTACAGCCACTAAGCCAGGGGCTAGTATTTGTCCATCCTTTTTGACCGGGTATGAGCATCTCACTGGCCACTCTCAGACTCCTGGCTCCAGAGCCAAATCCTTCTGGCTCACACCAGCAGCACTGCAGCCCTGCCCTGCCCCGCACCACTCGTGGCTCTCACATGGCTGTCACCTTCCTTCTCCCCTTCCGGAACACCAGCCCATGGCTCTCACGTGGCTGGTCACCTTCCTTCTCCTCTTCCAGAACACCCTCTGCAGCCACATGGGGCTGGGGGTATCCCTGATGCCCAGCAAGGCTGGTGTGGTCTGCCCTGGAAACAATGCATGCTCAAGGGGGCAAGACTCATGTCCACCTCTTCGGTTAAGTGCCACAAATATCCATTATCTGAGAAACCTCCACCCCAGCACCCAGGCAGAAACCCAGCCTCAATCTGCTTACACTGCAGCTGTGCACGGCTTTTCTGCTGGATTACACACTTTTTATGACTTAAAAAGCTTTAAAATAACCCCTATCAGTGGGCATTAGTGTTTTAATCTTCCTAATCTCCAGGAAAATCCAGTGCTAGATGCCAAACTGGGCTCGCCCGAGTAGCAGCTGGGTCCCTCCAGGGCCACGTGTTTGCTGGGAAAAGGCAGGAGCAGAGCTGGAGAGCAGAGCAGGGAAAGAGGTCATCCTGGCTCCAGAGTGCTCACTCAGGTGCTCTGCTTGTGTGGGGAATGAGAGGGGATCCTGTGGAGGCCCCATCCTTGGCAGGTATTCAAGGTGGGGTAACTTGAGATGGTGCTTTGAGCAACCTGGTCTAGTGGAGGGTTGCCCTGCCCACAGCAGAGGTCCTGAACTAGATGATCTAGAACAGGCTGCCCAGGGAAGTGGCAAAGTTCCCATCCCTGGAGGTGTTTCAAAGCTGTGTAGATGTTAGTGCTTGGGGATATGGTTTGGGTGCTGAGCTTGGCAGCGCAGGTTAGTGGTAGACTCGATGATCTTGAAGGTCTTTCCCAACCTCAATGATTCTGTGGACTCTGATTCTGATTTTAAGGTCCCTTCCAACCCAACGCTCTCTGAGATTCAGTGATCTTAGGTGCACATGGGCCTTGCAGATTCAATCCACCCTCATTAACCAAATCTGTAAGGTTGTGCAGGTACTAATCCCATCCAGCAATGAGGTTTGCTCACCTAAACCCAGACAGGTAGCAGAAGGGTGAGTACAGGGTGCTGGGTCACATGAACCAATAACTATTCTCCTCAGTGTTATTTTCCTCCACACTAAAACCACAGATTATTTTAGTCTTCTTATGAGGGCTAAACAAAAAACAGTAGAAAAGTTCCCCCCTCTTGGTCACTGAAGCTCTGGCACAGATGTCTGGAGCCAGGATGGGAGTTCACAGGAGCAGGATGGTAGCTCACACTGTCCACAAGTTGGTTTTCAGATTAATTGGTAGAAAATATTTTAACTCCGTGTCATCCTTCCTAGAAACAAACCTGAGGTGGGGGAGCATGCAGCTCAGAAGGAGTGGCACCCCTGGCCTCAAAGCAAACAAATTCATCAGGCTTGTCGTAACCATATTTGTCCTCCTGAAGGCTCTCAGGTGGGTTTGGGGCTGCTGTTGCACAAAGGCAGTCACAGAGGGGAATTTGTTTTCTGCTGAGCAGCTCTCCGTTCCTGGAAGGAGAGTGAGGTCCTGCTGTACTCCTTCCTTTCACTGCTCATTTCTGGCTTCAAGAAGCTTGCTCTGCAAACAGGCAAGGACCACCAACAGCCCAGCAGAGGAGGAAGCAGCCTTACCCCGACAGTGCAGATGATCAGAGAAGGATTAAATTACTTGCCCAGGGGGTCACACAGAAAACGTACTGCAGCGCCAAGAACGGGATCCATAATCCCCTACTCAGAGTTTAAAATCACAAAGTCAGTGCTCTTCTCTTAAACAAAAATAACAATGAGAGTGAGGAGCAACTCTAGTGAGGAGCAACTCTAGCGAGGACCTCTTGCTGCTTCAAGTCATACCAAAGGGTCTGGACTGGATACAGGTCCATTTCTTGGTCTTGCAACTAAACCCAAAATAACCAGAAGGTTCCCACCTGCAGGTCCCGTGTCATGGTCACATTGCACGGGGGCAGTGGGATGACCCCCCACGCTAGCACAGGGGTGGCAGAGCTCAGTGAGGACAGTGGTCCACTGGTGATCCAGCAGTGACACTCAGGAAAGGCTGGGAAGCAGCAGCAGGAGCACATCACCAGTGGTACTTTCATTAGTACCTGAGTTTAGGGGGGAAATCCCAAGCACTTGTCCTTCCACCAGAAAACTGCTCAACAGCAGAGCTGCTCCTAGCCACATCAGCTGTGCTCTACCCAGCAGCACTACAGCACTCCACCAGGCAACTGTTCTGCCCTTGGCCAACTCCAATCACAGATCCCCAGTGCTGCGGAATAACCAAGCACTGCAAACAAACGCAGCTTCACCAGGAACTAACCAGCCTGTGGGGGAGACCTGCACAGGCAGCCGACAAACATCCTTCATCCCAAGCTGCCCCAGCTCTAAGAAAACAGCAGATCTCTTGAGCACAGGGAGTACCAGGAGACAGCTTGTCACAGCAATGCTGAAGGGGCATTTCCAGTTTGTACTGTGCCACACCAACTCCCAATTAAAGTGCACTGTTAGGCTTAGAGAATCAGGTTTTCTCCTTTTATTAGTGCACCAATGCTGACCACCTGCAAGACCTCAATGGACAGCTGGAAATCCCTGCCAGCTGTATTTATACCTCAGATCAATAGCAGAATGAAAAGCACATCCAGCAAACTCAGTGGAAGTGTAGCATGACCAAGAAAAGACATGGGCTTGCTGGTCATGAGGTGAAAATTTAATTAAGCCCTGGAAGAGACATCACCACTTCCAGTAGAAGCAGAAAGGATTCACCATTGCCAGGAACATCTAAAACCATCCCAAACCTTTTCTCAGAGCCTGGCTGCAGGTCTGCAGGTGTTATCACCCAGGAAGGGCTCTGGCAGGTACCCACTATGGTCCCTCCTTAAATCTCCAGACAGCTTGCAGTGTTAAGACCTACAGAAGGACCCTTCTTCCCTTCTGACTGTACTGCACTCTCCAGTCTACACATGATGCTGTTTATTTTCTCTTCAAGCTACCTGGCTCTAGGCTTCTCTTGGGCTTCTCTAAGCAGCCAATGTCAAGAGACATCTCTGCAGGTATCACAACCAGATTCCTTCATAAAAGGAGTTATGTGGTGGCTTAAACCTCTTTAGACAGTAGCGGAGCAGCAGGTACCACGGGATGCAGGCACTGACAGAAGCATCTCTGGGGCCCTTCAGGCTCCATCATGCAGAGCAAGGACATCTTGAGTCAGCACTGGAGCAGCCACAGCAGGCCTCTCCACGTCCTGGCCAGTCAGCATCACTGAACCATGGCCCTTTTTCTGAAGCCATGTTAAATATGGCACCACCAGGGCTGTTCCCATTCCCACTGCACTGAGAACTGGGGGCACCTCCAGCCCATTCCCATTCTCCAGGAGGGAAGGAAGGAATTATTCGACATGCTGCCATCAACCAGCACACGCAACTGGCAGCGTGTCCTTGGTGTGAGTCATCCGCCCCCAGGAGAGGCTGTGCCTCACTTCCCAGCACGACAACCACTCCCCAGGGAGCCTGTGCTTCACTTCCCGGTGTGGCATCCCAGCAGTGCCCCTGCAGCAGCCTCCCTTCCTCTGGCACTTTTCTTCTGCAGAGGATCTGCAGCATCTGCTCACTTGAGTGGGGAAGGCAGGAGGCAGTTGGCCTTGAGCAACCTGTCACTCTCAGGAAGGGAATGGGCTTTGCTAGAAAGCCACTCGGGATCACAACTGTTTGGAAAAGACCAGGAAAAACTTCCAATACCCCCCAACTCCTGCAGGGGTTCAGCCACCGACCTGCCAGCTCAGACAGATGTGAAGCACAATCAGCATCTTACAGGCAACTCCCCCCACACTACAGCTCCCAGCACAGGTTCTGCTCAGCAAGGACCAGTCTGACTTGGCACCAGAACACTGCAGCTCAAGAGTCACCAGGACAGCTCTGCAGATGGCACCGTTCAGCCCTGGCAAAGAAACACACCTTATTCCTTCAGCTGCTGCCTTTGCTGTAGCAGCAATCCTCATCCCTCCTCCTCCTCTACTCCCCAGATACTCACAGCCTAACTATAGAGAGGACAAATTAACCTAAAAAATGTAGAGCAAAACTCACTGGCCATCACCCTGACAGCATTCACAGAGCCTGTCCCACCAAGCTCTGCGTGCTGCCCTGTAGAGAGGGGTGGGCAGATGGAGCCTCCACGGGTCTGACACACCAAGGAGCATCTTGCAGAGGTCCAGCACTGCCTCCTGTTTCTCTCATCCCCAGCAGCACAGTCAAAATGGTCTCAGCAGCAGGGGACAGACGACTTTGGTAAAATAAACCGATTTCAGTCACTCTGCAGCTCAAGCAAATTGCACAAGTACTTTAAAAACTCTATTTCAGCCCAGACTGGCAGCTCCTCTGCAGATGGTGAAATACTCAGGCAGTGGCAAGGGGATGCTCCAGTGCTGCCCAGGCAGTATCATCCCTGGGGGTCAAAGCACCCACCCACTACAAATCAAGCTGCAGAGTGGGCACTGAAGGGTCCCTGCAGAGCATCTGCACTTGCATGCTCACACCAGCAGCGCAATGGATACACTCCTGCACAAGCTGTGCACAAAGGGCCTTTCTGTCCTTTGTGTGCTCCCCCTTTTAAACCTTTGGATGTAAAGAATAAAGAATTTAGGGCACCCTAACCTTGAAAAGAAGGAAAACTCCATTCAAGCTGCTGGACTGTCTCCTGCAGCTTAATTAATAGCAACCCATCCCCAGCAAGCCCCTTGCAGCCCAGCTGTCCCCTCTGACGGAGGTGCTTTTCTACAAAGAATAGAGCTTTGTATTTTGATGGGGAAAGGTCAGCAGGATGGGGGGAGGAGGAGGTGGTGGGGAGGGAAATGCTTTCCTTCCCCACAGCTCCCAGCTTGAGTCCTGCTCGATCCCCATCTGCTCCTGAGGTCAGATCTGGGAGATGATGGCATCTCTCCATCAGCCCTGGGGCAGAGCAGAAGGGCATGGGGAGAACTCAGACCTGTGGTCTGCGAGCCAGCTGCTGTGAGGAGATACAGCGAGCTCCTCCTGGAGTCACTTTGACATGGTCCAGGACCCCCATGAGGAAATCCCTGCTCTGCTCTTATCTGGAGCCACTGGGATAACAGCACAGGATCTGCGCTGCAGGGAGCCAGTGATGGGTGCCTCTGCCAGATCTCCTGGGCCACCAGAACGGGACAGATTGCTGCCATTTGGCTTTTGCATCAATATCAAACAAGCTGTCTCCTCAGATTCTGGGCAAGGGAGATGAGAGCTTCCCTGGAGCTGCATGGGCGCTTTGTGCCTTCAGCCACCCTGCTGCTGGCTGGTAATGAAGTCCTCCAGCTCTCCTGACAAAAGCATGCTCCTGCCCTCAGCCCAGTGCCAGCGCCTGGCTGGGCACTAGTCTCCAGCTGGGCACTGGTGCCACAGCAAGCACCACAGACACGGTCATTGCTCTCCAAGGAGCACACAAGCAGCTCTCCCATTCTTGCCAGCTGGCTTGGCCTCTGCGCTCACTCTGACTTTTGTCCCCTCCCTTTTCCACTTACATTCCTCTGTGCCACTCAGGCAGCGTGAGGCTGCTCTGGGATGGAGAGAGGTCCACGGCACAGTGCAGGACTAGAGCATATCTCTCCTTCCACCAGTTTACCTAGGGTAATGAGAGATAACATATGCCAAAGGCAGCAGAAAGCAGCATAAAAGGCAGGTCCCTGTCCCACATACATGCCAGTATGGTGCCCTACTCAAGCACCAAGGCTTCAGCCCACAGCTATGCAGGGCTAAAACACAGTCCACAGGGCCCCTGCAAAAGGTTCCTGTTGCTTAGCAAAGAGTCATTCATCATCAGGACTGTGTGGAGTGAGAAAGGGTTAACACACTGCAGCTGGGCCAGAAGTACAGCCCAGGACAAAGAGAGACTTCATGTCACCCGCATCCACCTGGCACAGGAGAAGGGGCCTTAATCCGATTCCCAAGGAAAATGTGGCTTTTACAGCATGGCTTGATGAGGCCCCTCCAGTTTTTCATCCAAGGCAGGTGTTAACCCAATTTGAGAGGGAGCCAGGAAATGGGGAGAGAAATCACTTTTCCACAAAGTTGTGAAAAGAGAGAGGTGGGTAGAAGTGGCTGGATCCAGGCAGAGTCCCTGCAGCAGGACATGGCAGGGGGACAAACACTTCAGTCTGCCATGAAGCACCCCCAGAGCAGCCAGACCTCAGCATCTGTTGCCATGTGATTGATCAGGGACTGGAGAAAGCATCTGGGCCCAGTTTCCACGGGGTGATGCTTGGCTGCACCCCACTGTAGCAATCACCAATAGCAATGACGATGTACAGGGAGGGACCCATGAGCATCCTGACACCAGCCAGCATTTTGGGGACCGTGCATTGAGACGATGAGGATGAGCCAGCACAAGCCAGAGAGCTTCAAGATGTTAACGACAGAGCTGTGCCTTTTCCCTGCAAGGACAGGGACATGAGGAACAAAGCCAGGGATGCTTCTGGGAAGCAGACATTGCTCACACCCACTGTGGATGCAGCTGAACTGTCTTTGCCTTCATCTCCCAGTTGCCACTCGGGCACATGGGCTGATGCAGCATCACAACCATACGGAAATCACAGCATTTAAAACCACAGGCTATAAAAATTCCACCGTGCTCAGAGAGGGGAAGTCTGGATTCCCCACGGAGAGGTGTCCAGGAACCACCACTGACACGTTATTAGCCACCAAGCCATTAGACCTCTGCATACCTTGAGCCATAGCCAGTATATACTAGCAAGAATGCATGTCCTCAACAGCTGTGAGGTCAAACACATTCAGTACACCACCACTGAGCTACCCACAAGCCCCACCAGCATTTTGGTCTCAACGTGGAAGTCACATCTCCCAGGACTACCAAGTCTTCCATGTGCTCCAAACGTGTTTTTTTCTATCCTGACATGTCCTTATGTGCACTGAGGATATCCATGCAGTAGGGCTGTGGCAGGGCACATACACCCTAGGCAGCTGTACTGCATCCTGCAATCTGGAATCACACCGGGATGGGGCAATGGCATTTAGGGTTTCACATGCAATTGTAACTCTTTTGTTTCGAACAGGGTGGTGTCTGGGCCATCACTTACCTCAAAAACAAAGCTCAATCAAGCATTGCCTGCACATGCAAATCTCCCATCACCTCCCCAGGCCCACCTATCTCACGGAAGAATTCAGCCAAACCAGCCAAGAGTTGTTAGCACCAGGGAACCCAGGACACTCACCCAGCACATCTCCAACAGTGGTTTAAATCCCTTCCCACCCTGCAACTACACAGCTGCTCTGCTCCATCTGCCACATTCACCATCCGAAGCAGTCAGAACTCAGTGAAATTAAGCAACCTGCTTAACACAAGGGATATTTAACCCAAAACTTGCCTGCTGCAATAGTAGGATGTTCCTGTGCTCCTCTGGTCTCTGTGTTCACGCAAGCTCACTCTTGAAAGCAGTGGGAGCGAGCCCAGCACACCACGCAGGGTGTGTGTCTGCTCAGCTCATGGAGGGCTTGACATCTGTAGCTCCAAAGAAGGGTTTAAGGAAGAGATGGAATGACCTGTGATTTATGGAAGGGCAGATACAATGCTGTCAGCGCCCTTTGACCCTAAACTATGAAATCTCTGAGAAACCCTATTATAAACAGCTCAGTGTATGCTCCAAGCTGCAGCATGGGGAAGCAATGTTGGCCCTTTTAGAGTCCAGCTGCTCCCCTGGCCCTCATCTGCCCTCACAGAGCCAGAGATAGTCTGGGCCCCAAATACGTCAGCCCAGATCCATCCCGGATGCTTCTTTCCTGAATGAAGTGTGGTCACACCAGGGATGGATATAAAAAGCCTGGTCTGAAATCTGGCATGAAGGCTTTCCGGTGCAGAGGCTGCCTGCAGGCAGGACCAGCAGGTCACAGCACAGGCAGGAGCAGACGACCCAGTCCCAGCTGACTCCAACGGGCATAAAGGTGCCAGGTGACAGCAGGTCATGGGGACACAAGGGAAAAATCATAGCACGAAAGAATCATTTAGGCTGTAAAAGATCCTTAAGATCATTGAGTCCAACCATCAACCCAGCAGTGCCAAGTTAACCACTAAGCAGTGTCCCTCAGTACCACATCTACAGGGCTTTTAAATCCCTCCAGGGATGGCAACTCCAGCACTGCCCTGGACAGCCCATTCCAGGGCTTGCCAACCCTTTTGAGGAAGAAATTGTTCCTAATGTCCAACCTAAACCTCTCCTGGTAAAATTTAAAACCACTTACACTTGTCCTATCACTTGTTCCTTGGGAGCAGAGACTGACCCCCACCTGGCTCCAAGCTCCTTTCAGGGAGTTGCAGAGACCAATGAGGTCTGCCCTGAGCCTCCTTTCCTCCAAGCCAAACAACCCCAGTTCCCTCAGCTGCTCCTCACAAGACTTGTGTCTAGACCTTTCACCAGCTTTGCTGCCCTTCTCTGGACGCCCTCCAGCACCTCGCTGTTCTTCTTGGAGTGAGGGGCATGACTTTATGTGAATGAAAATGCAATCCAGTGAATTATAGCACCTAAGAAGAGCACTAAGGTAAATATTTTTATCAAAACTTGCTTGCCTTCTGCCTCCACAGGCATCACTTTTTCCTGCTGTGCATGGCTCCAAAGCATACCTCAAAAAAACAACAGCATTCCCCTAAAATTCCAATCAGGAAAATAGGGATATCTGGGTTTTTTTTCCATTGACCCTTATAGCAAATGAAAGATTCCTGCAGGCACACCCCACACACAGCCTGGGCTACCGTGACCAACATCCCCCAGCCTCTGCTGCACTCAGGCACAGAAGAAAGAAAACTGCACTTCACAAGTCCAGAGAGTTCCCACCGTGTCACTTATACAAGTTTCAAATCTTCCATCATCAGTGTGCAAAAAGGAGACAAGGGAAAGAAAAGAAGAAGAAAGGAGGGAAAGACAAGGAGAAGAAAGGAGGGAAAGACAAGGAGAAGAAAGGAGGGAAAGGAGAAGAAAGGGGGAAGAAAAGGAGAAGAAAGGGGGAAGAAAAGGAGAAGAAAGGAGGGGGGGGAAAGGAGACGAAGGGGGGGAAGAGAAGGAGAAGAAAGGGGGGTAAGTAGATTTAAAAAGTAATAGGACAGAGGGAAAAAAGGGGAACAAAATAGAGGAAGGAAAAATTCATCTTCCCAGCTGGCCCGGCTGAAACTCGCAGGGGCTGGCCGCGCCCGCATGTAGCTCCCACACACAGGACCAGAACCGGGACCAGGACTGGGACAGAGAGCGCAGCGAGACCCAGCTGGCGGCCCCATAGAGCCCCTGCTGCTCCTGGAGTCTCAGCCCTAGCCCGGTCGGCCGCCGCTTCTTCTCCTCCTCCTCCTCCCGCCGAGGAAAGGCCCCTGCAGCCCCCCCGGGAACCCTCAGCCCCGTCCCCCCCCAGCCCCAGCCCCGCACTCACCCGCGCTGCCGCAGCTCCCGCGTGGGGCCGGGGCCGGAGGCGGCGGCGTGGGGGGGTGGGTGGAGGGAGGGGGTTGGCCGGGGCCGGTTCAAAAGAACCAATTAAAGAGAAAAGCCGAGGAGAGGCTCTCGGGGCGGAGGAAGCGAGGCTCGCTCCTCCGGGGCTGTCCCACGCGTGGGCACCCGCGGCGATGCTGAGGGCAGCGAGTGTCAAGCACACCCCTGACCTCAAGGGCAAGAGCCTCAACATCTGTCCACCCTGGAAAGGTTCAGACCAGCCCTGGCAAGCATCTGGGCATTCTCATTTTCATCACCCGTGTTTTTGGGGGTGCAGAGTGTCCCCAGAGCTCAGGGTGCCTCCAGAACAGCCTGCGGACACCCCTCTGAGACACAGGCAGGGACACACACCCTGGGCACAGACTATGACTCAGATTTGGGGGATGCAGTGTGTGCATGGGTGAAGTGGACAGCAGGAGGCTGCTTTTGAGGAACACCTCCCACATGGGCATGAAGAGCTACAGAAAAGGTTTGGGGAGAGAAGGATTCTCTCCAGTCCCCGCTGGCCTGGTCCCTGCATCACCCACCAGCACCCACAGGGATACTCAGGAGAGGGGTTGCCCCCACTGCTCATCATGACAAGGAGCCATCAAACACCAGGAGGTTCCTTCCCTATGAGTTCATAACCAGCTTCCAGAGCAGGAAACAAGGACATGAGCACGGGCTGTCAGCCCTCCCTTACGTCGTCAGACGTGCACCCCACGATGCTACAGAGACGTGCTTTCCAGGGGAAGGAAAGCAAGAGGGCAGCCAGCAAAGGCCACCCAGCCAGGCAGGCAAAACTGCAGCAGCCTCTTCCCACTGCCCACGCAGATGCAACCACTCTGGGCTTGGGGCAGGGCTCCCAAAGGCAGTTTGGACCCTTTCACAGGCACCAGTCTAACTCTTGCCTGGCATCACCAGCAACCAGGGTCCATTTTCACTGTAAGGCAGCAGGGTCCCAGCCTGCTGGCAGCTGACGTCTCAGGGACTGCCCATTGCCTGGATCACACTGGGGATCACGCTGCCACCTCGTTTCAGCCCCAGGACCTAGCAGCTGTGACTCACCTCTCCTGCTCCCTGCCTGCTCTAGCTGCTCCAGCATATCCCTTCCCAGGGTGAATCCAAGGGGCAGCAGAGCTGAGCTCTGCCTTCTCCCTTAGCACAGGCCCTGACAAAGGTGCCCCTGCCCCAATGCCTGCATTATGTCCTGGGATATTTCCCCCTTGCTAAGCCACTGCTCTGTTTTTGCCTTTCTTACCCTTCAACCTCCCTTGTGCTCACTGTGTGGCCAGGGCTCCAGCTTCCCTGCTCCACATAACTCCTCCCTGGTAGGGCTCTGGAGATCCCGGCACAGCCCTCGCCATCGCTTTTCATTCCCCGAGGCTGGGGAGAGCTCACGCAGCGACTTACTCAGCCGAGGATTCCGAGGAGGCCAAAGCTGCCCCACGTCTGCAAGAGCCAAGGATGCTTCAGCACCTATCGCAGCTGCTGCCCCAGCGACTTCCCCCAGCTTCTGACAAGTTGTGCTCAGTTCCCGCCGTAAAGGTCTCGCAAAGTAAATCCCTCCTGGCTCTCTGCCTCCCTCACTACCAGACATGAAAAGCACTCGAGTTTCTCCCCGGGTAACGCGGGTAGACGCTTCCAACATCAAAGGCACCACACAAAAGTTCTCTCCCCTCCTCCCCGACCCTCCCATGCAGCCGCACTGGGGCTGCCTTCCCTGAAAGCGCGGCAGTCTCGGCGGTTAAGGCGCTGGGGGCACTCGAGATGTAGTTTTGGGGTTGGGTTTCTTTCCCCTGTCTTTCTTTCTTTCTGTTGTTGCTGTTTGGGGGATTTTTAAGCTCAGCCACAAAATGGAGGACTTGGGACAAATTCGAGCCAGGCTCTCCTTTGGGGGCAATGTGAACAGCACGGCGGCGATGGGGCTTTGCCCACTGTCTGGTGCGCGGTCACCCGAGGAAAAGGGGAATGAAAACATTCCCCGTGCCAGTCCTGTCTGCTGGTTGCCCAACACTGAAAGAAGCCACCGAGTGTCCCGAAGCAAAAGCACAAGCACCCTGTGAGGAGCAGATTCACACGCTCTTCTCAGCAGCCTCCGCAGGGCTGCTCCTCCATCTGCAAACCAGAAACAACATCTCCCCCTGCTTTGCGAAGCGCTTTGGTATCTCTACAGCAAAGCAGGGCAAGGGAGGGGTGTTTACCTTCCTGGAAACAGGGAGCAGCATTTACACCCAGAACAATAATAGCCTCAGCACAAAATGCAGAGGGACGGCGAGGAGTGGGGGGGAGGAGAGAGAGCAGTTGCAGACGCAGCCGGAACGGCTGTGGATTCAGAAGACGAGGACGACTAGAAAATAGCTTCCAACGCCACGGGGATTTCAAGAAGTCAGGGGAGCACACGGTTACTTGGCCCACTGAAGGGCGTTCTTCATCCCACACAGCGGTGGTTCCTGCCAGATCACCGCCTGCCCGGGCTGCTGGGTGAATTCTCTTGCTGGAAGATGGAAAGAAGCTTCACTTGCAGGGGGGAGGTGTTTGGGCTCTGCCGTTTCGCACTTGGCCGCGCTCAGGCAGTGATTAATACCGCCCGATGCGCAGATACCAGATGTTCTCGGGGCAGGCTGCGGCGTATCCTAAATTGCACCAAGATGGATTTTTTGGGTAAATTTCAGGGAGTGCTGAGAGCAGGCACTAATGGGAAAGGACAGGTTTACACAGATAGGAAAAAACAACCACAATAAAAAAAGCCTGTGAGGTTATGGACCCGGTCATAAGCTCCCCCCCCCCCCCCATCCCAAGCCTGGTTGCAATGCCATGGGCTGCACTTCTTACAATCAGCAGCTTGCTATTTTAGGGACAGTTACTCCAATTCCTGTTCTTCAGTGGGTCACAAGCTCTGATTTTTGTGTGCTCACAGCAATAAAGACTTCAGATTTGCCTCTGCCTCTCCTGTTCCCACAGGCTTTTCAGCTCTGGGAGTGAGTTGCTGATAGAGGAACAGCAAACACTTGTAAGGTTCAGCCTCTCCATTGTGCTTCCCCAGGGTCCCCCTGCAAGCCCACTCCAAAGCAACCCCCCCCAGCCAAGTGCCTCACTCCATCAACAGCCTCTCCCCACCCCTATGAGGCTGCCTGCTGGGAGGAGCACCCCGAGGTCACCTACACAGGCGCCTGTTTAATTAGAACCAAATCCTATCACGTTGGAGACGTCATTCCAGCTTTCTGGAGGCCGTGCACTGCCCTGCCGTGCAGCTGACCTCAACCAGGGCAACTTCTCCTAGCTCACTGATAGGTTCAAGATAGGCACATCTGCTCACAGTGAGTGGAACTGACACTGGTGGGCTGTCCATCTCCAGGTGAAGCAACTCAATAATTGCTTGAAGACAGGGATCACCTCACTGTGGTGAGTAGCCACCATGCAACATCTGCAGGCCACTGTGGCTCTGCAAGCACAAACGGTCAACAAATACTGAGGTCCAAGTCAAGAGGGAATTTGCTGGAGCGTCTTTAGCACGTTAGAACTATGTGATGTTGAAAAACCTCAGGGTGAGATTTAAGACACTTCTGCTTCTCTTTCCTTGGTTTCTACCTGCTCTGCACCCCTCCTGCTGATCTCACATGTGGGACATGACTGATGACCACAGAAAATCAACTGAGGTGGTCCCAGGACCTGTATATTTTCTCTTTTCTTCCTTGTCCAGGTTTGGGAGCTTGAAGCTGAGGTCTGGATGATTTTTCAAGTTCCTCAAACCAGGTCATCCCCATACTTAAGCCACAGAGGTAACCTTGCTATGGTTCACACACCACTTTGACAGAGCTGCATGCTGCTGATTATGTGATTGGTGTGAACCACTGGCATCACCAGGGCTCATTCTATAGAAGACAAACCAGAGAATACAAAGAGGGTCCAAGGCAGAAAACCACAGTCATAGCTGTGCCTTCTGCTGCAGGCACGAAACAAAGCAATGCTCAAGAGCACTTCCCCTCCCTCAAACTCTACCATCCCCCCACTTATGGAGTCAGACGCACTTGCTGTCAGCAGGGAAAGGTCTAGGCAGGACCTGCAGCCACTGCAGGCATGAGAAATCCCACATCCCATGGGACTGCCTTTTTGTTTCTTCTGTTTTGTCTGGCTGGCACCTAAAGCCTGGCTTGGGTAGAGCAGGAAGGAAGGGTAACCTCTCTGCAGGCTCCCAGTTCCTGCTATAAAGGACTTCATCCAAGTGAAGCCTCTCTCTGTCTCTCCTCCAGCTTTCCCCACCACAGAAACGTGTTGTGCATACAAAACTATCACCCAATTGTGAATTTACACCCAGAAACCAAAAGTAAAAGATCTCTGTTAGGCACTTCTTTGAGCAAAGGTTAAATCAAACCATACACGTCAGCTTTCGCGCACAGGACGAGTGTTTGGCAGCCACTGGGAAGGAACAGGAACGTGGGAATTCCTCCTACAACTTGGCAGCAAGCTCTTCCCCCAGCACAGGAGCCCTCTGGGGTCTGCTCAGCCTCCATCAAGCTCTGAAAGCTCTTATTCAAGGGCTCACTAATCTCACAGGACATCCTGTAGCTCAAGGAGGAGGTTAGATGAGGGGCTGGATGGATTCAAGCTGCCTGTGTGCTGCAGAGAGAAATGGGAAAGGTGGGGTGGCAGATCTGGAGCTGATGGCCTAATCAGCCGTTTGGAGCAACACCTCTCTTCCTACTGAACACAGAAGTGTCTGCAGCAAATTAACTACCATGCTGGCCAAGTGAAGCTGTAACACGAGGTCTGCCTGTGATGGCTCCATCACGACATGACAGAAGCTGCAGTAATATTTCCAAGTTCTTCCTTCTATACCTAGAGGCATCAAAAACCAGCTGAGCAAGGGAACAGGTGCATGATAGCCCACAATCTGAGCATGGTCCTCTCCTGGAAAAGGTTCTCCCCAGCAAGTGCTTCTTCCCCTGTCCACACCCAAACATCAAGAAGACACACCTGGCCCTGGTCCTGCCTGCTCCCAGCAGCAGCAGGACTTGGGCAAGCTGGGGCAAGCCAAACTCTGCTGAAGGACAGCTGGGGTTTGGGTGCAGCTGCTGATGGTGCTGGATGCACAATGCAAGCTTCTACCTGAGGTCCAAAATATTCATGCTGGGCATCTTCACTCAGCAGCACCCCAACAGCAAGACAGGCCCTAGGCTCTCTAAAAATTAATAATGCTACGTAATTTCACCAGAGCTCTCAGGCTGCCAGCATGGCATCCAGCTCCTTCCTCCCATGCCACAGCTACTCCTACCATCCCACTCCCCATGACAGGGCACAGCTCTTCCAGCACCAGGGTGATGGGGCAAGGTTGAGTTCAGAGACACAGAAGAGCTAAGATGTACTTCCTGATAAATACCTAATTCCAGTCAAGCTGTAACACTCCTCGAGGGACTTCAGTATAAATACAGAAGCACTAATATCTGAGAGGTTTTCAGGGGCAGACCTGCACCACAATCACACCAAGTATGGAGCAAAGCAGCCAGGACCTGCTCCCAGATCTCATCATCACCACTCCAGCCTCTGCAGCATGACACAGATTCAGGACTGAGTGTATACAGATGCATGACAGGGGCCAGGAAGGCAGAGTTTGTTTGCTGGGGAAGTGGAGACACCCAGATTAGTAGCTGCAAATGAATAAGCTCTTACTGGATCATCAGGAATCATCATAGGAGCTCCTAGGGAGAGAATCACCTCCAAGAAAGCAGGGCTTGGCTTTAGGTGTGAATAAATACTTCTTCAAATCTACCATAAATGTCTGGTATGTGGTTTGATTTTGAGGTTCACTTTTACCTGTTTATCTCTGTTACACATAATACTTAGCTTTACAGCATACATAGACCTAACATTGTAACAGTAGATGGCATTTTCTGGTCCAGTGGAAGTAGATCAACACACCAAGGGTCACCCCCAGCTTTGTCTCCGTTTTCTACAAGGGCTGAAGAACTCTGGATGCTCTAGACTGCAGGTCCCACTAGATACCCCACGAGTACCTGAGCAGGGGAGGCAGCAATGTGCCAGGTCCCACACTCCCCACCAGCTTCCAAAACCTTTGTGTCAACATGGCCATGATGAAGCAGCTGAGACCCATCACTCCACAAAACCAGAAGAGCCTGCGGTGCTCAGAGCTGCCTTCCGCCCCAGGCTGCAATCTGCAGATAAGGGCAACGGCTTCGCTCTGCAGCCTGCAGGCTCAGAAAGGTCACAGGCCCTGCTGGCTTTGAGGTTTTCCGTTCTGATGGATACAGCTCTTGTTTCTGACACCCTCTTGCAGCCAAGAACAGACAGCACTGCCAATTTCAGTGTGTCTCTGAGGGCTCAGGTCTCCCCTTCTTGTCCCCTCACATCCCCACAGCACTAGGACCACTCTTGGGGCATCGACCATCAGTCATGTTTTTTGTCCTGAGAGAAAAGCATCACTGAGGGCTCCAAGAACAGACTCCAGAGTTTGGGATCAGACAAGGGCTGGAGAGAAAACTTAGATGAAGAGCAGTGGAGAAACCAGTTGTGCTTCCAACCTCACCAAGGGAAAGCTTTCTAACTGAAGAAGTCACATCCTGATGACTCAGAGTCGTTCAACCCCCATTACAAATCAGTTCCACCATGTGAGAGGAGGGAATTGTAGGAAACAACCCACGTGGAGAGAAGGGCTGGGAGAAGAAGCCACCACACTGCTCCTGGGGTCTTTTATGGCCCTGGTAACTCATTTGCTGCCAAGACTTTCAACCAAATGACACATGAAGTGCCTCAGCTCCAGCAAGGGACCCCTGTGAGCAGCAGAGTGGTCACACACCAGGTACTGCTGTGTCTACCAGTCGAGACAAACCCCCCCCCTGAAGCTCAGCACCCCTCCTTCACCCTGTGTGCCAGTGAACAGGGCACCAACAGTCACACCTCACCAGACTCTTCCTACAGCCCCAACACACAAAGCCCAGAGCTTCTGGAAAGCATCCTTAAAATAACCCCTTTAACAGCCCTCTGGGTTGCCAGCCCCAGAGAGCAGGTACAGCCTAAGGGCCGAGGAACAGAGATGCCAAGTCAAAGCATGAAAATGTCTGGTTTCTTCTTTTCATCTCACAGGTTTTGTCTTTGAGGACCAAGGAGCAACAAGCCCTGACAGCTTGCCCAGGCCAAGCTCTCTTGGTCTTTAGCCTTCTAGGGCAAAGGCTGGGTGTTGAGTTTAGAGCTCAAGGGATGTGGGCAGGTCCAGTGCAGCCCCACTCTACCCAGTGCAGGATGGACATCCTCACACCATCCCATGCCCCTCCCCTGCGGCACAGTGCACACAATGCCAGGGCAAGGCAGGGCCCAGGTCTCACAGAAACTTGCTAGAACTCCGTGCTGGGGCCCCAAATTGCCCATTTATTTCAGATTTAAGACAAGCTGAGCAATCAGCTTTGGCCTCCCTACGGACCTGCGGTCCGGCGAGACGAGCGCTGCCCCCTGCCCTGCACAGTGTCAATGAGGCCTTTCCAGGCTCTTCCCAAACTTTTCCATGCCTCTCCCACTGCTGCAGCCCCAGAGCTCAGCATCCCTCTGCGAGAGCCGTGGGAAGGGGGACACGTCCTGTGTGGGGACACGCTGGCCTGCAGTCACAGGGAGAGAAGGGCTGGGAGGAGGACCCTGGAGGTCAGCAACAAGGAGAAGAAAAATAAATCAAGAGTGCAGCGATTTACACAGCAGCATTTGCTCCTTCCTGCAGACCCACAGCTTCACCACAGCTGCTCAGCAGACGCTGGGCATGCTGAATAGCCTGAAGGAAAGAATATTCCTTTTCTAGTGAATCCCTCCCCCATCTTCCTTCTCCAAGCACACAGAGAGCCCCATGGACCCCAGGATGCTGCCTGGATATCTGCTTCACTGGCTCCATCCACGAGGTTTGCTCTGGGATGGGGTGAGCAGGGCAGCAGCAGGCTTTGACCCAGAACAACTTGGACAGCAAAGCTTCTTCATCCCACCACTGTTCTGCATGATCATCCTCCTGGTCCCTGCAGCGTTGCAGCCATATGGCAAACAGTGATGGCTCCAAGGTAAATAACGATTTCTGCCCCAAAACAATCACAGCATCTGACCTTCAGGTCCTGCAGCCCCAACACAGCCCATCCAGCCCACCCCTCCACTCCAAAACTCCAACCTGCATGGAGCAGTGCCTGGGGCTACCTTACCCCTCCCCAAGCTTTAACCAGTTCCAGCAGGTTGGGCAAGAGGAGTGGGCACTGCTGATGTACTATAGGGCTGCTCACACAGCTTTCATCCAGCTGTAACTACTTCTGGGATTTTAATCAACTTCACCTTCTCTCCTCCAAGTTTGTCAGCCAAAACTTTCCAGAGGAAAAGCAGCCCATGGAAAAACCTGGGAAAACAAACAGAGAGTACACAGCCAAATCCCTAGCCCCAAGGGCTGTGCTGCTCAGGGTTTAGTGGGGTTATGAGCCGTGGTGAAAGGTGAGCATCAGCAAGTTGCTTCCCCCATCTCTCCAAGCACAGAGCTGCTGGCTGAGGCTAGCACCTATCCCCTCCTGATCCTTGCTCATGCAGAGCAGCCCAAGGCTCTCACCACCTCACACGAAATGGTACAGGAAAAGAAGAGGTCAAAGAGGAAGGCCAGGGAGGGAGAAGTTTGGAGCACAGCATAATGCTCCATTCATGGTAAACCCACCCAGGACAGCACCCACACACCCTGTCTCTGGAGATAGAACAACACCTCCCAAAGTAACTCAGGTCCTAGCACAGACATAACAAGTCTGATTTTTCTTCCATTATGAGCAATTTTATCTTAAGAGGAAGTCAGTGCAAGCAAGCTCCGAAAGATGCTGCAGAGAAAAGCTCTGAACCATACCCTGCCTGCTCTGCCTGCAGCTCCCACCTCATCCCCCCACCGTGGGCTCCCAGCCACAATGTAGGTAGGTTTTAGCCAACTGATAACATTTTCAGTGAAATTACCTAAACCTCCATGCTCTACCCAACAAACTGAGCTTTGGAGGAGCTTTCTTTAATGAGGTAGTGATATCCAGCAAGCTGAACTACATCTGAAGATGTGACAGCCATGAGAGAGCTCCAGCAAAGAGCTCCACAGAACCATTCCTGTCCTTCCACACACTGCCTACACACAAGCATTCTGATTTCGTTTCTGCCCTTGTGCATTTAAGGAAGCAGTATTTCACACTGAAGGGAGGGAAACACTGTCCCGGTCTGCCCAGAGAGGTAGCAGATGCTCCACCTCTGGAACTATTCGAGGTCAGGCTGGATGGGGCTGTAAGCAACCTGATCTGCTTAGAGATGTCCCTTCTCAGTGCACGGGGGTGGGTCTAGATGAGCTTTAAAGGACACATCCAACCCGAACCATTGTATGAGTCTATGATACCATGATACGTCCTGGACAGACGGACAGCCAGTTGCTATTCCCTGCCTGGCCAGGTAGATGGTGCTCAGCCAGCATGAAGAGGGAAAAGCTGGAATGAAGTTGCCTCTGATTAAGCCACTAACTCAATGTGGGTTCTGCTGACAGACGTGGAAGGTCCTGCACCAGCCCCAAACAGACAGAATCGACTCAGACCCCGATCATCTGCTTTAGACTTTGGCCTTTCCCTTTGGGCTGGAGGGCGGCAGACAAAGTGGCAGCAAACATTTCATCCAAAGCAGTGCTTTCCCAACTCTCCTCTTCTGCTGACACGCTGAGCCCCACCTTTGACCAGCTCTCCCCACACGTTTCCCACGAAAGCAAAACACAGCAAAGCCCTGCGGAGCAGGAAACCATTTGCCCTTTTTTTTTCACTACAAAGTCGGGGCTGAGGGATTCCAGAGGGGTACAGGCAGGGCCCCTCATCCTGCCAGCAGCTGCCAAGAGCAGGCAGCAGGGGGGTACAGCCTCTCCATCTCATCACCCCAGGGTCATGCTCCTCTGCCGTGCCGGATGTAGGATGTCTAATATTTCTCCACTTCTGTTTTAACACTCACACCATCTTGGGAGCAGGAAGCTTAAGCCATTTCCTGCAAGGCATTGCTCTGCCATTCAAATATTTTCAGCTTTGGTGTGAGCTGTTTTAAAACCCAGCCTGGCAGCTGGAAGTGTGAAACGAGAGGAGGGGCTTGTGCAGGGAAAATTCAGTTTGCAAAACCAATCTCCAGTCCCTGCTGCTGCAGAGCACAAAAACACATACTGCCCTAGGGGGAAAAATAATTTTGACTGTTTAAAACTGAGAAGGAAAAGCAGAAACTCAAAACAGTGCTCTCTGTGTCCCTCCCAAGGGATGCAGCACTGCTCCCCAGCACAATGCCACAGCCGTGTCTCCCCATGCCCCTGCAGCCTGCAACTGGAGCTTTGCTCTTTCAGTGGAGCCCAAATGACGGCTCTGGTGTGCTTGCTCTTCAGATGACCATCCCATAGACAGCCTGTCCCACAAATGGGCTGAAATAACCACAGAGACCCTTCCTGCCTCTCTGAGTTAAAAGTGAAATTCTCATTCCCTGTAGCTCCACAGAGCAATTTCAAGCCCATGTCAGTGGAGCTCAGCCCCATCCCATCACTCAGCAAGCAGCAGTCACCGCCTAGCCCCATCCTTTCTCACCCTGCTTAAAGTCATGCATGCAGAGAAAGGATCCAGTGCTGCGCAGCACCCTGCAGAGCCCCTTTTCCAGAGAGGAAGACCCTGGTCATGCTGCCCAGGGGTTTTGAACAGAGCAGGACCAAGGTTGAAGACTTTTGGACAGGGGTAGTGCCAAAAAGCAGCATCCAGGAAGAGAAGGGAGGTAACACTCTGCTTTTTGCTTGCTATGAAGGAAGACCAGGGAGCATTGCTGCTGGTGACACCAGCACTAGCTTCAGCCTCAAGGTCCTGCAAGCCCACAAACATGGGCTCTGAGGAGATGCTGGCTGGTGGTGGCCAAAGGAGGCAAATGGATGGCAGCCCATCGCCTGCTGCTGTCCCTGGCTGCTCCAGCCCATGTGCCACATGTGAACCCCAGGCATCTCCTCTCACGTTTCCTTCCCCAGGTGACATGCGCAGACACACGGCCTCGCTACAGGGAAACAAAGCCAAGCCCCAGGGCCCATGCAAAGGCCTTTGCTTCACTAAACTCCCACCCACTGGGTCTCCTTTGGAAGACTTTTCTGCCTGGGAAGTGAAGCCACAAAGCAGAGAGGAAAGCCCAGAACTCCTCCAGGGCCCCACAGGAACCCTTCACCTCCCAACCTCAGGGTGTGCGCTCCTGGGCTGTAAATAAACTTTTATTTACTACACAAAGTAGGGCAAGGAGGACCCTGAGGGACAGTGGGAGGAACATCAGCTTATGGCAGGATTTCAGATTTCATCTGATTCCACAATGGAGTCCTGGAGACCTCAGCAGTAGCTGCACAGAGCGTGGCAACAGCTCTCCTGTGGTCACATCCCACCCAAGTCCTGCTTGTCTCATCATTTCCAGTCCAAACAGGAAGGCACAGCTCTGCCCAGCCACCATGCACCCAGGATTGCCAGGTTTGGAGAAAGCAAGGCTGGAGAAAATTCACCTCCCACATCCCACAGGGCAACACTCCACCAGTCTATCCTCTGCAGATGAACCTTGATGGATCTAATGCTGCCCTCCAGAACCACCCACATCTCCCTGCTCCCAGCACTCATGTGCTGCATTATCAAGATCTCCACATTTCAGAGCCTAAAGCTTGGGCATCATCCTCAGCACTCAACTGCATCCTCTCATCTTCTCCAAGGCCATCAAAATGGGTGGACAGGGGATCTTGGGGGTGGAGTGACCCCAGGGAGGACCACAACAGCCTGTGAACTTGGCCTCCTACTTCCACCCCATTTATCTGCATGTTGGGCTGCAGGAGGAAGCGAGTTCAGCCAGAGTTTGTCCAAACAATTATGTTTTATCAGAAAAGCTGCTCAGATCTACTCTTTTTTTTCCCCAGGACAAATCTGGACAAGTCCAAGGTAATCTCCATTCTCCTTCCTATCTGCACAAGATGGAAGTAGGGGAAGAGGACATGAGGCAAAGAGCATTCAAAAACCCTGCCACTGCCTGTTCCACGTCCCTCAGTGTTAGCAGTCTCCATCACTCATAAATCAGCAGGGAGCATTCATCCCCCCATCTGCTCCCCACACATCCAAAGTTTGCCTTCCAAATCTTCTTTTCCCCTGCAAACCACAGGTTTTCCAGATTTAGGAGAAAGCAGATTGAAGACCAGAGTAGGCTGGAGAAGGTTCTGAAACAGAAACCATTTGATAGGCTCTCTCTCCTCCTGGGTAGCTGAGGACCTCTGTCTTTGTAGCCAGCAGGCTGGCTAGGACAGCTTCTCCCATCCTGCACGACCCCACTGTGCCTCTGCAACCTGGACCAGTTCTTTCCTACACATCAGCTGAACTTCGAAGAAGAAAGGACTTAATGCAAGGACTTAACCCCAGGCATCTTGGTGTTCACCAGTTCCTTGCTACAAAGTAGAAACTGAAGCAAGTAGAGGGATTTACTGAGGACAATGAGTAAGTGAACAGCAAAGACAGGATCCTGGCCAGACTCACAGTCCATCCAACCTTTTGTCCTCTTCTCAGTGTTCTTCTGCCTACCAGTCCCTGAACTTCTGCTACAGATGGCAGTGAATTGCCCATGAATTCCCCAGGTATGTGATGGAGGACATCAACCTCTGTGCCATAACAGCATGAGCCTAGGCTTTCACAGCTTCAGAGACTGTAACCAGGGACTCATCCTGTAGTTTCATGCACCAGAGCAGCAGAGAAGGGCTCAAAGGACACCAGCAGCAGAACACAGGACAACCTCCCAGATGAGAGCAAATAACAAGCAAAATAAACAAAAGTTCCCATCCAAACTCATAACATGCAGGCAAAGCAAACACAAGTAGAGGCAGCAAAGACAACTGTGATATGCTGCCAGATCTACCACCACACGTGAAACATGCCCCAGGTGCAGTCACACTGGAGTTGAAAGCAATGCCCAAGTTAAGACTTAGAATAACTGAGAAAGCTCCTTTCAAGAGCTTAGGTACCATTAACTTTTTACCTTTTGGGATTCCCATCTAATCTTCCTCCCCTGAGATCTCCCCAAACTTAGCTTTTCTTTAAGAGAGAGCAGGAATCTCTGACCAGCTCCATGAACAGGAGAGGGAAGAAGATAGAGCCACCATAAAAGGTTACAGTGCTACTGCTAAGCATCAAAGACAATCTGACCTGTGCACTTAAGTAAATGATTGTCCCCAGCGACCTGGCTGCAGAACCTGACACAAGGGCACCAGGTTTGCAGGGAGGCTCTCAAGTACTGTTGATAACAAGGGATTAGAGGCTTGCCCAGTTCTGTCCTGCTGCAACATCTCTTTTCACCTCTGTTTCTTTGACTCTGGAAATAACATAGGAAGGTGAAATTTGACTTGCCCAAATGAAGACATCTCCAGCTGAACTGAAGGCCCTCTTTACGTTCAGTGGAAAATCATAAGCTTTTGAGGACACAGTTCACAGCAGCCTAAAGGAGACATCCAGATGATTAGCTCAAGTGCAGACATCCCAGGTGAGACAAGGTGAAAGCCATGCAGTACATATGGATGAAGTCATGTGCATGGATTTCAGTGGGATCACTCCCTACAAAAGTGTTGCTCAGAGATGAACAAAGGTTGAACTCCCAAAGACACAAAAGAAGGTAGGTGCTGAGCTCTCACTAAGTACTTTTAAACCCCTTGGAAACACTACCCAGGGACCACACTAGAGCTGCAACATGGAAAGCCTCTGCAGACCCAGAATTCAGAGAACACCCAGGGGCTGGTAAGACCACCCAGCTCAGACGTCATCTGGACACTGTCTCTTGGGTTGAAAAGCTAAACATAAATCCAAGGTTATGGTCATACTTGCTTGAGCATCAACAATCTTTGAACTCAAAGCTGTTGAAAGATGCTTCATTTCACTCTCTCTGCTGTACAAACTGCCTTTGCTACACAAACCCCAGCCCATTTCTTCCACCCAGAAGAAACTGCAGACAATACAAGCCAAGGAGCAGCCAAGCAACCAGAAGTCCCCATGCTGTCACTTCTGAGCTGGCACAGCCGCCTCAGATGGCTTGTAAAAATCATTTGCTTTGCAGAAATGCCTAAATATCTGCTGCAAAGCTATGTTGTTTGCAAAATGTTTGGGACCAAACCTTTCAGGCCAGCTTTGTCTCTCAGTATGTCTGGTCCCATCCTCATGCCAAGACACATCAAAGCAATTCAGGAGAGGGAAATTCTGATGTATGTGACCCTGCAGAAACCCAGGGAACTTCTACACAGAGCCCCCTTCAGAAGACCAACAAAATGAATGGCTCAAATTCAACAAACGTGAAGGAAAGCAGCCCTCTCCCCAAGCCCCTCCTTCAAAACCTGTAACAGATGTAAGAAAAATTGGGCCCAAAGTAGCCTGAGCACAGGCTGCAATCCAAGCCCAGCTGCTTCTTCCATTTATAGCCACATTCACTTCAGCTTTGTCGCAGCATCTTGGACAATACAGAAGTGGCTGTTTGTTTGCTGAGGGAGTAAAGAACACAACTGGCTTGCTGTCAAGTTATGTTTTCTTGCTCACAACAATGTTTGATCTTCTCCAAACGAAGTTATCTTTCTATAATCACAATTCAGTTCCTTAAGTCCCTTTAACACAGTTTATAGAGTTGGCACCATATCCAGCCTATGGTGTCCCTTCAAATACTGGCCAACAGAAACATCTCAAGCAGGGACAGAGGTCTAGAAATAGTTTAGAAGAAAATGATTTCTTAACTACAGAAAGTTCATCACCATTGCCATCACTTCCCTCCCCCAGCAGACTGCAGAGAAGTCACAAAATGAGAGGCCAGACCTTACTGCAGGAGATCAAAGCAAACTCTCTGTTTTATCTTGGTCAAGATAACAGATTTTATTTGCCTTATCAGCCTATAGGATGATTACCCCAAATGTGAGAAAGCTTGAGGATGCCAAAGGAGTTGCTGGGCGGGGAGCATGTTCCCCAGCACGACTGCCATGGACTTCAGACATGCAGATACCACGAGATAAACAGGGAAACTCTCAGGTCTGGTTCTTACATGCCACCCACAGCTCAAGTTCCATCTCTCATCCCCTTCCAGTGTCACTTATACATAGCAAACCCAAGGGCAGAAGTGCTCACCTGTGTACCTTAGCCCAGCAAAGGCCCCTCTCTGCTCCAGGGCTGCCCAGAAGGCAGTGGCTGCCCCAGCTTGTGTGCATGGAGGTGCAGAATGCTGCAGATGCACAGGGCTCACACCCCAGAACAACCCCATGAGACTACAGGCAGTCTCATGCAGATATCATGCAGGTAATCACTTTCTGCCTGGAAGAGGAGGCTCTGATCTCTACAGAGAGACATTCAGCCTTAGATGCTTCCTGCAAGATTCAAGAAGCAATGACATTGATGCATGACCTACCTCACAGACCTTACCCAGCGATGGAAGAGACCTGTCGGCCTGTTAAGAGAGAACTCTGCAGTTCAGCATCCAAGGGGTCACTCTCTCCTGGTCTTGAACTACATGAGGAAGGCAGGGGAAGTGGGAATCCTGACATTTCCTGTGGGAAACTATTCCTTTGCATAATGCATCTCCACTGGAGAGATCAGTGATTTTCCTACAGGCCCTCAGGGACCACTAACAGCACAAAGGAATTCTCCCTGTGTTTGCCCCGGGTCTGGCTGCCCACACTGGAGACCAGGGACAGGCAAGCTGCTGCCCACGGCATATCCTCTGTGGCTGGAGCACCCACACGGCACCACCACCGTGATGGTATCCATACCAACTGTGCCCACACACACACAAAGAAGGGGATGTGGCAATGTCAGTGTGACCGGAGCTGAATGTGACACAGTAAGTTTGGGAACAATCTACTTGGGGGGCAAAACTGTACAGCAGAAGTACCACCACATTTACATGACCTGGCCTCCTCCTTGACATTGCAAAGCATTGTCAAGCTCTGGAACAGGCTGCCCAGGGCAGTGGTGGAGTCACCATCTCTGGAGGGGTTTAAAAGACATGGAGATGTGGTGCTGAGGGACATGGCTTAGTGGTGACCTGGCAGTGCTGGGTTAATGCTTGGAGTTGATGATCTTAAAGGTCTCTTCCAGCCAAAACAATTCTATGATTCTATGACATCCTCAGTGCCCAAAACACACCCCAGAAGGAGCTGAGGTGTGCTGGCTGCTCCCTGTAGAGCCAGGGGCCGAGGGCACAGTGGGAATGGGACAGAAGGAAACGCCCAGCCCCACTGCTGCCCTCTCCCAGCTCACGAGGCACACTCGTCTCCCACACACATGCTCCCACTCCTTCATTCCAAGTCACTGGCTCTGCAGATCTCCATTTTTCCAGATTATCTCATTTTTGGCACCTGAGCTCACTAACTGAGGCCCTGTGTTTTCCCTCCACTCAGTATAGCAGGCTGTAAACACTTCCCCTTACAAATAACAACAACAAAGCAGAGCCTGCCCCCAGCCCCAGCCTGTCAGCTGCTCTGGAGGAGATGTTTCCCTCCAGCTTTCCTCCCCGGGCACAGCTGAAGTGCAGCACACCCTAGGGAGCTGGAAACCATTACTCACCGCAGCTCCTCCTCGCTGCAAGGAGCATCACTGTGTCAGGAGTTGTCCAAATCTCAGCAACTCCCAGCTCCATCCACCAGCTCAGCTCCATGCTGGCCAGGATACCACAAGGCTGGGGTGGTTTTGCTTCTCCATCACTGGGTGTCCATGGCAGGATGCAGGCCAGAGGCTGGCACTGGGGGACACCAGGCTGCATCCCCCACCATAGCCTTCCCAGGACACAGCAACAAGTCCCTGGCTTTCAGCCTTCACAAGGAGCTAAGGGAAGCTGAAGGTTACTCTTTTTTGGTATTTTAATGTTTGGGGGTTTTAATTTTAGCTCAGGTCTAAGTGAGTCTCTAAAAAGGACAAGTCCTAAAGGAAAAGCTTTCCATAGGAGTCCAAGGCAGGAAAAAAAAAGTGAAAAAGTTGAACTGCTTTGCTCTCTCGATGCCATCCTGTAGAGACATCACTTCCCCTCACCTTTATCTTTATTTTCAATTGTTTGTGCCTCTTACAGTGTCACAGAATCATTTCCAACCACCAAGTCCAGCCATTACTCAACTCTACCAAGTCTAGTGCTAAACATCTCTGCATCTTCCTGCCCCTTGCATATCCTCCCCTTGCCTACACCTGCTGCCCAGCTCTGCTCAGATTGCTCTGATGACTCCAGCTGTAGCAATCCTGCCCAGTCATCCCATCACATTTCCTCACCCCAGCTTGGGAGCACCAGCACAAAGTCCAACATTGCCACCCTGCTGGTGCAGTGGTACATCACACCCATGATGTGCACTCATGTCCCACGTCCCTGTCACCAGTGCTCCATCTCAACATCAAACCCACAGGAGAACAGCCAATGCTCCCCAGGGCATGCAGGAGGGCATGAAAAGGACTCGGAGAGGAGGAATATTTCTCGCTCTTCTGCTCCATGAAGACACCTCCTGCCCTGCTCCCACCTTGAGAACCACTGCTCCAGAGCAGGCTCAGCCCACGCCACCAGCCATGACAGCCTAATGAAGTTCAGTGCTGTAATTAATCCTTTCCTTTGCGGTTTGCCCTTCTCCTTCGACCGGCCTCTTCCTGCACAACATGCTCTCCTGCATACCTCTGGCAGTGGGACAAGGGGTGAAAGACAAGGCAGCTGAGCCCTGGCAGCTGGGGAAAGGCAAGTCCCAGCACAAGGCTGAGGGCAGCTGGAGGCAGCTGCCTGCATCCCCTGCTCAGCTGTTTGCACTGGAGGCACACTGAGCAATGGGATCGAGGGGCATCCAGTGCCACAGCAGCATCTCAGGTGCTGCAAACCCTGGGAGCAGTGCGAGACATCAGGAGTTCATGCCTTAGGTTGTCTCTGCTGCAGACATCGGGGAGCCAACATTTTCACCTGGGAGGTTGTGGTGAGGCCAGAGCTGCAGTGGAGCTGGCAAGCACTGGCAATGTGCCTACACTCATCTGCAGGGATCCCTGAGGATCCCTGCTTAGCCTCCCCAATTCCTTTGCATGCTTACAGCAACAAGGAGGGATGCCATCCACCCAGCCAGCATCACACTTGTGTGGCTTTTGTGAAGCAGAAGGAGAAGTGCTCTTGACATGGGGTCCTGCACAAAAGCAGCCCAGGGAAACCTCAAGTCATGGCAATGGAGGAGGTTGGAAGTGAGCGGGCACAGGGCACAGGCTCTGGCAGCAATTGGGCTGTATGTCCATGCCCACAGGGAGGGAGATGGAGCTAGAGCTCTCCCTGCCCTTATGACTTTGTCTCTTGGCTCTTCTTAGAGTTATAAATTCCATAAACCCAAACAAATGACTGAAAGCTTCTTTTGTACCAGGACCCAGGACTGGCTGGCTCTGCAAGGCAGACCCCAGACAGCTGGGCTCTTGGGTAAAACTCATCCCCAGCAGCTGTCCTGGGCTTCTGGTATCCTTTTGGGATGCAGAGAGCCCTCCCTCCTCCACTCTGGGCAGCTGAGGGATTCAGCAGCTTAGATAGCCTTCTGCTCTTAAAGTGCCCAACCATCTGCAGTTCAGAGCTGGGGAAGCTCAGAGCAGCTCAAACCCAGCAGGACATGGCTGAGCATCCACCCATAGGAGATGGGCCTCTTGGGCACCACACAGATGGCAGCTGGGGACAAAGAGCCCACAAGAGGGGCTAACTCCATCATTGGGCTGCACCTTAGAGCTCAGCCATGCCCAGCTGGAGATGAACCAACCTCCCAGAGGTGCTCATCCACTCCTTAAAATCCAGCTCAGAGAAGCCACATTTAAGCCACATGCATGCACAGCAAAAAAAACCAACATTCAAGTCTTGTGAGTTCAGAATTAGCTCCACTGACTCCTGATTCGATTGTAGATCATGAGTACACACCACAACAAACCCTGGTTCATCCACAGACCTTGTGTGACCACAGGGCTGCACCCAGGGCGAGGAGATGGAGCAGGAGGCCATCCTATGGTGGAGCAAGACAAGGCCACGTGGTGCAGCTCCAGAGCCAGGCATGGACCTCCCAGGTCCTGGCTTGGCCACCACACATCCTCCCACAGGCCCATGGAGAGATACAGGGTGGGGAGGTGGTGCCCTCAAGCTGACCGCTGCATCCCTCGCAGGAGAGAGCTCGCGGGTGATGGGGAACGGAAAACTCATTAATGGCCCAGGAGAGGCAAAAACAATCTCTCTAAAGCTCTGGGGAGAATAAAGGACAGCTGGTGGGGGAGGGAGCTGCCTTTAACATGGGATTAATTGAAAACAAGATAGAGCTGATACACGCCAGGGCTCCAGTTTAATAGTGGCTCTGGTCCACGAAGTTATTAGACTTTGATTCCAGGGCCAAAAACCCTCTGACTCCTGCAAATGAAGACACAGTTTCTGCCCCAGAGCCATAAGCAACAGCACTAAACAAGACACCACAACGATGCTTCCACCACCACCACCTCTCCAGCACCTCAGAGGCTTTTCCAGATGCTGCACAGGTAGGTGGGTCTGCACACAGGGCCTGAACTGACTGCGTTGTTGCATTCTGCAAGCAGCCAGACTTTGGGCATTCTCTTTTTTACTTCCTTACAGGCTTGACAGCATTTTTTACCCAACCTGACAGCTCCTTCAGCCAGCATAAACCCAAGGATAACAGCTACACATGCAGACACATCTGAGCACAGATCCAACACCAGGCTTAGAGGACAACAGCACTGGAGCTGAAAGCGCAGCACCCACCACTCGGTGACCCTGAGGCAGGTCACAACCAGTACCTCACCCAAGCAGCTGCCCCGAGCTGTACTCACCTTCTTCTCTCTTTGGTGGGCTCTCCATCAGCACTGGCTGTGGCTTTGGCTCTGCCTGGGGAGGCTGGGTGGCCAAAGGAGGCTCCGAGCTCTCCACCTGCCGCGCTGGTGGGGCTGGGACTTCGGCAGCCTTCGCTACCTGAATTTCCACGCGCTTGGTGGCCGCGTCGGGCACAGAAGCGTTGCCCACCTCAGCTCTTCGTTGAGGCATCTCAGGGATCTTTGATGGGGGAGTCTCCACCCTCCGGAGACTCGGCTCCTGGGGCTTGCCGAGGATGAGCTCAGTCCTCCTTGGGGTGGGCTCAGGGGGTTTGTGCCCCAGCCCATCTGCTCTTTTGAGGCCAAACCTTGACACCCCTGAGTTCTCCACCTGCTTGGACTGGATGTCAATGGAGATTTCTGTTCTTCTGAACACCGGCTCGGACAGTTTGGGTCCAGAGAGCTCCACTCTCCTCAGAGAGGGCTTGGGTGATCTTTGGCCTGTGAGGTCCGCATGTCGGGCAGATGGCTCCAAATTCCTGGCGCCGAGTTCCTGAAACTTCTGTGTGGAGCTGGACACAGTGGACCTAAGAAGGGGGTTTGGGGTCCGTCTTTGTGGAGTGGAGGAATTTGAAGACTGATCTACCTCCTCGACCTCAAAGGATCTTTTCAGAGCTGAAAAACATGAAAAGAGTTCAGAATTTAGTTACCACCTACCTGGGCGTCTCAAGATGCTTACAGATGCTGCCTGAGGCTCATAACCTCTATTCTGCTCCTCTAGCTGAAGGTTCATAATCCTATTTAACACAGGTGGGAACCAAGGGCCAGGCTCTTTTCAGACAAGTTACAAACCCAGTAACAAAACTGGAATCAGAGTCAGGAAATTCAGTCCCAGAACAGAAACCACCCCAGTGCTGCCCTCCATCCCATCCACACCCCACATGTGGGTGGACTGAAGCAGATGGCCACAGCACAGCAGTGGACTCAAGGGCAGCCATCCAGCTCCTACTGCCTCCCATTCCCTCTCACATTCAAAGGATGCACAGAAAAGCACAAGCTTCCCAGTAAGCATTGCCAGCAAAATCCAAGTTGGACCCAGGAAAACATCCCAAGAGAGCACCAAATCCATAGAAATGCACTAAAGGTGGCAGCCACAGAGGCTCAAATCCTTCAAAACAAGCCCAGAGATCACTTGAGCCAAAGGCTGAAGTGTTTTGAAAACACCAGCATGAGACTTGGATACAAGGAAGAGGCCAATTGAGAGGCCTTAGGGACATCCTAAAATCTAAACATCCTCATTCCCACTTCACCAACAGGGCAGTCAGACACAGATGGGCACAACATCAGCTTGGATGTTCTGATTTACACTTGCCCCAGCACCACACAGGGTCTGTCCCTGTGCTTCCAGCTGCAGTGCAGCAGAAGCACAGAAGACTGGCATTCAGACCAGTGCCTGTCATTTGGCTCTGCCTGTCACACAAGCCCACCTCAGCACACAGAGTTTGCAGACTACATAAAAATGAAGCCCCCAAACCCCCATGCTAGAAGCATGTCCAAGGAAACCTGACAGTCATTGGTGTCAGACTGTCAGCCTGGGGGCAAACAGCACTGCTGAAGGAAGTCTCCATCCATGGAGTGAGGTTCCCCTCCCAGTCATACAGATGAGGGCCAGTAGCTGCTTGATCATGTCCTGGCTCATGCCTAGACATCCATGTGTCCTCCACACAGCCCTTTCCACCCCACTTCAGCCAAACCTCTTGAAAAAATTAGATGCTGGGAAGCCTATCAGCAGGCAGCCAGCCAGGTACAAACAAAGGATTGAACTTCACACGAAGGAGGGAAAAGCAGAGAACCACTGCTGGATCCCACCAAAATGGGTTGTCCATATGCCTTGTGGCTCACAGCACCCAGGCAACACCGTCAGGGCAAGATGAGACACAGCCCCAGCGTCCCAAGGCAGTCCCCATGGGGTGAGGCTGAGCCCCAGTGGCAGCCCCAGTGTGATGACCAGCACAAGCATCAGTAATGAGTCCACCCATCCTTTACATCAACAGGATCATATCAGTGAGATTTAGCCTATAAAAACTTGGGCTTGAGATCACACAGGATGCAGGGGGAGAGACTGGAGCACAGCCTTCCCTTGTCCCAGCATGTCCACCCACTCCCAGCCACCCCTGGGGTGGAGCTGGAGAAGAGCCAGCATGTATGTGGGAAGCTACTCTACTCTGTGGGGCTGCTCTGACCCCCTGGGGCAAGGCCAGGAGGCCTGGGGACCCTCGACTGCTCGGACACATCCGTTCACCAGAGAGAAGCCATCTGGCACGGCCGGGGCCAGCTGGGGGGATTGTCCCCGTGGCGGCCACCCCAGCTCTGCTCCACCAGCAGATCGCAGCTGCTGCCACCAGCCACCCTCTGGCCCCAGGCAGGGCTGGCAGCAGATGCCAGCTGTCTCTGTCCTGGGCAGCAGGGGCTGGGGACAGCGATGGCCCCATCCTGTGGCAGCGGCTCCAAGGGCTCCCAAGGAGACAGTGAGAAAAGTGAGACCCTTAGAGCTGAGAAGGCAGACAGAAGTTAGTGTTCAGGTACAGGCTTGGGGTTGCTTTCCCTATTTTGGGGGAATACCCAAAACTGCTAAATATGAACATCGAGTTGCAAAACCAGCCAGAACAGGAGCTACAGGGACCAGAAACGTCTCAGGATGCTCCACATTAGTGACCTGGGCAAAAGTGCCTCTGTGCTCAGGGACAGACACCCTGGGGCATGTTCCCTAGTCATGGTTCAGAATCTGGCACAGGAACTGCCATGAAGTAATGGGTACCTAGGATGGACTCCTGGGAGTAGATCCTTGCTGGTGAGGGCAGGGAGAGATGCATAAGGTCACTCATCCTCAATATTAACCTGAGGGGAAGGACAACACCTAACAGCTACCCAGGAAGGCCCCATGAAGGGCATTTAGTGACAAAATGGTCTGTCCTGCACCTCAAAAATACTTAGATGTTGGTAGAAGGAAGGAGGGAGGCAGTAAAGAAAAATAAAGACCTTTTCCCTCCCCTTTATCTGTTTCCTGAACCCTGCAGAGCCTTCTCAGCCATGTCACCACTGGCCTGCAGAGGTGAGATGATCTCTGTGGCAACCTCTGCCCTCTGGTCTATGCTTGGCACATCTCATGCACAGCAGGTCTGAGGCCAAATCTCAGTTCTCAGCAACTCCAGAACAATTAATCCCTAAAAAGTCCCATGTTTTAGAACCGTTCCCACATGTCCATAGCAATTAGGTCTCCGAAATCAAGCTGGAGGAGAGTTTTCTATCATTTTCCTTCTCCATCAAACCCTTAATCCAGAAAAGAACATTTTAGCTATTTTCCCCCAAAATTCCAAGTCTAAAACAATGCACCAGTCAAGCCCAGTCTGCATTCTGCAGGAAAACAAAGGGAGCGGAAGGCACAACCCGACAGGGAGCATTTTCCTGGCCTTGAGCAGAGCTGGGCAGGGAAAAGCAGTGCAGAACATGGCCTGGCCAAGCACTGTCAGCTCCTAGGTGGATGAGATCTCAGTTTTGACCACCTCACACCTTTAAAACCTGTTCTTTACTCCTCCAGTCAGTCAGATCAGTCTCCATTTATTCCCTTCCATAATGCAGCCTCCTGACAGATGTGTCTGGAGGAACAGTTTGGAAGTAAATGCTCCCATGGAACCCAATAGCAAAGGTGACTCTGCCAAGTATCATTCCTAAAGGGAATGCCACCTTCAGCAATGGTACAGCTGCAGCTCCTCTGCTCAGCATCACCTCTGTTCTGCTCCATGCACAGTGAAGAGAGAAAGGCTTCAGGAAGCAAAACAACTCTCATAAAAAGAGAAAAAAATAAAAATAGTCTGTCCTGCCCAGAGCCAAGTAAGGAAAGCAAACAGCCTCTGCCCCAGATGACTCTCCTCCTGGCTTCCTGCAGGGAAGCTGGTGCATTCCTTACAACAGGAGCCAAAGGCATGACAATGCCGTGGGACCCTGCCTCCCGCTCGAACCCTGCTGCTGGGGTCCTACACTGGCAGTCGCAGCTAATGCTGCAGGTCCCCACAGGGCTCCAAGTCTACATGGCCCTGACTCCCTGGGCCAAGGTGTCCCAGAATGGCACAGGATCCAGGATAGCCACACTGTAGGGTTGTCCCCACTGTGCTACTTCCCAGGGGATTTTCGGTGCTAGCAGTTCTTCCTCAGCCCCACCAGCAGCATCCAGTCTGCTGACCAGTGTCAGAGGCAGCTGCAGGGAACAGGCAGAGGTGCTGAGCAGCACCCTTCCTTCTCCTCCGGTGGTGTGTGTACACAGTGGGGTGTGAGCTCAAAACAACATATTACCATCAGCATTGCTTCCTTTCAAGCAGTTCCAAACCAATTCTGGCTGCTCTAGCTGAATCCACCACTGCTGAAAGCAGCATCTCCCCTCCCACAGCAGGGAAAGCTCCAGATACCCCAAAATGAGGGCTTTGGATGCTTCCTTTTAGATGTAGCCTCTGGCCTGGCCAGCCTCTGCCTACAGTCATGCCTGGGCTGAGAACCACTCACTGGGATGTCCCCTTGAGGCCCAGACCTTTGCAAACCTCTCAAGGTAGCAGCATTTTGTTCAGCGTCATACAAACATTGTCTCACTGTGCAGGGCCAGCTTTAAAAAGTACCAGCATTAGTGCTGGCAGAGGAAGGAGGCATGAGCTCTCCAAGATGGCTTGACCCAAACGTGGTCCCTACCAGACAGGCACTTTGGGGCAAGAAAAAAGTCTTCATCCTCAGCTCAAAGGTCCCAAAGCAAGCACAGGGTTTGAGAAGTAGCAAAATATTTATGTCTTTCTGTGCTGCAACTCTGGGGATGTCTGCACTGTGGCCTCCCAGTCACCCCACGGTCAGGCACCAGAGGTCACGCCACCAGTTAAAGCTGCTCTTTAGAGATCCTGCAAATGGGGAAGAGAGGCTAAGGGTCTGGTTCAAACCCCAGCAGCTCACACAACAGCCAAGACTTGTCCAGAGAAGTCACAAGCAAATGGTATGGATGAAGCCTCCTATGTGTATGCTCCTCTCCCAGAAGGCAAGTTCTTCCTTGGAGGTCCCAGCCAAGCCAAAGGTGCCCAGATGCCACAAAGGACTCTGGCTCCTGCCCAAGGACTCCACATGTCCTGGTGGGAAGAACTGCAGCTACCCAGCATGCCATCCACGGCAGCTCATCCTGCTCCACAGCCCGGCTCCAGGCTCCAGTGGGACCCAGCAGGGAGATCACTGACAGAACATCTGCTCATTCCTTCTTCCCTTCTTGAATAGAATACCCAAGTAACAGTCGAGGAGATGCTTTAAACAAGGAAACCTCTATGCACAGAGCGCAGGAGGAGACCAAAACAAACAGCAGCGGATGCTGGCTCCTCCAGGACCCACTTCACAACAGGAGCCTTGGGCTCTGCCATGGCCACAGCGCCCAACTGCTTCCCATTAAACATCCCCTGCCCCTCACGCAGTCTCTGTAACCCAGGGGTTACATTTGCTTGCTTGCTTAAGCGCAGAAAGCTTCTCCTGGCTTGTCTGACACGTAAGAGTCTTAGGGGAGCAGGGCAGGCAGGCGCCCCGTTCCTCCACACCACACAATGGTCCCGTTTGAGAGCACTGACTTTCTCTAAACTGCTACCAGATGGTCACCTCCTGTTCCTGGGGAAGAAGGAGGGGGAGGCTGCAGGTCTCATCTTTCAAGGAGCCTTTGGAAACCCAACACAGCATTACCCTTAAAGCTTCCCAGGCCTCTGTCACCAGGCAGCAGGATGCTCATAGCAGTTTTCTGGGCCAACTCTAGCACTAAGTATGTTCACCCATGTCACTGCAGGGCCACTTGGCTTTGGCTTATCTAAACCTACTGTCCATGACAGTGTTATTCGAACATCTGTTGCCATCTGTAACAGAGGTGGATGCATTTTAGAGGCTCAGTTTACAGGGACAAGTAGGATGTTCTTCATGTATAAGGTGTACTGAACCTAAACGTCATGCAGCAGAAAGGGGAGGGAGTTGCAAGCTCTGCTGCAGGGTCAGAGTGTGCTATCTTTTCTGCCAGGCACCAGCAACAGAACAAGGGGACACAGTCTCAAGTCGTGCTGGGCGAGGTCTAGGCTGGATGTGAGGAGGAAGTTGTTGGCAGAGAGAGTGATTGGCATTGGAATGGGCTGCCCAGGGAGGTGCTGGAGTCGCCGTCCCTGGAGGTGTTGAAGCAAAGCCTGGCTGAGGCACTTAGTGCCATGGTCTAATTGACTGGATAGGGCTGGGTGCTAGGTTGGCCTGGATGATCTTGGAGGTCTCTTCCAACCTGGTTGATTCTGTGATTCTATGATCTCTAGCCTATCCTCAACAGCAAGGTTGTCCCAACTGCACCAAGCCCCTCAGCAGGGTTAAAAACAGGGGACTGAGATGGGAAATTTACTGGCCATGCAGGCAGCAAATGATGCCACACACACTGGTGGGACTTTGAGACTGCACTAAGAGATCTAAAGAATTCAGATCCCCTCTTACACCTAGAGACATGAAAGCAGGAAACTCAAATCACCTTTCTCAAGGCTGCCAGTCACCCAGAGTGAGAGAGAAGAGAAGAGAAGGCAGCATTGCTGGATCCCTTCCCTGTGCTTGCACCAGGAAGTTTCTCATCTTACTTTCAGTAATAAACCAGCCCTGTTGCAATACAAACACATCTATGTGAACGTGCACACAACAACCTGCTGCTGCAGTATGAGTCTTGCACCACTCTGGGTCAGCTTATAAACAGCTTCTGCATAAATAAATCCTTCTTACTTTGCAAAGAGCATTCAAAAGAAGCAGCAATGGACTGCAGGGTCTGACACAAACTGTGCTGGCAACAAGCAAAGCCTGCCTGAACTCTACAAATGGTACCAAGTCATGGAGGAAAGTTGGGGCTAAATTCAAGTTCAGGGCTCTGACGTTAATCAAAGCTTTTCAAGCAGCACTTCACTCACATGCAGCAAGCCCAAGACTGGTGTAGCAAAACCTGTATTTACCAGAAATGAACATACAAAAGCAAAGTCAAGACTAAGAATAGAAAACCAACTAAAAACCATGCTCAGATTAGTTCAAAATCCCAGCTTTCCAGTCCCTATAATGCAGCTCTAGAGAGGTTTCAGCTTCGATTCTCCATTACACTTGGGTTTACGTAACCATTAACTCTCACCAAAATGCTTCCAGACCAGAGCAGTGTATTTTACATCCCTAATATTCATTTCATACTTGTACAGAAAATGACATCAAATAGAGGGTATCCAGCCCAGCAGATTGCATTACCTACTCTGCCACAGGCTCTCTGCAGCTTTTTTCTCTGGTCCGTGCTCCAGTTGCCCTCCATAATTGGAAAAGGGAGGAGAGAAATAAATCTCTGCACTTCCCAGGGGACTGCAGATTTGGGTTTTGGTTCACTAATATTTCTAAAACACCTTAAAATTATTACCCAAAATGCAAAAGTATGCTGCAGATAGTTTTGCAGACCCCAGACTGCCCTGAGCTTTGGTACTGGTACCACGATGGGTGCAGGAAGCCATAAGCATCCAGATGCCAATTCCATGACTCCCAACACCCATGCAGGGTACATGGAGAGTGACTTAGGTGGGTGACCAGCTTTGGTGGCAGGTGATTGAATCATTAGGTGATTAAGTCTCCACTTGAGAAGATGCTCTGATGGGTGGTGTTGCAATATTGCTGGTTAAAAAGTTGCAGAAAAGGGCACATCAGTAACAGTGGCTGAAGGAGGGGGCCCATTCAGGGTCCCAGTGCTTCCTGTTGATTGCTGGTGCCAGGGCAGCCAGCTCTGCCATCTGTTGGAGGGGGCACCCAACACTGCAATGCAAGTAGCTGTCCAAGTGTCCCGAAGGCTGGCAGAGAGCAGAATTCTCTCTTATTTTCCTTGGAAAACTAAGTATGGATTTAAAAAGAACATTTATCCTTTTCCAATTTCCCTATATTGGCATTTTCAGTCACAAGACGAAGACTGAAGTCCCAACCTCTGCCCTCACCACACATCTTCCTCTCAAACCAGTTCCACAGAAAAGCATCAGCTTGATGCTGTGTGCCCACATCCTCACCACTACCTCCTGCCATGACTCCCAGGACAAGCTGGAGAGAATCACAGAATCAACCAGGTTGGAAGAGACCTCCAAGATCATCCAGGCCAACCTAGCACCCAGCCCTGTCCACTCAACTAGACCATGGCACTAAGTGCCTCATCCAGGCTTTTCTTGAACACCTCCAGGGATGGCAACTCCACCACCTCCCTGGGCAAAAAAAAGAACACACAACACAAGCACCAAGAACAAGGGGCCATACAATTCTGTGATCCTTACCCAAACTGTCACCTCTGCTGCTAGGAGGATGGTGCCACAGCCAAGTATGGGCATGACACAGCAATCCACAGAAGGCTGCCTGATGTTGGCAGTGCCTAAATACAGGCAGCAGGTTCATACCCATCTCAGTTCACACTAACCTGACTGCCAGCAACAGGGCATCTGGCAGCACTGGGAGGATGCAAGGGGAGAGACCACCCTGACACCTATGATGTCTCACCTTTTGGCATGCAAACCAGCCAGGGGTCTTGGATGGAGCCTACAGCTGGGTCACCATTCCAAGGGTGTCCCTAGGAGACCCTAGTGCTGAGCTATGTCCAGCAACCTTCCAAAAGCAATCAGGGTAAAAGCCTGAGTCAGCTTGAGTCACAGCCATCAGCAGATAAGAGCTCTCATTAATCTGAGCACAGCTTTTCAGAACAAGTCGAGGGGAGCAATAAACCCCTTCGCTGCCCATGGACTACTCTTCCCCAGCACCCTTTGTGCAGTAGGGAAGGGAGCAAGCAGGGCTCTCCTGCACCAGCACAGCTGGGTGCAACCTGCTGATGCCTCCATGAGTAGCAGAGCAGGACAAGGACCGAATAATAGCCTACTGGTATGAAATGAGAGGTGACCAGGACACAGCCCTGGCCCTGCACTGAAGAGCATGCCAGCCCACTCCTGTCCCACAGACAGTTTCCCTGATGGACCCTCACCAAGCAGACACATCCCCAGCACAACTGGACTCAGACTCATTGACTCGTTTTATAGGCTTCAAACAAGCTTAGCTAGAATTTAGGGTCCCTTGATTTGGCTTATTGCTTCCATTTCTAAAGAGCAAGAAGGTGCCAGAGCTCACTGCAGTAGAAGGAGGGAGAGAGGTTGCAAAAGAGAAAGAGTCCAAGTAATGGTTCTACAGAAAGACACTGCTTAAATAACAAGGATCACAGTCAGAAACATGAGTATCTGGAGTGATTATGGGTTCTGAAGCCTCCATTATTGTCTTTGGATTTATGACAAGTCCTTGTCCAGTCTCTTGCGGCTGCTGTCTGGGTCCCGGCTCCTGGGAAAATAGGCTGAGCAGTTCCCTGCAAGAGGAGGCTGCAGAACAGAAACCAAACCAGCACCCCGACTGTGGCTGCAGGACACACAGAGGTGCCTGTACTCTCAGCAGCAAGTCTGCTGGTATGTATTGGCCAAGAGACACAGACATGACCATTCCAATTTACTAGGCATGATTCAACACGTTCTAGAGGTGCTTCCTACTCACACCATTACCATAAACCACCAAGAGACAAGGAGCTAAGAGCAAAGCATGAGAATGACCATATTTTGTCTTGGCCTTTTACGAAGGCAAAAATGCTACCAAGATCCCAGAGACTGATGAATCCTTGGGAGATGGATGGTGCACACGTTCCAAAACCCTGACTTACATTCAGGCACCAGCAGGTACACTTGCATAGCCAAACTATCTGCCCTGGCATAAAGACTCATCCTTTCTCTGTCCCTTCCCATGCAGCCACTTCTGAACAGTTTCTTCATGATTAGTGCAACACTGTGCTCCCTTTGCCCAGAATTGATCTCTAATGGACAGCAAGAGCTCACCCACGCCAGTCAACGCTGGAAACCCTTCCTGCTGACACAGAGCCAAGGACACTCTGCTCCATGCTGCAGTGGTTGCCCATCCCCAAGGACACACACAGAGCCCAGCCCTCTTTGCAGAAGATGACTACAAACAATGACCTCTGAATGATCCTACATCCTAACTGAGGCCCAGAGCCCAGATCTTATGGACGAAGAGATCCATCTCCTGATCTTTCCTTTCCCACTCCCTCACAACCTTTTTATTCCCAAGGAACTAAAGATATAAAGGGGAAAAACCCAATCCAGAATGGCAGGACTCCACTGCTGTAACCAGGCAGATGAAGTTTTCCCACTCTGCTCATGACAATACAGTTCTGCAGGGAGAAACACAACTTCTGCTGGGGCAAACACGACTCCTCTCTCCACAGAGACATCTTCCCCCAGCTCCTGCCTCTCTTACCACATGCTGATTGGCAGCAAACCCTTGTCCATCCCATCCTTTTGTCTCAGATTCAGAATCATAGAGAGGAAAAGAGAAAAAAGAAACATTCTGAAGCACCTGTGAAGGAGATCAGAGGCAATTTGCTGTCTTGGAGCAGCAATCTATGTCCACCAGCTGACTAGGGTCTAAGCTATGCTGGGCTGGTGATGAAAAGTACCAGAAGAGACTTAACCACAATTGTGGGGACAGCCCAGCAAATCCAACAGGATCTGCTTCAGTCCTAGGGCTGAGATGACCCAAGATAACATCTGAAAACCTTTCTACATTTCCTTTTCCAGGCACTGAACCTCCATGCACATGGATCAGTGAGTCACAGACCCAGACTCCCAGCCCACTCCCATGCATGTAAGTCCAGGTGAGCACTTAGCCTGCAAACCCTTAGGCAGGGCTTAAAGAAGACATTCTCAACTCAGATGAGATGCTTATATAAACATGGAGCACCTCCTTTCCCTGGGGCTCTTCACTGTCTTGCATTAAAGCCACATTGCCCACATAACATTGTGACCATCCCTCTGGCGTGATCCTGCTAATATTAGCAGCAGGGTTGAGTCCCAGCATCTGCAGCATGCAGGCAGCAGCTGCTCCCCATGGCAGCAGGCAGCAGACACCAAACTCAAGCAGCCTGGGAGATGCACCAAGGCCACATGTCCCAGAGACATCCTGGGTATTTGCTCAAGTAAATTTTAAGGATGAGCCCATGAGATCCATGCACATGCACATAGAAAAGCTCATTTCAAATATGCCTCCCTTCTGAAAACAACACAGCTGATGGATTTTTTTTTCTTTAATGACCCTTAAAATCAGGACATCAAATCATAGAGTGGTAGGGGTTGGAAGATATCCAACCGAAGACCATCAAGTCCAAACTCTGTCAAAGCAGAATCACCTAAAGCAGGTCACACAGGAATGCACACAAAACGGTCTTGAACTCCACAAGTAAGGACTTCCTTGAGACAAAATCTGTGGCTGTCATACTAGAGATACCCTGCACAGGACTGTAACAGAGGTACGTGTCTGCAAGGAAAGCCTTCAGTAGTGGGGAAGAAAACAGCAATAAAATAAGCAGAGGAGCTCTCCTGGCAGCACTGACATGTCCTGGCAGGGCTGAGGCGCCCTGCCTGCAGTACCCAGCTCCATGCAGCACACAACAGCTCCGGCTGCCGCACTGCTGAGGCTCACTTGCCAGTGAACACCTGCTACCCAAGGGAGCTGGCCTATGGGGAATGGATAAATCAGGGCTTAAGAAACATCAACAAAGGCTACCTCATGGTTTCTGCCAGAGGAAAGCTGCAAGCCTGTATGTCTCCCTCCAAGCTCTACCACACCACTCTGCCCCTCTATGCACTTATCTGGACATCACAGTGAACCTCACCACACCACCCTGCTGCTCCATGCACTTCCAGCCCCACTCAGCTTTCACCATCATTCACAGCTTGCACCCACTGTGACGTTTTGTGTTTCAACATTAGGAGGAAATGAAGCTGGTGTTGACTGACAGCACTGGCAAAGAGCACTCAGCATCACTGCTGCCAACTTGCCATCAGTGACTGCCAGCAAAAACGCACCTCAGTTACTGCTGGGTCTCTGCCCAGCAGCAGCCACATCCCACCAGGATAAGGAAGCTAGAACAGATCTCTTCTGTGTTATTACCAGGCATGATCATGAGTACAAAGTGATTTAAACCCTTAGCAGGTAGAAAAGTGCCATGTTGTGGAGTTTATAGACTCACAGAATGGCTGGGATTGGAAGGGATTATAAAGATCAGCCGGCCCCTGCCATGGGCAGAGACACCTTCCACTTGATCAGGCTGCTCAAAGCCCCATCCAACCTGGCCCTGAACACTGCCAGGGAGAGGATATCCACAACTCCTCTGGGCAACCCATGCCAGCGTCTCTCCACTCTCAGAGTAAAGAACTTAGTATTAATCTAAATCCAGCCTTTTTCAGTTTAAAACTGTTACCCCTGTTATCCTATCACTACACTCACTGATGGAAAGTCTGTCCCACTCTTTCCTGTAGGCCTCTTTAAGTACTGAAAGGCCACAAGGTCTCCCCAAAGCTTTCTCTCCTCCAGGCTGAAAAACCCCAACTCTCAGCCTGTCCTCATGGGAGAGGTGTTCCAGCCTTCAGATCACCTTCATGACCCTATTTCCAAGTGGAGTTATCTTTGGGTGTCATCATAACCAACCAAAGCTGCACGCATGAGCCCCCACACCTCTCGCTGCTACAGTCAGACACCCACATTCCCAGATCACCCAGCCTGAAAGGATCAGAATGGTTTGGGGTTTACACTACATTAACAGTCTGCACATGCCTCCCACCACCTGGGTTGATCTACTGCTACAGTTACTTTCCCTGCCACTCTGAGGCTCCAGGGAGCTGAATAACCCACACCCCCTATGAGACAGTGGTGTGCTTGGGAAGTCCTGCTGCAACCTCAGCTGAACCAGCCACACTTCCGAAAGCCTGCCAAAATCTATAAACCCAGGGGCAGAACTATTATGCTCTGTAAATCCTGGCAAACCACAGACCTAATAACACTCTCCCCCAGAAGAGACAGAGGATCTCTTGCCAGTCAATCAAACCAACAGGATTGATGCCCTCCCTGCAGGACCCACTGGCTTGGTGTGAGGTGAACACACCTACTGCTGCTTGGGTGCCACTGTCCTCACTGCATCACTGGGCACAAGAAGGCACTCTGCTGTGCTATCTTTCCCTTTCACATGTTGCTCTGATTTCCCAGCTAACCTGGAATTAAATATCTCATACTCCTTCCCACTCCCAAAGGGCCCTTGCACCCTCCTTGGGCTCGCAGAGCCTGCCAACTCCCATGCTGGCAACTCCCTGTCATCTACAACCTGGCAAGTACAAGATCCCTGTGGGTCCCACAACAGAGAGGGATGCTACAAGCAAGCAGGCAGGGATGCTACAAGGAAGCAGGCAGCGATAACAGGGGTGACTCGGGAAGGCAGACAAGAACAAAGAGGGCTCTGACTGCTGGGTGATCTGGTGTTTCTGCTCCCTGGTATTTTGGGCTGATCTTTCCTGCTTGGCCATGAGCTGCCTGGAGCTGAGATACCCACCCAGCAGACACCAACACTGCATCTCCTGCCCTACAGGCTAGAAATTAATTGCCTTGTTCTTGGGAAGCTGCTATGCTACCCAGAAAGCTAATTAAATAGTGAAACAGTAGCTCGAATCCCTGCTCAAAGGGAAGGCCAGAGCTCTTGGCTGCTGCTGCACAGAGCTTTCCCCTGCCTCTCCCTCTGCACAGGCAGGAACTATAAAGTGTTCCATGGGCTGACAAATCGCACTGCAGAGCGGCTCAGTGCCACCGAGGAGCACACAGAGCCCAAACAAGCAGCCCCGAGGCTCACAGCAGAGCCTTTATCATATCCAAGTAGGGAATTAGTCATTCTTCAGAGATTCAAATGCAATCAGGGCAGGCGAGAGTAAAGGCTGTAATTACATCAGCACCCGGAGCCCTGCGGTGGGGAAGCTCACGAGTTCCCAAAGGACACTTCCAAAGACGCAGCTGAACCCCGAGTGCCAAACCGATGGTGCATTTGGGTCGCTCTCTGTCTTCCAACACTTATTAGTCCCAATCTTCCTACGGGACATGAGTTCCCTCAATTTCCCACTTCGCCCTCCACTCCCAACTTTAGCCCATAAAAACCCAGGGGCTAGCAACAGAGGACATGAATGTGGCTAAACCACAAAGCAAGGGCTGCAGAGACCCCAGTTCTGCCACCCGTTTCCTGCCTGACCTGGAAGAGGAACTCTTGTGCTCTCTCAGCTTCCTCAGCTTCCCAGCAGGAAAAACACCACCAGCTCCTTCCCGAAGGCAAGGCTGGGTTCAGCAGGAGGCGGTGAAGTCCTCTCGGCCTATAGCTAGACGCGCACAGCCCCTGGATAAGCTTTTACCACAGCCCCCAGATCTCCACTATTTCTTGCTTGTTTTTTTTTTCTAGAAACCGCTGCACGAAGCTCAGTTTGGGTGGTTGCCAGGACGCGAGAGTGCGCAGGGACAGAGCTGCTCTGCCAAAACTCCGCTCGGTAAGATGAGCTCTCCTGAGCTGATCTCTCAACGTCTGCTTCAGACAAACCCCTCCACCCTTCTTCTGCCCATCTCGCACTCCCCTACGCGTCTGGCAGCCGCACACTTCTCCACTAACCTGCCCTCTTGCCTGAAAAAGGCAGCACACAGGGCAAGAGCTACAGATGCCCGAGGAGAAGGCATCCCCGTCCTAACATCAAAGGGACTGCAAGGAGGGGGACTGAAGGAGATCCTCCATCGGAGAGCAAAGCAAAGCCGTCGGGCTGCTGGAGCTCTGCCACGGGACAAATGCAAAGCTTTCCATGGTGGGCAGATCCCACTATGGGCATATATGAAACTTAGGCTCATCACCCACCGCCCCGCTACTCCAGGGCTGTTGTCGGCATCCAAAATCTGGGAGTCGACAGAAAGGAGCGGGGTTTCACGGACGTTTAATCACGTCAGGCTGAGTTTTCAGCTCAAAGTATCCATAAACCAATTCGGAAAGGCAGGAAAGGAAAAACATCCCGTAGGACCCTGCTTTAGCAGATAACACCCGCCGCAACGCTGCTCCGAACAAAAGCCACGGCACCGATACCCCTGGCCCCGGAGCTGCGCTGGCTGCCAGGGGCTGGCCCCTGCCGCCCTAGGGCCCCCGTTCCTTACAACCCACTCGAGGAGGGAGCCTCAGTGAGGCCCCAGGAGAAGCTGGATCCACCTCCCGGGCACCACCGGAGAGAGGCAGGGAGCAGCCGGGAGCCCGGGGAGGGGTTGCTCTACGCCGCTCCGCTACAGCCCCCAGCCAAGCGCGGTGCCCACGAGAGGCGCGGGTGGCTCCGCGCTGCCGGCAACAACTTCTCCCCGCTTCTGCCCCTGTTCAGCCCGAACAGCAGCGGCACCCACCCACACTCTCGGGGTTCAACACACACCCCGTCCCGCAATCCCAGAGCCACCCACCTTCGAAGTCGGAGATGATGCCCTCCAGGTGAGCGTTGACGGCCGGGTCGGCCATGGCGGGGCGCGGGGCGCTGTCCCCCGGCTCTGCGGGCCGCGGCCGTGCGGGTTCGAGCAGGAGCAGCAGCAGCCGCCGCCGCCTGCGGCCGAATGAATGGCGGAGGGTGAACGGCTGCGGCCGCCCCCCGCTCCGACGGGCAGCCTGCCATGCCGCCCGGCCCGGCCCAGCCCGACCCGGCTCGGCCCGGCCCCCTCGCCGCGCACTGGCTGCTCCCCACGCCCGTCACATGCCGCCCCGGCCCCTCGGTCGAGCGGCGGGCGGGGACCCCCTATCCCTCCCCGGGTGGGTTGGTGAGTGGAAGGGGCACCCGCGGGGGAGCAGGGCGCTGATACCCCCACTGCCCCCCCCGCAAACAGCATCTCGCGGGGCGGAGCTGCTGCCACATCCCCCCGGCCCGGGGAAGAGCTCAAAACAGGGGCTGGACCCCGATGTCTGCTCCCGGTCAGCCCCAGCCAAGCCCGCGGTAAGAGGGTGATGACCATCCTGTGGGTGCCCACGAGATGGGTGGCACCGTTACACCACTGACATTGTCGAGCACCGGTAACCCATCCACTTGCCAGTGTGCCCTTGTTTGGAAACACTTCTGCTTTTCTCATTTCTCCAAAGCCAAATGGAGCACTAGTGGAGCTGGCCCAGCACTTTTAAATCCAAGCCAGCTCGGGAAAACCACCACCACAACAGCAGAAGCAGCTGTAAAACCTGCCTCAAAGCCAAGCACGCAGCTGGGCACATCTGGGCTGAACCCCATGCTGCCACAGTTCATTCCTCATCAGACAGTACCAGCAAGGCCAGTGCCAGCTCTGGACATCAACACTAGCCCCATCCATGGCCCTGCTGCCCCCCTGCCACTACTCACACCCTCTCCTTTTATGCATCTCTGCTCCTTATCTGATGCTTCTCCTTTTCCGTGTTGATTCAGATCCTGCCCTCCTGACCCCTTTTTTTATCCTCCCCGCCCTGTGTTTTAGTAGCATCATTTAAAAGTGATGATACCCACTAAAACGTGTCCAGGCACATCAACAGGAAAAGGAGAATTACTGGGCTGGGTTTTTGTCCACTTGGGAAGAACCATAAAGCAAAAATTATGCAGAAGAGCAGCACTGTTACTGCCTGGTGCTGCAGAAAGTACATGCTTCATCACTTCTGTCACACGTAATTGAACACTTCCAAAGTCTGCAGACACCACAGACTGCCCAAGAGTGTGTGAACCAGAAGATGAAACCAACAGCACCAAGTGATATTTGTTACTAGCTTGAGGTTTTAATCCAAGGAAAGGCATTACTTTAAAACATGAGAACTACTTAAATAGTCTTGAGAACACCCCTTTAAAATGGAAGTATGGCATTTTGAGGTATGCAGTGGTTTTCCTTCACTTCTGCAGAGAGTAGTGCTCATCTCTTTCATTTCTTGTGCTGCCAGTGACATCAGAAACCAACACACCACAACAGAGCAGAGGAAGAGGCTTCACATCACTCTGCTACAGCAGCATGTACATGGCAATGCCTCCCTATGCCACACACCATCTGTAAAGCCACCACTGCCCGTCTCCCTGGCCACCCCACTCCTCAACACCGTTACCTCTTCCTTGGAGGAGAGCAGGAGTGCACACAGACCCACAGCTCAGTGCCCAGTATTGTATCCCTGCCGTCCCCACATCCACACGTGCTTTGCAGGGCGCAGTGCCACACTGCACAGAGGCACATACTGACTGACCTGCACTGCTGGCACCCATTTTCCAAATAAAGTGACTTTATTTCTCAAGTCTACTCAAGTGGTCACAGGCAGATCACATCTACAATCTACTCCAAGTAGGTAAAAACACAGATGTCATAAATTGCATCAGGAATGGTGTGGTCAGCAGGAGCAGGGAGGTCATTCTGCCCCTGTACTCTGCACTGGTTAGACCACACCTTGAGTACTGTGTTCAGTTCTGGGCCCCCCAGTTTAGGAGGGACATTGAGATGCTTGAGCATGTCCAGAGAAGGGCAACGAGACTGGAGAGAGGCCTTGAGCACAGCCCTACGAGGAGAGGCTGAGGGAGCTGGGATTGGTTAGCCTGGAGAAGAGGAGGCTCAGGGGTGACCTTATTGCTGTCTACAACTACCTGAAGGGTGGTTGTGGCCAGGAGGAGGTTGCTCTCTTCTCTCAGGTGGCCAGCACCAGAACGAGAGGACACAGCCTCAGGCTGCGCCAGGGGAGATTTAGGTTGGAGGTGAGGAGAAAGTTCTTCACTGAGAGAGTCATTGGACACTGGAATGGGCTGCCCGGGGAGGTGGTGGAGTCGCCGTCCCTGGAGCTGTTCAAGGCAGGATTGGACGTGGCACTTGGTGCCATGGTCTAGCCTTGAGCTCTGTGGTAAAGGGTTGGACTTGATGATCTGTGAGGTCTCTTCCAACCCTGATGATACTGTGATGCTGTGAAATTAACCTTAGTTATTGAGGAAAAAAGAGGTAGTTGGTTAAAAACTGCAGCCGACTCTTGCTGGAAGAGCAGAGCCTAGATCAGCCTTTTGTGAAGGCTGTTAAGCATCAGAACTGCCTGGTACATTCTCCACTCAAGGCTGCAGAATGGGTTTGAAGAGGGGAAAAAAATGAACCAGATGAGCCAAACCAAAAATCTGTATCACAAAAAAACCTTTAAGTGACAGAGTCAGTGTGAAGAAGAACTGAGCATGCTTTTTGTATTCAGTCTCCCCTCTTGCACACCCCCTA